>NC_138291.1:123460000-124027500 GCF_965601325.2 Salmo salar | reverse complement strand
GAGCTGAGATTAGGAGCACACTCTTAAAGGGAGTGGTCCTAATCTCAGTTTGTTACCTGTAAAAAAGACACCTGTCCACAGAAGCAATCAATCAATCAGATTCCAAACTCTCCACCATGGCCAAGACCAAAGAGCTCTCCAAGGATGTCAGGGACAAGATCGTAGACCTAGACAAGGCTGGAATGGGCTACAAGACCATCGCCAAGCAGCTTGGTGAGAAGGTGACAACAGTTGGTGCGATTATTCGCAAATGGAAGAAACACAAAAGAACTGTCAATCTCCCTCGGCCTGGGGCTCCATGCAAGATCTCACCTCGTGGAGTTGCAATGATAATGAAAACGGTGAGGAATCAGCCCAGAACTACACGGGAGGATCTTGTCAATGATCTCAAGGCAGCTGGGACCATAGTCACCAAGAAAACAATTGGTAACACACTACGCCGTGAAGGCCTGAAATCCTGCAGCGCCCGCAAGGTCCCCCTGCTCAAGAAAGCACATATACATGCCCGTCTGAAGTTTGCCAATGAACATCTGAATGATTCAGAGGACAACTGGGTGAAAGTGTTGTGGTCAGATGAGACCAAAATGGAGCTCTTTGGCATCAACTGAACTCGCCGTGTTTGGAGGAGGAGGAATGCTGCCTATGACCCCAAGAACACATCCCCACCGTCAAACATGTAGGTGGAAACATGCTTTGGGGGTGTTTTTCTGCTAAGGTGACAGATCAACTTCACCGCATCAAAGGGATGATGGATGGGGCCATGTACCGTCAAATCTTGGGTGAGAACATCCTTCCCTCAGCCAGGGCATTGAAAATGGGTCATGGATGGGTATTCCAGCATGACAATGACCTAATATACACGGCCAAGGCAACAAAGGAGTGGCTCAAGAAGAAGCACATTAAGGTCCTGGAGTGGCCTAGCCAGTCTCCAGACCTTAATCCCATAGAAAATCTGTGGAGGGAGCTGAAGGTTCGAGTTGCCAAACGTCAGCCTCGAAACCTTAATGACTTGGAGAAGATCTGCAAAGAGGAGTGGGACAAAATCCCTCCTGAGATGTGGGCAAACCTGGTGGCCAACTACAAGAAACGTCTGACCTCTGTGATTGTCAACAATGGTTTTGCCACCAAGTACTAAGTCATGTTTTGCAGAGGGGTCAAATACTTATTTCCCTCATTAAAATGCAAATCAATTTATAACATTTTTGACATGTGTTTTTCTGGATTTTTTGTTGTTATTCTGTCTCTCATTTTCAAATAAACCTACCATTAAAATTATAGACTGATCATTTCTTTGTCAGTGGGCAAACGTACAAAATCAGCAGGGGATCAAATACTTTTTTCCCTCACTGTACATGACCCCCACCGAACTCCCAGCTGTCAGAAATCATCCATGCCACATCTAGGGTGGGTCAGGTTTCAAGACGTATTTTTGTCCAGGCCTTTTCTTCCCCCTCCTTGACCTCTTCTTCAGCAGGAGATCGTCTTTATACCGTCCAGCTACCCACAACCTGCCTTTATTCAGACAACCTCTCTAGCTACCTACAACCTGCCTTTTAGTCAGACTACCTCTCTAGCTACCCACAACCTGCCTTTAGTCAGACTGCCTCTCTAGCTACCCACAAACTGCCTTTAGTCAGACTGCCTCTCTAGCTACCCACAACCTGCCTTTAGTCAGACTGCCTCTCTAGCTACCCACAACCTGCCTTTAGTCAGACTACCTCTCTAGCTACCCACAACCTGCCTTTATTCAGACTGCCTCTCTAGCTACCCACAACCTGCCTTTTAGTCAGACTACTGTCCAGCTACCCACAACCTGCCTTTTAGTCAGACTACCTCTCTAGCTACCCACAACCTGCCTTTAGTCAGGCTACTGTCTAGCTACCCACAACCTGACTTTATTCACACAACCTCTCTAGCTACCCACAACCTGCCTTTTAGTCAGACTACCACTCTAGCTACCCACAACCTGCCTTTTAGTCAGACTACCTCTCTAGCTACCCACAACCTGCCTTTTAGTCAGACTACCCCACAAGAACATTTTGACAAATACTTCTGGAGGATTTCAAAGGGTAAGGAACCTACGTTCTTGACATGAAGGGATCGTGCTGATGGGATGATTACAGAGTCTTCTTTCTACTGAAGACGGCCTTGACATTTTTCGAGAGCCTTGAAAGTGGTGCTGTCCAGTGTTTACCCTCCCTTCAGAAGTAGGGTTGTTGACCTCTGTTCAGCTGTATTGTTGTGGGTCGGGTTGCAGAAGTCGTGTTGTTGACCTCTGTTCAGCTGTATTGTTGTGGTACAGGTTGTGATTGGAGCTAGTGGAACGTTACAGCTCTACCTTGGACTGGATTTAGTTTATTTGCACAAATAGAACAGTTTGTAACAGTAAAACAACAACAGTATGTCCAGCAGGGGGAAAAAGGCCAAAAGGGGTCGTCGACCGTGTGTTTCAACCAATATGTGTTTTAAGTAATATGGGGTTTTAACTGTGTTTTAACCACGGGGTTTTAACTGTGTTTTAACCGCGGGGTTTTAACTGTGTTTTAACCGCGGGGTTTTAACTGTGTTTTAACCACAGGGTTTTAACTGTGTTTTAACTGCGGGGTTTTAACCACGGGGTTTTAACTGTGTTTTAACTGCGGGGTTTGAACTGTGTGTGAATGTATATCTTCCAGGGAAAGTGAACCCCACCCAGTGTGAAGCCATGACCATGGTAGCAGCCCAGGTTATGGGAAACAACGTGGCTGTGACCATCGGAGGCAGCAACGGACACTTTGAGCTGAACGTCTTCAAGCCAATGATGGTAAGAACTGATATCACCGTGGACTAAGACAATGCTAATAGGCCAGTTTCCCCCGTGGACTAAGACAATGCTAATAGGCCACTTTCACCGTGGACTAAGACAATGCTAATAGGCCAGTTTCACCGTGGACTAAGACGATGCTAATAGGCCAGTTTCACCGTGGACTAAGACGATGCTAATAGGCCAGTTTCACCGTGGACTAAGACGATGCTAATAGGCCAGTTTCACCGTGGACTAAGACGACGCCAATAGGCCAGTTTCACCGTGGACTAAGACGACGCCAATAAGCCAGTTTCACCGTGGACTAAGACAACGCTAATAGGCCAGTTTCACCGTGGACTAAGACAATGCTAATAGGCCAGTTTCACCGTGGACTAAGACAATGCTTTGTATTTATTATGGATGCCCATTAGTTCCTGCCAAGGCAACGGCTACTCTTCCTGGGGTTTATTATGGATCCCCATTAGTTCCTGCCAAGGCAGCAGCTGCTCTTCCTGGGGTTTATTATGGATCCCCATTAGTTCCTGCCAAGGCAGCAGCTACTCTTCCTGGGGTTTATTATGGATCCCCATTAGTTCCTGCCAAGGCAACAGCCACTCTTCCTGGGGTTTATTATGGATCCCCATTAGTTCCTGCCAAGGCAGCAGCCACTCTTCCTGGGGTTTATTATGGATCCCCATTAGTTCCTGCCAAGGCAGCAGCTACTCTTCCTGGGGTTTATTATGGATCCCTATTAGTTCCTGCCAAGGCAGCAGCTACTCTTCCTGGGGTTTATTATGGATCCCCATTAGTTCCGGCCAAGGCAGTAGCTACTCTTCCTGGGGTTTATTATGGATCCCCATTAGTTCCTGCCAAGGCAGCAGCTACTCTTCCTGGGGTTTATTATGGATCCCCATTAGTTCCTGTAGAGGCAGCAGCTACTCTTCCTGGGGTTTATTATGGATCCCCATTAGTTCCTGCCAAGGCAGCAGCTACTCTTCCTGAGGTTTATTATGGATCCCCATTAGTTCCTGCCAAGGCAGCGGCTACTCTTCCTGGGGTTTATTATGGATCCCCATTAGTTCCTGCCAAGGCAGCAGCTACTCTTCCTGGGGTTTATTATGGATCCCCATTAGTTCCTGCCAAGGCAGCGGCTACTCTTCCTGGGGTTTATTATGGATCCCCATTAGTTCCTGCCAAGGCAGCAGCTACTCTTCCTGGGGTCCAGCAAAATTAAGGCAGTTTATAATAAAAAAAAAACATTACAATACATTCACAGATTTCACAACACACTGTGTGCCCTCAGGCCCCTACTCCACCACTACCACATATCTACAGTACTAAGTCCATGTGTGCCTATGTTATCGTGTGTGTGTGTCTGTGTCTGTGCCTATGTTTGTGTTGCTTCACAGTCCCAACTGTTCCATAAGGTGTTTTTTTAATCTGTTTTTTTTAAATCTGATTCTCCTGCTGCATCAGTTACCTGATGTGGAATAGAGTTCCATGTAGTCATGGCTCTGTGTAGTACTGTGTGCCTCCCATAGTCTGTTCTGGACTTGGTGGCATGTCTTGTGGGGTATGCATGGGTGTCTGAGCTGTGTGCCAGTAGTTTAAACAGACAGCTCAGTGCATTCAGCATGTCAATACCTCTCACAAATACAAGTAGTGATGAAGTCAATCTCTCCTCCACTTTCAGCAAGGAGAGATTGGCATGCATATTATTAATGTTAGCTCTTTGTGGATATTTAAGGGTCAGCCGTGCTGCCCTGTTCTGAGACAATTGCAATTTTCCTATGTCCCTTTTTGTGACACCTGACCACACGACTGAAAAGTAGTCCAGGTCAGACAAAACTAAGGCCTGTAGGACCTGCCTTGTTGATAGTGTTGTTAACCTGTTGGGGATAGGGGGCAGTATTTGCACGGCTGGATAAAAAACGTACCCGATTTAATCTGGTTACTACTCCTGCCCAGTAACTAGAATATACATATAATTATTGGCTTTGGATAGAAAACACCCTAAAGTTTCTAAAACTGTTTGAATGGTGTCTGTGAGTATAACAGAACTCCTATGGCAGGCCAAAACCTGAGAAGATTTCAAGCAGGAAGTGGCCTGTCTGAGAAGTAGTGTTTCATCTTGGCTCTTTTTATTGAAGACTCAGGATCTGTGCAATAACGTGACACTTCCTACGTCTTCCATAGGGTCTCAGAGCCCGGGAAAACGTTGAACGATATCGAGGCGGGCTCTGGCTGAAACACTTTATCGCTTTTGGCAAGCGGCCACTCAGAGTACTATGGGCTTAGGCGCATGCCCGCTTCGACCGAATGGTTTCTTTTCCTTTGTCTGTTTATCTAAACGCAGATTCCCGGTCGGAATATTATCGCTTTTTTATGAGAAAAATGGCATAAAAATTGATTTTAAACAGCGGTTGACATGCTTCGAAGTACGGTAATGGAATATTTAGAATTCTTTTGTCATGAATTGCGCCATGCTCGTCACCCTTATTTAGCCTTTAGGATAGTGTCTAGAACGCACGAACAAAACGCCGCTGTTTGGATATAACGATGGATTATTTTGGACCAAACCAACATTTGTTATTGAAGTAGAAGTCCTGGGAGTGCATTCTGACGAAGACAACAAAGGTAATAACATTTTTCTTATAGTAAATCTGACTTTGATGAGTGCTAAACCTGCTGGGTGTCTAAATAGCTAGCCCTGTGATGCCGGGCTATCTACTGAGAATATTGCAAAATGTACTTTCACCAAAAAGCTATTTTAAAATCGGACATATCGAGTGCATAGAGGAGTTCTGTATCTATAATTCTTAAAATAATTGTTATGCTTTTTGTGAACGTTTATCGTGAGTAATTTAGTAAATTCACCGGCAGTGTTCGGTGGGAATGCTAGTCACATGCTAGTCACATGCTAATGTAAAAAGCTGGTTTTTGATATAAATATGAACTTGATTGAACAAAACATGCATGTATTGTATAACATAATGTCCTAGGGTTGTCATCTGATGAAGATCATCAAAGGTTAGTGCTACATTTAGCTGTGGTTTGGGTTTATGTGACATTATATGCTAGCTTGAAAAATGGGTGTCTGATTATTTCTGGCTGGGTACTCTGCTGACATAATCTAATGTTTTGCTTTCGTTGTAAAGCCTTTTTGAAATCGGACAGTGTGGTTAGATTAACGAGAGTCTTATCTTTAAAATGGTGTAAAATAGTAATATTTTTGAAAAATTGAAGTAATAGCATATCTTAGGATTTGAATAACGCGCCACAGGATTCAACTGGCTGTTGAGTAGGTGGGACGCAAGCATCCCACCTAGCCCATAGAGGTTAAGAAGGTAGAAACTAGGGCCTGTGGGACCTGTCTTGTTGATAGTGTTGTTAACCTCTTACATCTAGACGTTCCGCTAGCGGAACACCTGCTCCAATAGCCAATGATGGGCGTGGCGCGAATTACAAATTCCTCAAAAATACAAAAACTTCAATTTTTCAAACATATTACTATTTTACACCATTTTAAAGACAAGACTCTCCTTTATCTAACCACACTGTCCGATTTCAAAAAGGCTTTACAACGAAAGAAAAACATTAGATTATGTCAGCAGAGTACCCAGCCAGAAATAATCAGACACCCATTTTTCAAGCTAGCATAATGTGTTTCAGCCTGGGGCTGCCTCGATATCATTCAGCTTTTTCCCGGGTTCTGAGAGCCTATGGGAGCCGTAGGAAGTGTCACGTTACAGCAAAGATCCTCAGTCTTCAATAAAAAGAGCCAAGATGAACAAGAACTTGTCAGACAGGTCACTTCCTGTATGGAATCTTCTCAGGTTTTTGCCTGCCATATGAGTTCTGTTATACTCACAGACACCATTCAAACAGTTTTAGAAACTTTAGGGTGTTTTCTATCCAAAGCCAATAATTATATGCATATTCTAGTTTCTGGGCAGGAGTAATAATCAGATTAAATCGGGTACGTTTTTTATCCGGCCGTGAAAATACTGCCCCCTAGCCATAACAGGTTAAGAAGGTAGAAACTAGGGCCTGTAGGACCTGCCTTATTGATAGTGTTGTTAAGAAGGTAGAGCAGGGCTTTATTATGGACAGACTTCTCCCCATCTTAGCTACTGTTGTATCAATATGTTTTGACCATGACAGTTTACAATCCAGTGTTACTCCAAACAGGTTAGTCACCTCAACTTGCTAAATTTTCATATAATTTATTTCAGTATTTAGTTGAGGTTTAGGGTTTAGTGAATGTTTTGTCCCAAATACAATGCTTTAAGTTTTAGAAATATTTAGGACTAACTTATTCCTTGCCACCCACTCTGACACTAACTGCAGCTCTTTGTTGAGTGCTGCAGTCATTTCAGTCACTGTAGTAGCTGACGTGTATATAGTGTTGAGTCATCCACATTCATAAACACACTGGCTTTAGTCAAATTCAGTGGCATGTTAGTAAAAATTGAAAAAAGTAAGGGGCCTAGACAGCTGCCCTGGGGAATTCCTGATTCTGCCTGGACAGACTGGGGGCCTAGACAGCTGCCGTGGGGAATTCCTGATTCTACCTGGACAGACTGGGGGACTAGACAGCTGCCCTGGGGAATTCCTGATTCTACCTGGACAGACTGGGGGCCTAGACAGCTGCCTTGGGGAATTCCTGACTCTACCAGGAATATGTTGGAGAGGCTTCCATTAAAGAACACCCTCTGTGTTCTGTTAGACAAGTAACTCTTTATCCACATTATAGCAGGGGGTGTAAAGCCATAACACATACATTTTTCCAGCAGCAGACTATGATCTATAATGTCTAAAGCCATACATGCTGTCTGTCATCTGCCCGGTACAGTTGAAACTGGGATTCATCCGTGAAGAGCACACTTCTCCAACGTGCCACTGGCCATCGACGGTTTGCAAAGCTGTCATCAAGGCAAAGGGTGGCTACTTTGAAGAATCTAAAATATATTTTGATTTGTTTAACACTTTTCTTTGGTTACTACTTGATTTCATATATGTGTTATTTCATAGTTTTGATGTCTTCACTATTATTCTACAATGTAGAAAATAGTAAATATAAAGGAAAAAAAAACCTGGAATGAGTAGGTGTGTCCAAACATTTGACTGGTACTGTATGCACAAACTGTTCAGAACTGTTTTGGATGGGAAGCATGCAGATGCCTTAACACCTCCTCTCTCCTCCTCCTCCCAGATTAAGTGTTGAACTCAGCGAGGCTGCTGGGGGATGCCTCAGTCATACTGTAACTCCACCTCTCCTCCTCCTTCCTCACAGATTAGGTGTTGAACTCAGCGAGGCTGCTGGGGGATGCCTCTGTCATACTGTAACGCCACCTCTCTCCTCCTCCTTCCCAGATTAAGTGTTGAACTCAGCCAGGCTGCTGGGGGATGCCTCAGTCATACTGTAACTCCACGTCTCTCCTCCTCTTCCTCACAGATTAAGTGTCGAATTTAGCCAGGCTGCTGGGGGATGCCTCAGTCATACTGTAACTCCACCTCTCTCCTCCTCCTCCCAGGTTACGTGTTGAACTCAGCGAGGCAGCTGGGGGATGCCTCAGTCATACTGTAACTCCACCTCTCTTCTTCCCAGATTAAGAACGTGTTGAACTCAGCGAGGCAGCTGGGGGATGCCTCAGTCATACTGTAACTCCACCTCTCTTCTTCCCAGATTAAGAACGTGTTTGAACTCAGCCAGGCTGCTGGGGGATGCCTCAGTCATACTGTAACTCCACCTCTCCTACCCTTCCCACATTAAGTGTTGAACTCAGCGAGGCTGCTGGGGGATGCCTCAGTCATACTGTAACTCCACCTCTCTCCTCCTCTTCCTCCCAGATTAAGTGTTGAACTCAGCCAGACTGCTGGGGGATGCCTCAGTCATACCTTAACTCCACCTCTCTCCTCCTCTTCCCAGATTAATTGTTGAACTCAGCGAGGCTGCTGGGGGATGCTTCAGTCATACTGTAACTCCACCTCTCCTCTTCCTCCCAGATTAAGAACGTGTTGAACTCAGCGAGGCTGCTGGGGGATGCCTCAGTCTCCTTCACTAATAACTGTGTGGTGGGCATTGAAGCTAACATCGACAGGATCAACAAACTCATGAACGAGTCCTTGATGCTGGTCACCGCCCTCAACCCACACATAGGTACGTGTCGTAGTAAAGCATGTGCTTCAAAGTAGTGTATGGACATACAGCAGGGTACCAAAAAGTCATGAACGAGATCTAGATACCTGCTCTCTAGAGACAGCAGGAGCAGTAGAGATACTCTGAATGATCGGCTATGGAACCCTACCTGGCATGATGACTCCCCTAACCACCTGGTAGTGCTGCTGCTCCCGTTTCAACTGTTCTGCCTGCGGCTATGGAACCATCACCGTTTCACCGGACGTGCTACCTGTCCTAGACCTGCTGTTTTCAAGTCTCTAGAGACAGCAGGAGCGGTAGAGATACTCTCAAAGATCGGCTATGAAAAGCCAACTGACATTTACTCCTGAGGTGCTGACCTGTTGCACCCTCGACAACCACTTTGATTATTATTATCTGACCCTGCTGGTCATTTATGAACGTTTGAACATCTTGGCCATGTTCTGTTATAATCTCCACCCGGCACAGCCAGAAGAGGACTGGCCACCCCTCATAGCCTGGTTCCTCTCTAGGTTTCTTCCTAGGTTTTGGCCTTTCCAGGGAGGTTTTTCCTAGCCACCGTGCTTCTACACCTGCATTGCTTGCTGTTTGGGGGTTTTAGGCTGGGTGTCTGTACAGCGCTTTGAGACATCAGCTGATGTAAGAAGGGCTATATAAATACATTTGATTTACTGTGCAGAATACACCTGCAGGAGAAATCAACAAGTTATCCATCTGTTTTCGCCTGTAACCACATATAACCACTAGAGGGCAGTAAGTCACAGTCCCAAGTTTCAGCAGTGCTGAGATTCACCAGACTGTAATGTGAGTATTGTAAATGAGATGTTTTGCTCTACAGCACAGTCAGTCTGTCTACTGCAGTAGATTGAGTCCTACTGGGACAGTCCCCTCTGTCTGGTGGCTTAGTGTGTAGGGAGTCTGGTGGCTTAGTGTGTAGGGAGTCTACCCTCTGTCTGGTGGCTTAGTGTGTAGGGAGTCTGGTGGCTTAGTGTGTAGGGAGTCCACTCTGTCTGGTGGCTTAGTGTGTAGGGAGTCCCCCCTCTGTCTGGTGGCTTAGTGTGTAGGGAGTCTGGTGGCTTAGTGTGTAGGGAGTCCACCCTCTGTCTGGTGGCTTAGTGTGTAGGGAGTCCACCCTCTGTCTGGTGGCTTAGTGTGTAGTGAGTCCACCCTCTGTCTGGTGGCTTAGTGTGTAGGGAGTCTGGTGGCTTAGTGTGTAGGGAGTCTGGTGGCTTAGTGTGTAGGGAGTCTGGTGGCTTAGTGTGTAGGGAGTCTGGTGGCTTAGTGTGTTGGGAGTCTGGTGGCTTAGTGTGTAGGGAGTCTGGTGGCTTAGTGTGTTGGGAGTCTGGTGGCTTAGTGTGTAGGGAGTTCCATCTGTCTGGTGGCTTAGTGTGTAGGGAGTCCCCTCTGTCTGGTGGCTTAGTGTGTAGGGAGTCCCCTCTGTCTGGTGGCTTAGTGTGTAGGGAGTCTGGTGGCTTAGTGTGTAGGGAGTCTCCTCTGTCTGGTGGCTTAGTGTGTAGGGAGTCTGGTGGCTTAGTGTGTAGGGAGTCCACCCTCTGTCTGGTGGCTTAGTGTGTAGGGAGTCCAGCCTCTGTCTGGTGGCTTGGTGTGTAGGGAGTCCCCTCTGTCTGGTGGCTTAGTGTGTAGGGAGTCTGGTGGCTTAGTGTGTAGGGAGTCTCCTCTGTCTGGTGGCTTAGTGTGTAGGGAGTCTGGTGGCTTAGTGTGTAGGGAGTCTGGTGGCTTAGTGTGTAGGGAGTCTCCTCTGTCTGGTGGCTTAGTGTGTAGGGAGTCCACCCTCTGTCTGGTGGCTTAGTGTGTAGGGAGTCTGGTTGCTTAGTGTGTAGGGAGTCTGGTGGCTTAGTGTGTAGGGAGTCTGGTGGCATAGTGTGTAGGGAGTCTGGTGGCATAGTGTGTAGGGAGTCTGGTGGCTTAGTGTGTAGGGAGTCTGGTGGCTTAGTGTGTAGGGAGTCCCCCCTCTATCTGGTGGCTTAGTGTGTAGGGAGTCTGGTGGCTTAGTGTGTTCACTGTCGGGACCGCCAACCGTCACGTCCACATACATCACCTCCTCTGTGGTCTTCGAGGGTCTGCTATTGGTTGCTTAATTGTGTTCTCTGAGGCTCAGGTCTTCAGTGTTTTAGACGTGGAGGTAGTTGAGGAAGTAGAAAGGTCATGGTTAGTCATCAGTCTTAATGACGCTTCATTATTTTAACGTCTGAATTCAGCCCCTTCTCTATCTTCTCAATAGGTTATGACAAAGCTGCTAAGATTGCCAAGATGGCTCACAAAGAGGGAGGAAACCTCAAGGAAACTGCTATCAAGCTAGGATACCTGACAGCAGAAGAGTTTGACGCATGGGTCAAGCCGCATGAGATGCTGGGACCCAAGTAGAACACCGACACGCTGCAGAATGTCTACGGTTATAAATGTCTTTGTCTTTGTACAAATAAAACAATTTTTTTTTTAATTTTTTTTTTTTGAAAACGCGTTGTTGTATTTTATTTAAACCGTTATTTTGGGGTATAGTTACAGGGGAGAGGAGGAGGAGGGGGGGATGAGCCAATTTATATGTTCCGTTCCTCAGTGCAGGAACAGACCTGATCTATGGACAGATGACTGCTGATCGTGGAAGTGACTATCTTTCACCTTTTTGTTGTTGTATTTTGTTCAACATTGGACTTCCAGTTAAATCTTTTCAGTGAAGGCCAGTGGATGTTACGGTAAAAAGGGTTTCTCATCTAAATAAAATAAGGATACGTGGTTTCCTTTTAGAAAGATGTTCAAGCTATTATCTTGGTCATTTATCTACTTCCTGCATTATCTTGGTAATTTATCCACTTCATGCATTATCTTGGTCATTTATCTACTTCCTGCATTATCTTGGTCATTTATCTACTTCCTGCATTATCTTGGACATTTATCTACTTACTGCATTATCTTGGTCATTTATCTACTTCCTGCATTATCTTGGACATTTATCCACTTCCTGCATTATCTTGGTCATTTATCTACTTCCTGCATTATCTTGGTCATTTATCTACTTCATGCATTATCTTGGTCGTTTATCCACTTCCTGCATTATCTTTGTCGTTTATCCACTTCCTGCATTATCTTGGTCGTTTATCCACTTCCTGCATTATCTTGGTTGTTTATCCACTTCCTGCATTATCTTGGTCGTTTATCCACTTCCTGCATTATCTTGGTCATTTATCCACTTCATGCATTATCTTGGTCATTTATCCACTTCATGCATTATCTTGGTCATTTATCTACTTCCTGCATTATCCTGGTCATTTATATCCTTATTGCATTATCTCGGTCATTTATCTTGGTCATTTATCTACGTCATGCATTATGAGGGCTCCTGGGCTACTCCTGAAGCCCACTCCTCGGCTACAATATCCGGAACCCCTTCTACCGTCGATCCTTCACGACTGGAATACCGACATAATCTGCCCGAGGATCCCAACAGGCCCCTCAGGTGTGACGTCCCCTGAAGGCCCATTCTGCTAACCGCGGCCTGCTAGCTATCTAGAGCATATTGGACTGTTAGCTGATCCATCGGCCAGTTTCTTGGACCACTATACCCATTTTGCAAATTGGACTTGGACCCCTCTGCTACTTGGAACCCTACTAATTCCACGACTGGTCTATCAACGTCACCGCACGAGGTGGCAAAAACAGGCTTTCCCCCATCGCGACTTCCCTCTAAGGCCCTTCTGCTAACTTACTTGCCCCGGCCTGCTAACTGCTAGCTTGCTAGCCCCGGCCAGCTAACTGTCTGAATCTATGCTATCGTGCCCAGAAACCTGCTCCCTTTACTCTCTATTCCGAACGTGCTAGACGGACAGTTCTTATAGCCTTTAGCCATACCCTTATCCTACTTCTCCTCTGTTCCTCTGGTGATGTAGAGGTTAATCCAGGACCTGCAGTGCCCAGCTCCACTCCCACTCCCCAGGTGCTCTCATTTGTTGACTTCTGTAACCGTAAAAGCCTTGGTTTCATGCATGTTAACATTAGAAGCCTCCTCCCTAAGTTTGCTTTATTCACTGCTTTTGCACATTCTGCCAACCCGGATGTCTTAGCCGTGTCTGAATCCTGGCTTAGGAAAACCACCAAAAACCCTGACATTTCCATCCCTAACTATAACATTTTCCGCCATGATAGAACTGCCAAAGGGGGCAGCGTTGCAATCTACTGCAGAGAGAGCCTGCAGAGTTCTGTACCAAAACAATTTGAGGTTCTACTTCTAGAATTTCACCTTTCCAGAAAAAAGTCTCTCACCGTTGCGCTTGCTATAGACCACCCTCTGCTCCCAGCTGTGCCCTGGACACCATATGTGAATTGATTACCCCCCCATCTATCTTCTGAGCTCGTGCAGCTAGGTGACCTAAACTGGGACATGCTTAACACCCCGGCCATCCTACAATCTAAGCTTGATGCCCTCAATCTCACACAAATTATCAATGAACCTACCAGGTCCAACCCTAAATCCGTAAACACGGGCACCCTCATAGATATCATCCTAACTAACTCGCCCTCCAAATACACCTCTGCTGTTTTCAATGAAGATCTCAGCGATCATTGCCTGCATCCATAATGGGTCTGCGATCAAATGACCACCCCTCATCACTGTCAAACGCTCCCTAAAACACTTCTGCAAACAGGCCTTTCTAATCAACCTTGCCCGGGTATCCTGGAAGGATATTGACCTCATCCCGTCAGTAGAGGATGCCTGGTTGTTCTTTAAAAGTGCCTTCCTCACCATCTTAAATAAGCATGCTCCATTCAGAAAATGTAGAACCAGGAACAGATATAGATAGCCCTTGGTTCACTCCAGACCTGACTGCCCTTAACCAGCACAAAAACATCCTGTGGCGTTCTGCATTAGCATCGAATAGCCCCCGTGATATGCAACTTTTCAGGAAAGTTAGGAACAAATATACACAGGCAGTTAGGAAAGCTAAGGCTAGAATTTGTAGTACAAATTCGAAAAAGTTCTGGGACACTGTAAAGTCCATGGAGAATAAGAGCACCTCCTCCCAGCTGCCCACTGCAGTGAGGCTATGAAACACTGTCACTACCGATAAATCCACAATAATTGTGAATTTCAATAAGCATTTTTCTACGGCTGGCCATGCTTTCCACCTGGCTACCCCTACCACGGTCAACAGCCCTGCACCCTCCACAGCAACCCGCCAAAGCCCCCACCATTTCTCCTTCACCCAAATCCAGATAGCTGATGTTCTGAAAGAGCTGCAAAATCTGGACCCCTACAAATCAGCCGGGCTAGACAATCTGGACCCTCTCTTTCTAAAATTATCTGCCGAAATTGTTGCAACCCCTATTACTAGCCTGTTCAACCTCTCTTTTGTATCGTCTGAGATTCCCATAGATTGGAAAGCTGCCGCGGTCATCCCCCTCTTCAAAGGGGGAGGCACTCTAGACCCAAACTGCTACAGACCTATATCTATTCTACCCTGCCTTTCTAAGATCTTTGAAAGCCAAGTTAACAAAGAGATTACCGACCATTTCAAATCTCACCGTACCTTCTCCGCTATGCAATCTGGTTTCAGAGCTGGTCATGGGTGCACCTCAGCCACGCTTAAGATCCTAAACTATATCATAACCGCCATCGATAAGAGACATTACTGTGCAGCCATATTCATCGACCTGGCTAAGGCTTTCGACTCTGTCAATCACAACATTCTTATTGGCAGACTCAACAGCCTTGGTTTCTCAAATGATTGCCTCGCTTGGTTCACCAACTACTTCTCTGATAGAGTTCAGTATGTCAAATCAGAGGGCCTGTTGTCCGGACCTCTGGCAGTCTCTATGGGGGTGCCACAGGGTTCAATTCTCAGGCCGACTCTCTTCTCTGTATACATCAATGATGTCGCTCTCGCTCCTGGTGATTCTTTGTGCCACATCTACGCAGACGACACCATTCTGTATACCTCTGGTCCTTCTTTGGACACTGTGTTAACAACCCTCCAGACGAGCTTCAATGCCATACAACTCTCCTTCTGTGGCCTCCAACTGCTCTTAAATGCAAGTAAAACTAAATGCATGCTCTTCAACCGATTGCTGCCCGCACCTGCCCGCCCGTCCAGCATCACTACTCTGGACGGTTCTGACTTAGAATATGTGGACAACTACAAATACCTGGGTGTCTGGTTAGACTGTAAACTCTCCTTCCAGACTCACATTAAACATCTCCAATCCAAAATTAAATCTAGAATCGGCTTCCTATTTCGCCTCAAAGCATCCTTCACTCATGCTGCCAAACATACCCTCATAAAACTGACCATCCTACCGATCCTCGACTTCGGCGATGTCATTTACAAAACACTCTACTCAACAAATTGGATGCAGTCTATCACAGTGCCATCCATTTTGTCACCAAAGCCCCATATACTACCCACCACTGCGACCTGTATGCTCTCGTTGGCTAGCCCTCGCTTCATACTTGTCGCCAAACCCACTGGCTCCAGGTCATCTACAAGTCTCTGCTAGGTAAAGCCCCGCCTTATCTCAGCTCACTGGTCACCATAGCAACACCCACCCGTAGCACGCGCTCCAGAAGGTATATTTCACTGGTCACCCCCAAAGCCAATTCCTCCTTTGGCTGCCTCTCCTTCCAGTTCTCTGCTGCCAATGACTGGAACGAACTGCAAAAATCTCTGAAGCTGGAGACTCATATCTCCCTCACTAACTTTAAAGCACCAGCTGTCAGAGCAGATCACTGCACCTGTACACAGCCCATCTGTAAATAGCCCATCCAACTACCTCATCCCCATACTGTATTTATTTATTTATCTTGCTCCTTTGCACCCCAGTATCTCTACTTGCACATTAATCTTCCGCACATCGACCATTCCAGTGTTTAATTGCTATATTATAATTACTTCGCCACCGTGGCCTTTTTATTGCCTTACCTCCCTAATCCTACCTCATTTGCACACACTCTATATAGATTTTTCTACTGTGTTATTGATTTTATGTCTGTTTATTCCATGTGTAACTCTGTGTTGTTGTATGTGTCGAACTGCTTTGCTTTATCTTGGCCAGGTCGCAGTTGTAAATGAGAACTTGTTCTCAACTGGCCTACCTGGTTAAATAAAGGACTTGTTCTCAACTAGCCTACCTGGTTAAATAAAGGTAAAATAAATTAAATAAAAAATACACCTGGTCAACTAATCATCAAGCCTTTAATGAGCTAAATGAGGTGTGTTTATCACGGGCTACAACTAAAACGTTTAACCTCAAATAACAACCGCAACCCTTTGTTTATATACGTGGATATCAACTTTGCCATTTCAGCATGCTTTTGTGGCCCAGTGGATGCCATGCAGGGCTACGGGCCAGAAGGTTGAGGGTTCGACGACCACCACAGACGAGCTCCCTCTCCATCTGTCTCATTACACTATAAATCAGAGCCGGCTGTAGACGATCAGCGAGGGAGAATTTAAATTCCACATTTTGATGACATATTTTACCCACCAACAGGTTCTGTGCCAATGCACCACACAACCAATCAACAAAGCATACTGACTTCAAATATCACGGTTTGTGTTTTTTTAACACCACAATAAATAGACTATGTAAATGTGGATAAACAGAAAATCCATCCCTCTCTACCTCGTAGACTTACCCAGTATCTAAGGGTTGGCTTGACAATCTCTGAATGTCATTAAACTTTTTGGTGTTTTGTAACAGCTTTCTCTTTCTATTCATCAATTGGCTACTGCACAGTTTGGATTGATTGATTTTATTTGTCAGTAATAAATACATATATACTGTATATACCCTATTTTTTCACATAGATACAGATACAATTACATAGAAACGGATACAATTACATAGACACATTTACAATTACATAAAAACATTTGCAATTACGTAGATACATTTACAATTACATATATACAATTACATAGATACATTTACAATTACATAGATACATATACAATTACATAGATAAATACCTATACAATTACATAGAAACATTTACAATTGCATAGATACATTTACAATTACATAGATACCTATACAATTGCATATATACATATACAATTACATAGAAACATTTACAATTGCATATATACATATACAATTACATAGATACATATACATTTACATAGATACCTATACAATTACATAGAAACATATACAATTACATAGATACATTTACAACTACATAGATACAATTACATAGACAATTACATTTACAATTACATAGATACCTATACAATTACATAGAAACAGATACAATTACATAGAAACATTTACAGTGTTGTGACAGTAACCAGCAGGTTGTCTAGTGGTTAGAGCGTTGGGACAGTAACCAGCAGGTAGCCTAGTGGTCAGAGGCAGGTAGCCTAGTGGTTAGAGCATTGGACCAGTATCCGAAAGGTTTCTGGATCAAATCCCCGAGCTGACAAGGTAAAAATCTGTCGTTCTGCCCCTGAACAAGGCAGTTAACCCACTGTTCCTAGGCCGTCATTATAAATAAAAATGTGTTCTTAACTGACTTGCCTAGTTAAATAAAGGTAACAAAAACAAAAGTTAAACTGTGAGAGTCAGTTGTAGCACCGGGGCGTACTGCCTTCATATCATATACCTGCAGTAGATACGGCTTAATGACAGACAAACCTTCACAAATGTTTCTAAACTTTATTAGGGTAATAGCAAAAGTTAGTCAAGCCGTTGTTTTTAAGGACAGTACGAGGAGAAGAGCGAATTCTAACCAGGGGGAAAAACGCAGTACCTCCCCTGTGTTGCAAAAAAACACAACACTCCTCTATCTGGGACCAACCCTACCCCTCAGTACATTTTGATCTGTCCCTAATAGGGATGTCTACCTCACCATTATCCTACTACCTCTATGGTCTGGACTGGACTAACTAATGGGGATATAGACCTGTCTGTCAGCACCATTATCCTACTACCTCTCTGGTCTGGACTAACTAATGGGGATATAGACCTGTCTGTTTGCACAATTATCCTACTACCTCTCTGGACAAGACTAACTAATGGGGATATAGACCTGTCTATCAGAACCATTACTCTACTACCTCTCTGGTCTGGACTGGACTAACTAATGGGGATATAGACCTGTCTGTCAGCAGCATTATCCTACTACCTCTCTGGTCTGGACTGGACTAACTAATGGGGATATAGACCTGTCTATCAGCACCATTATCCTACTACCTCTCTGGTCTGGACTGGACTAACTAATTGGGATATAGACCTGTCTGTCAGCACCATTATCCTGCTAACTCTCTAGTCTGGTCTGGACTAACTCATGGGGATATAGACATGTCTGTTAGCAAAATTATCCTACTACCTCTCTGGTCTGGACTAACTAATGGGGATATAGACCTGTCTGTCAGCACCATTAAACTACTACCTCTCTGGTCATGACTAACTAATGGGGATATAGACCTGTCTGTCAGCACCATTATCCTACTACCTCTCTGGTCTGGTCTGGACTAACTAATGGGGATATAGACCAGTCTGTCAGCACCATTATCCTACTACCTCTCTGGTCTGGACTAACTAATGGGGATATAGACCTGTCTATCAGCACCATTATCCTACTTGCTCTCTGGTTTGGTCTGGACTAACTAATGGGGATATAGACCTGTCTGTCAGCACAATTATCCTACTACCTCTCTGGTCTGGTCTGGACTAACTAATGGGGATATAGACCTGTCTGTCAGCACCATTATCCTACTACCTCTCTGGTCTGGACTGGACTAACTAATGGGGATATAGACCTGTCTATCAGCACCATTATCCTACTACCTCTCTGGTCTGGACTAACTAATAGGGATATAGACCTGTCTATCAGCACCATTATCCTACTATCTCTCTGGTCTGGACTAACTAATGGGAATATAGACCTGTCTATCTGCACCATTATCCTACTACCTCTCTGGTCTGGACTGGACTAATGGGGACATAGACCTGTCAGTCAGCAACATTATCCTACTACCTCTCTGGTCTAGACTAACAAATGGGGATATAGACCTGTCTGTCAGCATCATTATCCTACTACCTCTCTGGTCTGGTCTGGACTAACTAATGGGGATATAGACCTGTCTGTCAGCACCATCATCCTACTACCTCTCTGGTCTGGTCTGGACTAACTAATGGGGATATAGACCTGTCAATCAGCTCCATTATCCTACTACCTCTCTGGACTGGACTAACTAATGGGGATATAGACCTGTCTGTCAGCACTATTATCCTGCTCCCTCTCTGGTCTGGTCTGGACTAACTAATGGGGATATAGACCTGTCTATCAGCACCATTATCCTACTACCTCTCTGGTCTGGACTAACTAATGGGGATATAGACCTGTCTAGCAGCACCATTATCCTACTACCTGTCTGGTCTGGACTGGACTAACTAATGGGGATATATTCCTGTCTATCAGCACCATTATCCTACTACCTCTTTGGTCTGGTCTGGACTAACTAATGGGGATATATACCTGTCTATCAGCACCATTATCCTACTACCTCTCTGGTCTGGACTGGACTAACTAATGGGGATATAGACCTGTCTATCAGCACCATTATCCTACTACCTCTCTGGTCTGGACTAACTAATTGGGATATAGACCTGTCTATCAGCACCATTATCCTACTACCTCTCTGGACTGGACTAACTAATTGGGATATAGACCTGTCTATCAGCACCATTATCCAACTACCTCTCTGGTCTGGACTGGACTAACTAATGGGGATATAGAGCTGTCTGTCAGCACCATTATCCTACTACCTCTCTGGACTGGACTAACTAATGGGGATATAGACCTGTCTGTCAGCACCATTAAACTACTACCTCTCTGGTCGTGACTAACTAATGGGGATATAGACCTGTCTATCAGCACCATTATTCTACTACCTCTCTGGTCTGGACTAACTAATTGGGATATAGACCTGTCTATCAGCACCATTATCCTACTACCTCTCTGGACTGGACTAACTAATTGGGATATAGACCTGTCTATCAGCACCATTATCCAACTACCTCTCTGGTCTGGTCTGGACTAACTAATGGGGATATAGACCTGTCTGTCAGCACCATTATCCTACTACCTCTCTGGTCTGGACTAACTAATGGGGATATAGACCTGTCTATCAGCACCATTATCCTACTTGCTCTCTGGTTTGGTCTGGACTAACTAATGGGGATATAGACCTGTCTGTCAGCACAATTATCCTACTACCTCTCTGGTCTGGTCTGGACTAACTAATGGGGATATAGACCTGTCTGTCAGCACCATTATCCTACTACCTCTCTGGTCTGGACTGGACTAACTAATGGGGATATAGACCTGTCTATCAGCACCATTATCCTACTACCTCTCTGGTCTGGACTAACTAATAGGGATATAGACCTGTCTATCAGCACCATTATCCTACTATCTCTCTGGTCTGGACTAACTAATGGGAATATAGACCTGTCTATCTGCACCATTATCCTACTACCTCTCTGGTCTGGACTGGACTAATGGGGACATAGACCTGTCAGTCAGCAACATTATCCTACTACCTCTCTGGTCTAGACTAACAAATGGGGATATAGACCTGTCTGTCAGCATCATTATCCTACTACCTCTCTGGTCTGGTCTGGACTAACTAATGGGGATATAGACCTGTCTGTCAGCACCATCATCCTACTACCTCTCTGGTCTGGTCTGGACTAACTAATGGGGATATAGACCTGTCAATCAGCTCCATTATCCTACTACCTCTCTGGACTGGACTAACTAATGGGGATATAGACCTGTCTGTCAGCACTATTATCCTGCTCCCTCTCTGGTCTGGTCTGGACTAACTAATGGGGATATAGACCTGTCTATCAGCACCATTATCCTACTACCTCTCTGGTCTGGACTAACTAATGGGGATATAGACCTGTCTAGCAGCACCATTATCCTACTACCTGTCTGGTCTGGACTGGACTAACTAATGGGGATATATTCCTGTCTATCAGCACCATTATCCTACTACCTCTTTGGTCTGGTCTGGACTAACTAATGGGGATATATACCTGTCTATCAGCACCATTATCCTACTACCTCTCTGGTCTGGACTGGACTAACTAATGGGGATATAGACCTGTCTATCAGCACCATTATCCTACTACCTCTCTGGTCTGGACTAACTAATTGGGATATAGACCTGTCTATCAACACCATTATCCTACTACCTCTCTGGACTGGACTAACTAATTGGGATATAGACCTGTCTATCAGCACCATTATCCAACTACCTCTCTGGTCTGGACTGGACTAACTAATGGGGATATAGAGCTGTCTGTCAGCACCATTATCCTACTACCTCTCTGGACTGGACTAACTAATGGGGATATAGACCTGTCTGTCAGCACCATTAAACTACTACCTCTCTGGTCGTGACTAACTAATGGGGATATAGACCTGTCTATCAGCACCATTATTCTACTACCTCTCTGGTCTGGTCTGGACTAACTAATGGGAATATAGACCTGTCTGTCAGCACCATTATCCTACTACCTCTCTGGTCTGGTCTGGACTAACTAATGGGGATATAGACCTGTCTATCTGCACCATTATCCTACTACCTCTCTGGTCTGGACTGGACTAATGGGGACATAGACCTGTCAGTCAGCACCATTATCGTACTACCTCTCTGCTCTGGACTGGACTAACTAATGTGGGATATAGACCTGTCTATCAGCACCATTATCCTACTACCTCTATGGTCTGGACTAACTAATGGGGATATAGACCAGTCTATCAGCACCATTATCCTACTACCTCTCTGGACTGGACTAACTAATGGGAATATAGACCTGTCTATCAGCACCATTATCCTACTACCTCTCTGGACTGGACTAACTAATGGGGATATAGACCCGTCTATCAGCACCATTATCCTACTACCTCTCTGGACTGGTCTAACTAATGTCAATATAGACCTGTCTATCAGCACCATTATCCTACTACCTCTCTGGACTGGACTAACTAATGGGGATATAGACCTGTCTATCAGCACCATTATCCTACTACCTCTCTGGTCTGGACTGGACTAACTAATGGGGATATAGACCTGTCTATCAGCACCATTATCCTACTACCTCTCTGGTCTGGACTGGACTAACTAATTGGGATATAGACCTGTCTGTCAGCACCATTATCCTGCTAACTCTCTAGTCTGGTCTGGACTAACTCATGGGGATATAGACCTGTCTGTTAGCAAAATTATCCTACTACCTCTCTGGTCTGGACTAACTAATGGGGATATAGACCTGTCTGTCAGCACCATTAAACTACTACCTCTCTGGTCATGACTAACTAATGGGGATATAGACCTGTCTGTCAGCACCATTATCCTACTACCTCTCTGGTCTGGTCTGGACTAACTAATGGGGATATAGACCTGTCTGTCAGCACCATTATCCTACTACCTCTCTGGTCTGGACTAACTAATGGGGATATAGACCTGTCTATCAGCACCATTATCCTACTTGCTCTCTGGTTTGGTCTGGACTAACTAATGGGGATATAGACCTGTCTGTCAGCACAATTATCCTACTACCTCTCTGGTCTGGTCTGGACTAACTAATGGGGATATAGACCTGTCTGTCAGCACCATTATCCTACTACCTCTCTGGTCTGGACTGGACTAACTAATGGGGATATAGACCTGTCTATCAGCACCATTATCCTACTACCTCTCTGGTCTGGACTAACTAATAGGGATATAGACCTGTCTATCAGCACCATTATCCTACTATCTCTCTGGTCTGGACTAACTAATGGGAATATAGACCTGTCTATCTGCACCATTATCCTACTACCTCTCTGGTCTGGACTGGACTAATGGGGACATAGACCTGTCAGTCAGCAACATTATCCTACTACCTCTCTGGTCTAGACTAACAAATGGGGATATAGACCTGTCTGTCAGCATCATTATCCTACTACCTCTCTGGTCTGGTCTGGACTAACTAATGGGGATATAGACCTGTCTGTCAGCACCATCATCCTACTACCTCTCTGGTCTGGTCTGGACTAACTAATGGGGATATAGACCTGTCAATCAGCTCCATTATCCTACTACCTCTCTGGACTGGACTAACTAATGGGGATATAGACCTGTCTGTCAGCACTATTATCCTGCTCCCTCTCTGGTCTGGTCTGGACTAACTAATGGGGATATAGACCTGTCTATCAGCACCATTATCCTACTACCTCTCTGGTCTGGACTAACTAATGGGGATATAGACCTGTCTAGCAGCACCATTATCCTACTACCTGTCTGGTCTGGACTGGACTAACTAATGGGGATATATTCCTGTCTATCAGCACCATTATCCTACTACCTCTTTGGTCTGGTCTGGACTAACTAATGGGGATATATACCTGTCTATCAGCACCATTATCCTACTACCTCTCTGGTCTGGACTAACTAATTGGGATATAGACCTGTCTATCAGCACCATTATCCTACTACCTCTCTGGACTGGACTAACTAATTGGGATATAGACCTGTCTATCAGCACCATTATCCAACTACCTCTCTGGTCTGGACTGGACTAACTAATGGGGATATAGAGCTGTCTGTCAGCACCATTATCCTACTACCTCTCTGGACTGGACTAACTAATGGGGATATAGACCTGTCTGTCAGCACCATTAAACTACTACCTCTCTGGTCGTGACTAACTAATGGGGATATAGACCTGTCTATCAGCACCATTATTCTACTACCTCTCTGGTCTGGTCTGGACTAACTAATGGGAATATAGACCTGTCTGTCAGCACCATTATCCTACTACCTCTCTGGTCTGGTCTGGACTAACTAATGGGGATATAGACCTGTCTATCTGCACCATTATCCTACTACCTCTCTGGTCTGGACTGGACTAATGGGGACATAGACCTGTCAGTCAGCACCATTATCGTACTACCTCTCTGCTCTGGACTGGACTAACTAATGTGGGATATAGACCTGTCTATCAGCACCATTATCCTACTACCTCTATGGTCTGGACTAACTAATGGGGATATAGACCAGTCTATCAGCACCATTATCCTACTACCTCTCTGGACTGGACTAACTAATGGGAATATAGACCTGTCTATCAGCACCATTATCCTACTACCTCTCTGGACTGGACTAACTAATGGGGATATAGACCCGTCTATCAGCACCATTATCCTACTACCTCTCTGGACTGGTCTAACTAATGTCAATATAGACCTGTCTATCAGCACCATTATCCTACTACCTCTCTGGACTGGACTAACTAATGGGGATATAGACCTGTCTATCAGCACCATTATCCTACTACCTCTCTGGTCTGGACTGGACTAACTAATGGGGATATAGACCTGTCTATCAGCACCATTATCCTACTACCTCTCTGGTCTGGACTGGACTAACTAATTGGGATATAGACCTGTCTGTCAGCACCATTATCCTGCTAACTCTCTAGTCTGGTCTGGACTAACTCATGGGGATATAGACCTGTCTGTTAGCAAAATTATCCTACTACCTCTCTGGTCTGGACTAACTAATGGGGATATAGACCTGTCTGTCAGCACCATTAAACTACTACCTCTCTGGTCATGACTAACTAATGGGGATATAGACCTGTCTGTCAGCACCATTATCCTACTACCTCTCTGGTCTGGTCTGGACTAACTAATGGGGATATAGACCTGTCTGTCAGCACCATTATCCTACTACCTCTCTGGTCTGGACTAACTAATGGGGATATAGACCTGTCTATCAGCACCATTATCCTACTTGCTCTCTGGTTTGGTCTGGACTAACTAATGGGGATATAGACCTGTCTGTCAGCACAATTATCCTACTACCTCTCTGGTCTGGTCTGGACTAACTAATGGGGATATAGACCTGTCTGTCAGCACCATTATCCTACTACCTCTCTGGTCTGGACTGGACTAACTAATGGGGATATAGACCTGTCTATCAGCACCATTATCCTACTACCTCTCTGGTCTGGACTAACTAATAGGGATATAGACCTGTCTATCAGCACCATTATCCTACTATCTCTCTGGTCTGGACTAACTAATGGGAATATAGACCTGTCTATCTGCACCATTATCCTACTACCTCTCTGGTCTGGACTGGACTAATGGGGACATAGACCTGTCAGTCAGCAACATTATCCTACTACCTCTCTGGTCTAGACTAACAAATGGGGATATAGACCTGTCTGTCAGCATCATTATCCTACTACCTCTCTGGTCTGGTCTGGACTAACTAATGGGGATATAGACCTGTCTGTCAGCACCATCATCCTACTACCTCTCTGGTCTGGTCTGGACTAACTAATGGGGATATAGACCTGTCAATCAGCTCCATTATCCTACTACCTCTCTGGACTGGACTAACTAATGGGGATATAGACCTGTCTGTCAGCACTATTATCCTGCTCCCTCTCTGGTCTGGTCTGGACTAACTAATGGGGATATAGACCTGTCTATCAGCACCATTATCCTACTACCTCTCTGGTCTGGACTAACTAATGGGGATATAGACCTGTCTAGCAGCACCATTATCCTACTACCTGTCTGGTCTGGACTGGACTAACTAATGGGGATATATTCCTGTCTATCAGCACCATTATCCTACTACCTCTTTGGTCTGGTCTGGACTAACTAATGGGGATATATACCTGTCTATCAGCACCATTATCCTACTACCTCTCTGGTCTGGACTGGACTAACTAATGGGGATATAGACCTGTCTATCAGCACCATTATCCTACTACCTCTCTGGTCTGGACTAACTAATTGGGATATAGACCTGTCTATCAGCACCATTATCCTACTACCTCTCTGGACTGGACTAACTAATTGGGATATAGACCTGTCTATCAGCACCATTATCCAACTACCTCTCTGGTCTGGACTGGACTAACTAATGGGGATATAGAGCTGTCTGTCAGCACCATTATCCTACTACCTCTCTGGACTGGACTAACTAATGGGGATATAGACCTGTCTGTCAGCACCATTAAACTACTACCTCTCTGGTCGTGACTAACTAATGGGGATATAGACCTGTCTATCAGCACCATTATTCTACTACCTCTCTGGTCTGGACTAACTAATTGGGATATAGACCTGTCTATCAGCACCATTATCCTACTACCTCTCTGGACTGGACTAACTAATTGGGATATAGACCTGTCTATCAGCACCATTATCCAACTACCTCTCTGGTCTGGTCTGGACTAACTAATGGGGATATAGACCTGTCTGTCAGCACCATTATCCTACTACCTCTCTGGTCTGGACTAACTAATGGGGATATAGACCTGTCTATCAGCACCATTATCCTACTTGCTCTCTGGTTTGGTCTGGACTAACTAATGGGGATATAGACCTGTCTGTCAGCACAATTATCCTACTACCTCTCTGGTCTGGTCTGGACTAACTAATGGGGATATAGACCTGTCTGTCAGCACCATTATCCTACTACCTCTCTGGTCTGGACTGGACTAACTAATGGGGATATAGACCTGTCTATCAGCACCATTATCCTACTACCTCTCTGGTCTGGACTAACTAATAGGGATATAGACCTGTCTATCAGCACCATTATCCTACTATCTCTCTGGTCTGGACTAACTAATGGGAATATAGACCTGTCTATCTGCACCATTATCCTACTACCTCTCTGGTCTGGACTGGACTAATGGGGACATAGACCTGTCAGTCAGCAACATTATCCTACTACCTCTCTGGTCTAGACTAACAAATGGGGATATAGACCTGTCTGTCAGCATCATTATCCTACTACCTCTCTGGTCTGGTCTGGACTAACTAATGGGGATATAGACCTGTCTGTCAGCACCATTATCCTACTACCTCTCTGGTCTGGACTAACTAATGGGGATATAGACCTGTCTATCAGCACCATTATCCTACTTGCTCTCTGGTTTGGTCTGGACTAACTAATGGGGATATAGACCTGTCTGTCAGCACAATTATCCTACTACCTCTCTGGTCTGGTCTGGACTAACTAATGGGGATATAGACCTGTCTGTCAGCACCATTATCCTACTACCTCTCTGGTCTGGACTGGACTAACTAATGGGGATATAGACCTGTCTATCAGCACCATTATCCTACTACCTCTCTGGTCTGGACTAACTAATAGGGATATAGACCTGTCTATCAGCACCATTATCCTACTATCTCTCTGGTCTGGACTAACTAATGGGAATATAGACCTGTCTATCTGCACCATTATCCTACTACCTCTCTGGTCTGGACTGGACTAATGGGGACATAGACCTGTCAGTCAGCAACATTATCCTACTACCTCTCTGGTCTAGACTAACAAATGGGGATATAGACCTGTCTGTCAGCATCATTATCCTACTACCTCTCTGGTCTGGTCTGGACTAACTAATGGGGATATAGACCTGTCTGTCAGCACCATCATCCTACTACCTCTCTGGTCTGGTCTGGACTAACTAATGGGGATATAGACCTGTCAATCAGCTCCATTATCCTACTACCTCTCTGGACTGGACTAACTAATGGGGATATAGACCTGTCTGTCAGCACTATTATCCTGCTCCCTCTCTGGTCTGGTCTGGACTAACTAATGGGGATATAGACCTGTCTATCAGCACCATTATCCTACTACCTCTCTGGTCTGGACTAACTAATGGGGATATAGACCTGTCTAGCAGCACCATTATCCTACTACCTGTCTGGTCTGGACTGGACTAACTAATGGGGATATATTCCTGTCTATCAGCACCATTATCCTACTACCTCTTTGGTCTGGTCTGGACTAACTAATGGGGATATATACCTGTCTATCAGCACCATTATCCTACTACCTCTCTGGTCTGGACTGGACTAACTAATGGGGATATAGACCTGTCTATCAGCACCATTATCCTACTACCTCTCTGGTCTGGACTAACTAATGGGGATATAGACCTGTCTGTCAGCACCATTAAACTACTACCTCTCTGGTCATGACTAACTAATGGGGATATAGACCTGTCTGTCAGCACCATTATCCTACTACCTCTCTGGTCTGGTCTGGACTAACTAATGGGGATATAGACCTGTCTGTCAGCACCATTATCCTACTACCTCTCTGGTCTGGACTAACTAATGGGGATATAGACCTGTCTATCAGCACCATTATCCTACTTGCTCTCTGGTTTGGTCTGGACTAACTAATGGGGATATAGACCTGTCTGTCAGCACAATTATCCTACTACCTCTCTGGTCTGGTCTGGACTAACTAATGGGGATATAGACCTGTCTGTCAGCACCATTATCCTACTACCTCTCTGGTCTGGACTGGACTAACTAATGGGGATATAGACCTGTCTATCAGCACCATTATCCTACTACCTCTCTGGTCTGGACTAACTAATAGGGATATAGACCTGTCTATCAGCACCATTATCCTACTATCTCTCTGGTCTGGACTAACTAATGGGAATATAGACCTGTCTATCTGCACCATTATCCTACTACCTCTCTGGTCTGGACTGGACTAATGGGGACATAGACCTGTCAGTCAGCAACATTATCCTACTACCTCTCTGGTCTAGACTAACAAATGGGGATATAGACCTGTCTGTCAGCATCATTATCCTACTACCTCTCTGGTCTGGTCTGGACTAACTAATGGGGATATAGACCTGTCTGTCAGCACCATCATCCTACTACCTCTCTGGTCTGGTCTGGACTAACTAATGGGGATATAGACCTGTCAATCAGCTCCATTATCCTACTACCTCTCTGGACTGGACTAACTAATGGGGATATAGACTAGTCTGTCAGCACTATTATCCTGCTCCCTCTCTGGTCTGGTCTGGACTAACTAATGGGGATATAGACCTGTCTATCAGCACCATTATCCTACTACCTCTCTGGTCTGGACTAACTAATGGGGATATAGACCTGTCTAGCAGCACCATTATCCTACTACCTGTCTGGTCTGGACTGGACTAACTAATGGGGATATATTCCTGTCTATCAGCACCATTATCCTACTACCTCTTTGGTCTGGTCTGGACTAACTAATGGGGATATATACCTGTCTATCAGCACCATTATCCTACTACCTCTCTGGTCTGGACTGGACTAACTAATGGGGATATAGACCTGTCTATCAGCACCATTATCCTACTACCTCTCTGGTCTGGACTAACTAATTGGGATATAGACCTGTCTATCAGCACCATTATCCTACTACCTCTCTGGACTGGACTAACTAATTGGGATATAGACCTGTCTATCAGCACCATTATCCAACTACCTCTCTGGTCTGGACTGGACTAACTAATGGGGATATAGAGCTGTCTGTCAGCACCATTATCCTACTACCTCTCTGGACTGGACTAACTAATGGGGATATAGACCTGTCTGTCAGCACCATTAAACTACTACCTCTCTGGTCGTGACTAACTAATGGGGATATAGACCTGTCTATCAGCACCATTATTCTACTACCTCTCTGGTCTGGACTAACTAATTGGGATATAGACCTGTCTATCAGCACCATTATCCTACTACCTCTCTGGACTGGACTAACTAATTGGGATATAGACCTGTCTATCAGCACCATTATCCAACTACCTCTCTGGTCTGGTCTGGACTAACTAATGGGGATATAGACCTGTCTGTCAGCACCATTATCCTACTACCTCTCTGGTCTGGACTAACTAATGGGGATATAGACCTGTCTATCAGCACCATTATCCTACTTGCTCTCTGGTTTGGTCTGGACTAACTAATGGGGATATAGACCTGTCTGTCAGCACAATTATCCTACTACCTCTCTGGTCTGGTCTGGACTAACTAATGGGGATATAGACCTGTCTGTCAGCACCATTATCCTACTACCTCTCTGGTCTGGACTGGACTAACTAATGGGGATATAGACCTGTCTATCAGCACCATTATCCTACTACCTCTCTGGTCTGGACTAACTAATAGGGATATAGACCTGTCTATCAGCACCATTATCCTACTATCTCTCTGGTCTGGACTAACTAATGGGAATATAGACCTGTCTATCTGCACCATTATCCTACTACCTCTCTGGTCTGGACTGGACTAATGGGGACATAGACCTGTCAGTCAGCAACATTATCCTACTACCTCTCTGGTCTAGACTAACAAATGGGGATATAGACCTGTCTGTCAGCATCATTATCCTACTACCTCTCTGGTCTGGTCTGGACTAACTAATGGGGATATAGACCTGTCTGTCAGCACCATCATCCTACTACCTCTCTGGTCTGGTCTGGACTAACTAATGGGGATATAGACCTGTCAATCAGCTCCATTATCCTACTACCTCTCTGGACTGGACTAACTAATGGGGATATAGACCTGTCTGTCAGCACTATTATCCTGCTCCCTCTCTGGTCTGGTCTGGACTAACTAATGGGGATATAGACCTGTCTATCAGCACCATTATCCTACTACCTCTCTGGTCTGGACTAACTAATGGGGATATAGACCTGTCTAGCAGCACCATTATCCTACTACCTGTCTGGTCTGGACTGGACTAACTAATGGGGATATATTCCTGTCTATCAGCACCATTATCCTACTACCTCTTTGGTCTGGTCTGGACTAACTAATGGGGATATATACCTGTCTATCAGCACCATTATCCTACTACCTCTCTGGTCTGGACTGGACTAACTCATGGGGATATAGACCTGTCTATCAGCACCATTATCCTACTACCTCTCTGGTCTGGACTAACTAATTGGGATATAGACCTGTCTATCAACACCATTATCCTACTACCTCTCTGGACTGGACTAACTAATTGGGATATAGACCTGTCTATCAGCACCATTATCCAACTACCTCTCTGGTCTGGACTGGACTAACTAATGGGGATATAGAGCTGTCTGTCAGCACCATTATCCTACTACCTCTCTGGACTGGACTAACTAATGGGGATATAGACCTGTCTGTCAGCACCATTAAACTACTACCTCTCTGGTCGTGACTAACTAATGGGGATATAGACCTGTCTATCAGCACCATTATTCTACTACCTCTCTGGTCTGGTCTGGACTAACTAATGGGAATATAGACCTGTCTGTCAGCACCATTATCCTACTACCTCTCTGGTCTGGTCTGGACTAACTAATGGGGATATAGACCTGTCTATCTGCACCATTATCCTACTACCTCTCTGGTCTGGACTGGACTAATGGGGACATAGACCTGTCAGTCAGCACCATTATCGTACTACCTCTCTGCTCTGGACTGGACTAACTAATGTGGGATATAGACCTGTCTATCAGCACCATTATCCTACTACCTCTCTGGTCTGGACTAACTAATGGGGATATAGACCAGTCTATCAGCACCATTATCCTACTACCTCTCTGGACTGGACTAACTAATGGGAATATAGACCTGTCTATCAGCACCATTATCCTACTACCTCTCTGGACTGGACTAACTAATGGGGATATAGACCCGTCTATCAGCACCATTATCCTACTACCTCTCTGGACTGGTCTAACTAATGTCAATATAGACCTGTCTATCAGCACCATTATCCTACTACCTCTCTGGACTGGACTAACTAATGGGGATATAGACCTGTCTATCAGCACCATTATCCTACTACCTCTCTGGTCTGGACTGGACTAACTAATGGGGATATAGACCTGTCTATCAGCACCATTATCCTACTACCTCTCTGGTCTGGACTGGACTAACTAATTGGGATATAGACCTGTCTGTCAGCACCATTATCCTGCTAACTCTCTAGTCTGGTCTGGACTAACTCATGGGGATATAGACCTGTCTGTTAGCAAAATTATCCTACTACCTCTCTGGTCTGGACTAACTAATGGGGATATAGACCTGTCTGTCAGCACCATTAAACTACTACCTCTCTGGTCATGACTAACTAATGGGGATATAGACCTGTCTGTCAGCACCATTATCCTACTACCTCTCTGGTCTGGTCTGGACTAACTAATGGGGATATAGACCTGTCTGTCAGCACCATTATCCTACTACCTCTCTGGTCTGGACTAACTAATGGGGATATAGACCTGTCTATCAGCACCATTATCCTACTTGCTCTCTGGTTTGGTCTGGACTAACTAATGGGGATATAGACCTGTCTGTCAGCACAATTATCCTACTACCTCTCTGGTCTGGTCTGGACTAACTAATGGGGATATAGACCTGTCTGTCAGCACCATTATCCTACTACCTCTCTGGTCTGGACTGGACTAACTAATGGGGATATAGACCTGTCTATCAGCACCATTATCCTACTACCTCTCTGGTCTGGACTAACTAATAGGGATATAGACCTGTCTATCAGCACCATTATCCTACTATCTCTCTGGTCTGGACTAACTAATGGGAATATAGACCTGTCTATCTGCACCATTATCCTACTACCTCTCTGGTCTGGACTGGACTAATGGGGACATAGACCTGTCAGTCAGCAACATTATCCTACTACCTCTCTGGTCTAGACTAACAAATGAGGATATAGACCTGTCTGTCAGCATCATTATCCTACTACCTCTCTGGTCTGGTCTGGACTAACTAATGGGGATATAGACCTGTCTGTCAGCACCATCATCCTACTACCTCTCTGGTCTGGTCTGGACTAACTAATGGGGATATAGACCTGTCAATCAGCTCCATTATCCTACTACCTCTCTGGACTGGACTAACTAATGGGGATATAGACCTGTCTGTCAGCACTATTATCCTGCTCCCTCTCTGGTCTGGTCTGGACTAACTAATGGGGATATAGACCTGTCTATCAGCACCATTATCCTACTACCTCTCTGGTCTGGACTAACTAATGGGGATATAGACCTGTCTAGCAGCACCATTATCCTACTACCTGTCTGGTCTGGACTGGACTAACTAATGGGGATATATTCCTGTCTATCAGCACCATTATCCTACTACCTCTTTGGTCTGGTCTGGACTAACTAATGGGGATATATACCTGTCTATCAGCACCATTATCCTACTACCTCTCTGGTCTGGACTGGACTAACTAATGGGGATATAGACCTGTCTATCAGCACCATTATCCTACTACCTCTCTGGTCTGGACTAACTAATTGGGATATAGACCTGTCTATCAGCACCATTATCCTACTACCTCTCTGGACTGGACTAACTAATTGGGATATAGACCTGTCTATCAGCACCATTATCCAACTACCTCTCTGGTCTGGACTGGACTAACTAATGGGGATATAGAGCTGTCTGTCAGCACCATTATCCTACTACCTCTCTGGACTGGACTAACTAATGGGGATATAGACCTGTCTGTCAGCACCATTAAACTACTACCTCTCTGGTCGTGACTAACTAATGGGGATATAGACCTGTCTATCAGCACCATTATTCTACTACCTCTCTGGTCTGGACTAACTAATTGGGATATAGACCTGTCTATCAGCACCATTATCCTACTACCTCTCTGGACTGGACTAACTAATTGGGATATAGACCTGTCTATCAGCACCATTATCCAACTACCTCTCTGGTCTGGTCTGGACTAACTAATGGGGATATAGACCTGTCTGTCAGCACCATTATCCTACTACCTCTCTGGTCTGGACTAACAAATGGGGATATAGACCTGTCTATCAGCACCATTATCCTACTTGCTCTCTGGTTTGGTCTGGACTAACTAATGGGGATATAGACCTGTCTGTCAGCACAATTATCCTACTACCTCTCTGGTCTGGTCTGGACTAACTAATGGGGATATAGACCTGTCTGTCAGCACCATTATCCTACTACCTCTCTGGTCTGGACTGGACTAACTAATGGGGATATAGACCTGTCTATCAGCACCATTATCCTACTACCTCTCTGGTCTGGACTAACTAATAGGGATATAGACCTGTCTATCAGCACCATTATCCTACTATCTCTCTGGTCTGGACTAACTAATGGGAATATAGACCTGTCTATCTGCACCATTATCCTACTACCTCTCTGGTCTGGACTGGACTAATGGGGACATAGACCTGTCAGTCAGCAACATTATCCTACTACCTCTCTGGTCTAGACTAACAAATGGGGATATAGACCTGTCTGTCAGCATCATTATCCTACTACCTCTCTGGTCTGGTCTGGACTAACTAATGGGGATATAGACCTGTCTGTCAGCACCATCATCCTACTACCTCTCTGGTCTGGTCTGGACTAACTAATGGGGATATAGACCTGTCAATCAGCTCCATTATCCTACTACCTCTCTGGACTGGACTAACTAATGGGGATATAGACCTGTCTGTCAGCACTATTATCCTGCTCCCTCTCTGGTCTGGTCTGGACTAACTAATGGGGATATAGACCTGTCTATCAGCACCATTATCCTACTACCTCTCTGGTCTGGACTAACTAATGGGGATATAGACCTGTCTAGCAGCACCATTATCCTACTACATGTCTGGTCTGGACTGGACTAACTAATGGGGATATATTCCTGTCTATCAGCACCATTATCCTACTACCTCTTTGGTCTGGTCTGGACTAACTAATGGGGATATATACCTGTCTATCAGCACCATTATCCTACTACCTCTCTGGTCTGGACTGGACTAACTAATGGGGATATAGACCTGTCTATCAGCACCATTATCCTACTACCTCTCTGGTCTGGACTAACTAATTGGGATATAGACCTGTCTATCAACACCATTATCCTACTACCTCTCTGGACTGGACTAACTAATTGGGATATAGACCTGTCTATCAGCACCATTATCCAACTACCTCTCTGGTCTGGACTGGACTAACTAATGGGGATATAGAGCTGTCTGTCAGCACCATTATCCTACTACCTCTCTGGACTGGACTAACTAATGGGGATATAGACCTGTCTGTCAGCACCATTAAACTACTACCTCTCTGGTCGTGACTAACTAATGGGGATATAGACCTGTCTATCAGCACCATTATTCTACTACCTCTCTGGTCTGGTCTGGACTAACTAATGGGAATATAGACCTGTCTGTCAGCACCATTATCCTACTACCTCTCTGGTCTGGTCTGGACTAACTAATGGGGATATAGACCTGTCTATCTGCACCATTATCCTACTACCTCTCTGGTCTGGACTGGACTAATGGGGACATAGACCTGTCAGTCAGCACCATTATCGTACTACCTCTCTGCTCTGGACTGGACTAACTAATGTGGGATATAGACCTGTCTATCAGCACCATTATCCTACTACCTCTCTGGTCTGGACTAACTAATGGGGATATAGACCAGTCTATCAGCACCATTATCCTACTACCTCTCTGGACTGGACTAACTAATGGGAATATAGACCTGTCTATCAGCACCATTATCCTACTACCTCTCTGGACTGGACTAACTAATGGGGATATAGACCCGTCTATCAGCACCATTATCCTACTACCTCTCTGGACTGGTCTAACTAATGTCAATATAGACCTGTCTATCAGCACCATTATCCTACTACCTCTCTGGACTGGACTAACTAATGGGGATATAGACCTGTCTATCAGCACCATTATCCTACTACCTCTCTGGTCTGGACTGGACTAACTAATGGGGATATAGAGCTGTCTGTCAGCACCATTATCCTACTACCTCTCTGGACTGGACTAACTAATGGGGATATAGACCTGTCTGTCTGCACCATTATCCTACTACCTCTCTAGTCTGGACTGGAATAACTAATGGGGATATAGACCTGTCTGTCAGCACCATTATCCTACTACCTCTCTGGTCTGGACTAACTAATGGGGATATAGACCTGTCTGTCAGCACCATTATCCTACTACCTCTCTGGTCTGGACTGGAATAACTAATGAGGATATATACCTGTCTATCAGCACCATTATCCAACTACCTCTCTGGTCTGGACTGGACTAACTAATGGGGATATATACCTGTCTATCAGCACCATTATCCAACTACCTCTGGTCTGGACTGGACTAACTAATGGGGATATAGACCTGTTTATCAGCACAATTATCTGGTCTGGACTGGACTAACTAATGGGGATATAGACCTGTCTGTCAGCACCATTATCCTACTACCTCTCTGGTCTTGACTAACTAATGGGGATATAGACCCGTCTATCAGCACCATTATCCAACTACCTCTGGTCTGGACTGGACTAACTAATGGGGATATAGACCTGTTTATCAGCACAATTATCTGGTCTGGACTGGACTAACTAATGGGGATATAGAGCTGTCTGTCAGCACCATTATCCTACTACCTCTCTGGACTGGACTAACTAATGGGGATATAGACCTGTCTGTTAGCACCATTATCCTACTAACTCTCTGGTCTGGACTGGACTAAGTAATGGGGATATAGACCTGTCTGTCTGCACCATTATCCTACTACCTCTCTGGACTGGACTAACTAATGGGGATATAGACCTGTCTGTCTGCACCATTATCCTACTACCTCTCTAGTCTGGACTGGAATAACTAATGTCGATATAGACCTGTCTGTCAGCACCATTATCCTACTACCTCTCAGGTCTGGACTAACTAATGGGGATATAGACCTGTCTGTCAGCACCATTATCCTACTACCTCTCTGGTCTGGACTAACTAATGGGGATATAGACCTGTCTGTCAGCACCATTATCCTACAACCTCTCTGGACTGGACTAACTAATGGGGATATATACCTGTCTATCAGCACCATTATCCAACTACCTCTCTGGTCTGGACTGGACTAACTAATGGGGATATATACCTGTCTATCAGCACCATTATCCAACTTCCTCTGGTCTGACTGGACTAACTAATGGGGATATATACCTGTTTATCAGCACAATTATCTGGTCTGGACTGGACTAACTAATGGGGATATAGACCTGTCTATCAGCACCATCATCCTACTACCTCTCTGGTCTTGACTAACTAATGGGGAAATAGACCCGTCTATCAGCACCATTATCCTACTACCTCTCTGGACTGGACTAACTAATGGGAATATAGACCGTTCTATCAGCACCATTATCCTACTACCTCTCTGGACTGGACTAACTAATGGGGATATTGACCTGTCTATCAGCACCATTATCCTACTACCTCTCTGGTCTGGACTGGACTAACTAATGGGGATATAGACCTGTCTATCAGCACCATTATCCTACTACCTCTCTGGTCTGGACTGGACTAACTAATGGGGATATAGACCTGTCTATCAGCACCATTATCCTACTACCTCTCTATTCTGGACTAACTAATCGGGATATAGACCAGTCTATCAGCACCATTATCCTACTACCTCTCTGGACTGGACTAACTAATGGGAATATAGACCTGTCTATCAGCACCATTATCCTACTACCTCTCTGGACTGGACAAACTAATGGGGATATAGACCTGTCTATCAGCACCATTATCCTACTACCTCTCTGGTCTGGACTAACTAATGTGGATATAGACCTGTCTGTCTGCACCATTATCCTACTACCTCTCTGGTATGGACTAACTAATGGGGATATAGACCTGACTGTCTGCACCATTATCCTACTACCTCTCTGGACTGCACTAACTAATGGGGATATAGACCTGTCTATCAGCACCATTATCCTACTACCTCTCTGGTCTGGACTGGACTAACTAATGGGGATATATACCTGTCTATCAGCACCATTATCCTACTACCTCTCTGGTCTGGACTGGACTAACTAATGGGGATATAGACCTGTCTATCAGCACCATTATCCTGCGACCTCTCTGGTCTGGTCTGGACTAACTAATGGGGATATAGACCTGTCTATCAGCACCATTATCCTGCGACCTCTCTGGTCTGGTCTGGACTAACTAATGGGGATATAGACCTGTCTATCAGCACCATTATCCTACTACCTCTCTGGACTGCACTAACTAATGGGGATATAGACCTGTCTATCAGCACCATTATCCTACTACCTCTCTGGTCTGGACTGGACTAACTAATGGGGATATATACCTGTCTATCAGCACCATTATCCTACTCCCTCTCTTGTCTGGACTGGATTAACTAATGAGGATATATACCTGTCTATCAGCACCATTATCCAACTACCTCTCTGGTCTGGACTGGACTAACTAATGGGGATATATACCTGTCTATCAGCACCATTATCCAACTACCTCTGGTCTGGACTGGACTAACTAATGGGGATATAGACCTGTTTATCAGCACAATTATCTGGTCTGGACTGGACTAACTAATGGGGATATAGACCTGTCTGTCAGCACCATTATCCTACTACCTCTCTGGTCTTGACTAACTAATGGGGATATAGACCCGTCTATCAGCACCATTATCCAACTACCTCTGGTCTGGACTGGACTAACTAATGGGGATATAGACCTGTTTATCAGCACAATTATCTGGTCTGGACTGGACTAACTAATGGGGATATAGAGCTGTCTGTCAGCACCATTATCCTACTACCTCTCTGGACTGGACTAACTAATGGGGATATAGACCTGTCTGTTAGCACCATTATCCTACTAACTCTCTGGTCTGGACTGGACTAAGTAATGGGGATATAGACCTGTCTGTCTGCACCATTATCCTACTACCTCTCTGGACTGGACTAACTAATGGGGATATAGACCTGTCTGTCTGCACCATTATCCTACTACCTCTCTAGTCTGGACTGGAATAACTAATGTCGATATAGACCTGTCTGTCAGCACCATTATCCTACTACCTCTCAGGTCTGGACTAACTAATGGGGATATAGACCTGTCTGTCAGCACCATTATCCTACTACCTCTCTGGTCTGGACTAACTAATGGGGATATAGACCTGTCTGTCAGCACCATTATCCTACAACCTCTCTGGACTGGACTAACTAATGGGGATATATACCTGTCTATCAGCACCATTATCCAACTACCTCTCTGGTCTGGACTGGACTAACTAATGGGGATATATACCTGTCTATCAGCACCATTATCCAACTTCCTCTGGTCTGACTGGACTAACTAATGGGGATATATACCTGTTTATCAGCACAATTATCTGGTCTGGACTGGACTAACTAATGGGGATATAGACCTGTCTATCAGCACCATCATCCTACTACCTCTCTGGTCTTGACTAACTAATGGGGAAATAGACCCGTCTATCAGCACCATTATCCTACTACCTCTCTGGACTGGACTAACTAATGGGAATATAGACCGTTCTATCAGCACCATTATCCTACTACCTCTCTGGACTGGACTAACTAATGGGGATATTGACCTGTCTATCAGCACCATTATCCTACTACCTCTCTGGTCTGGACTGGACTAACTAATGGGGATATAGACCTGTCTATCAGCACCATTATCCTACTACCTCTCTGGTCTGGACTGGACTAACTAATGGGGATATAGACCTGTCTATCAGCACCATTATCCTACTACCTCTCTATTCTGGACTAACTAATCGGGATATAGACCAGTCTATCAGCACCATTATCCTACTACCTCTCTGGACTGGACTAACTAATGGGAATATAGACCTGTCTATCAGCACCATTATCCTACTACCTCTCTGGACTGGACAAACTAATGGGGATATAGACCTGTCTATCAGCACCATTATCCTACTACCTCTCTGGTCTGGACTAACTAATGTGGATATAGACCTGTCTGTCTGCACCATTATCCTACTACCTCTCTGGTATGGACTAACTAATGGGGATATAGACCTGACTGTCTGCACCATTATCCTACTACCTCTCTGGACTGCACTAACTAATGGGGATATAGACCTGTCTATCAGCACCATTATCCTACTACCTCTCTGGTCTGGACTGGACTAACTAATGGGGATATATACCTGTCTATCAGCACCATTATCCTACTACCTCTCTGGTCTGGACTGGACTAACTAATGGGGATATAGACCTGTCTATCAGCACCATTATCCTGCGACCTCTCTGGTCTGGTCTGGACTAACTAATGGGGATATAGACCTGTCTATCAGCACCATTATCCTGCGACCTCTCTGGTCTGGTCTGGACTAACTAATGGGGATATAGACCTGTCTATCAGCACCATTATCCTACTACCTCTCTGGACTGCACTAACTAATGGGGATATAGACCTGTCTATCAGCACCATTATCCTACTACCTCTCTGGTCTGGACTGGACTAACTAATGGGGATATATACCTGTCTATCAGCACCATTATCCTACTCCCTCTCTTGTCTGGACTGGATTAACTAATGGGGATATAGACCTGTCTATCAGAACCATTATCCTACTACCTTTCTGGTCTGGACTAACTAATGGGGATATAGACCTGTCTATCAGCTCCATTATCCTTCTACCTCTCTGGTCTTGTCTGGACTAACTAATGGGAATATTGACCTGTCTGTCAGCACCATTATAAAACTACCTCTCTGGTCTGGACTGGACTAACTAATGGGGATATAGACCTGTCTGTTAGCACCATTATCCTACTACCTCTCTGGTCTGGACTGGACTAACAAATTGGGATATATACCTGTCTATCAGCACCATTATCCTACTACCTCTCTGGACTGGACTAACTAATGGGGATATAGACCTGTCTGTCAGCCCCATTATCCTACTACCTCTCTGGACTGGACTAACTAATGAGGATATAGACCTGTCTATCAGCACCATTATCCTACTACCTCTCTGGTCTGGACTGGACTAACTAATGGGGATATAGACCCGTCTATCAGCACCATTATCCTACTACCTCTCTGGACTGGACTAACTAATGGGAATATAGACCTGTCAATCAACACCATTATCCTACTACCTCTCTGGACTGGACTAACTAATGGGGATATAGACCTGTCTATCAGCACCATTATCCTACTACCTCTCTGGTCTGGACTGGACTAACTAATGGGGATATAGACCTGTCTATCAGCACCATTATCCTACTACCTCTCTGGTCTGGACTAACTAATCGGGATATAGACCAGTCTATCAGCACCATTATCCTACTACCTCTCTGGACTGGACTAACTAATGGGAATATAGACCTGTCTATCAGCACCATTATCCTACTACCTCTCTGGACTGGACAAACTAATGGGGATATAGACCTGTCTATCAGCACCATTATCCTACTACCTCTCTGGTCTGGACTAACTAATGTGGATATAGACCTGTCTGTCTGCACCATTATCCTACTACCTCTCTGGTATGGACTAACTAATGGGGATATAGACCTGACTGTCTGCACCATTATCCTACTACCTCTCTGGACTGCACTAACTAATGGGGATATAGACCTGTCTATCAGCACCATTATCCTACTACCTCTCTGGTCTGGACTGGACTAACTAATGGGGATATATACCTGTCTATCAGCACCATTATCCTACTCCCTCTCTTGTCTGGACTGGATTAACTAATGGGGATATAGACCTGTCTATCAGAACCATTATCCTACTACCTTTCTGGACTGGACTAACTAATGGGGATATAGACCTGTCTGTCAGCAACATTATCCTACTACCTCTCTGGTCTCGACTGGACTAACTAATGGGGATATAGACCTTTCTGTCAGCACCATTATCCAACTACCTCTCTGGTCTGGACTGGACTAACTAATGGGGATATATACCTGTCTGTCAGCACCATTATCCAACTACCTCTGGTCTGGACTGGACTAACTAATGGGGATATAGACCTGTTTATCAGCACAATTATCTGGTCTGGACTGGACTAACTAATGGGGATATAGACCTGTCTGTCAGCACCATTATCCTACTACCTCTCTGGTCTTGACTAACTAATGGGGATATAGACCCGTCTATCAGCACCATTATCCTACTACCTCTCTGTACTGGACTAACTAATGGGAATATAGACTGTTCTATCAGCACCATTATCCTACTACCTCTCTGGTCTGGACTGGACTAACTAATGGGGATATAGACCTGTCTGTTAGCACCATTATCCTACTAACTCTCTGGTCTGGACTGGACTAAGTAATGGGGATATAGACCTGTCTGTCTGCACCATTATCCTACTACCTCTCTGGTCTGGACTGGACTAACTAATGGGGATATAGACCTGTCTGTCTGCACCATTATCCTACTACCTCTCTAGTCTGGACTGGAATAACTAATGGGGATATAGACCTGTCTGTCAGCACCATTATCCTACTACCTCTCTGGTCTGGACTAAATAATGGGGATATAGACCTGTCTGTCAGCACCATTATCCTACAACCTCTCTGGTCTGGACTGGACTAACTAATGGGGATATATACCTGTCTATCAGCACCATTATCCAACTACCTCTCTGGTCTGGACTGGACTAACTAATGGGGATATATACCTGTCTATCAGCACCATTATCCAACTTCCTCTGGTCTGGACTGGACTAACTAATGGGGATATATACCTGTTTATCAGCACAATTATCTGGTCTGGACTGGACTAACTAATGGGGATATAGACCTGTCTATCAGCACCATTATCCTACTACCTCTCTGGTCTTGACTAACTAATGGGGACATAGACCCGTCTATCAGCACCATTATCCTACTACCTCTCTGGACTGGACTAACTAATGGGAATATAGAAAGTTCTATCAGCACCATTATCCTACTACCTCTCTGGACTGGACTAACTAATGGGGATATTGACCTGTCTATCAGCACCATTATCCTACTACCTCTCTGGTCTGGACTGGACTAACTAATGGGGATATAGACCTGTCTATCAGCACCATTATCCTACTACCTCTCTGGTCTGGACTGGACTAACTAATGGGGATATATACCTGTCTATCAGCACCATTATCCTACTACCTCTCTGGACTGGACTAACTAATGGGGATATAGACCTGTCTGTCAGCCCCATTATCCTACTACCTCTCTGGACTGGACTAACTAATGAGGATATAGACCTGTCTATCAGCACCATTATCCTACTACCTCTCTGGTCTGGACTGGACTAACTAATGGGGATATAGACCTGTCTGTCTGCACCATTATCCTACTACCTCTCTGGTCTGGACTAACTAATGGGGATATAGACCTGTCTGTCAGCAGCATTATCCAACTACCTCTCTGGTCTGGACTGGACTAACTAATGGGGATATAGACCTGTCTATCAGCACCATTATCCTACTACCTCTCTGGTCTGGACTAACTAATGGGGATATAGACCCGTCTATCAGCACAATTATCCTACTACCTCTCTGGACTGGACTAACTAATGGGAATATAGACCTGTCTATCAACACCATTATCCTACTACCTCTCTGGACTGGACTAACTAATGGGGATATAGACCTGTCTATCAGCACCATTATCCTACTACCTCTCTGGACTGGACAAACTAATGGGGATATAGACCTGTCTATCAGCACCATTATCCTACTACCTCTCTGGTCTGGACTAACTAATGTGGATATAGACCTGTCTGTCTGCACCATTATCCTACTACCTCTCTGGTATGGACTAACTAATGGGGATATAGACCTGACTGTCTGCACCATTATCCTACTACCTCTCTGGACTGCACTAACTAATGGGGATATAGACCTGTCTATCAGCACCATTATCCTACTACCTCTCTGGTCTGGACTGGACTAACTAATGGGGATATATACCTGTCTATCAGCACCATTATCCTACTCCCTCTCTTGTCTGGACTGGATTAACTAATGGGGATATAGACCTGTCTATCAGAACCATTATCCTACTACCTTTCTGGTCTGGACTGGACTAACTAATGGGGATATAGACCTGTCTGTCAGCAACATTATCCTACTACCTCTCTGGTCTCGACTGGACTAACTAATGGGGATATAGACCTTTCTGTCAGCACCATTATCCAACTACCTCTCTGGTCTGGACTGGACTAACTAATGGGGATATAGACCTGTCTGTTAGCACCATTATCCTACTAACTCTCTGGTCTGGACTGGACTAAGTAATGGGGATATAGACCTGTCTGTCTGCACCATTATCTTACTATCTCTCTGGTCTGGACTGGACTAACTAATGGGGATATAGACCTGTCTGTCTGCACCATTATCCTACTACCTCTCTAGTCTGGACTGGAATAACTAATGGGGATATAGACCTGTCTGTCAGCACCATTATCCTACTACCTCTCTGGTCTGGACTAACTAATGGGGATATAGACCTGTCTGTCAGCACCATTATCCTACAACCTCTCTGGTCTGGACTGGACTAACTAATGGGGATATATACCTGTCTATCAGCACCATTATCCAACTACCTCTCTGGTCTGGACTGGACTAACTAATGGGGATATATACCTGTCTATCAGCACCATTATCCAACTTCCTCTGGTCTGGACTGGACTAACTAATGGGGATATATACCTGTTTATCAGCACAATTATCTGGTCTGGACTGGACTAACTAATGGGGATATAGACCTGTCTATCAGCACCATTATCCTACTACCTCTCTGGTCTTGACTAACTAATGGGGAAATAGACCCGTCTATCAGCAGCATTATCCAACTACCTCTCTGGACTGGACTAACTAATGGGAATATAGAAAGTTCTATCAGCACCATTATCCTACTACCTCTCTGGACTGGACTAACTAATGGGGATATTGACCTGTCTATCAGCACCATTATCCTACTACCTCTCTGGTCTGGACTGGACTAACTAATGGGGATATAGACCTGTCTGTCAGCCCCATTATCCTACTACCTCTCTGGACTGGACTAACTAATGAGGATATAGACCTGTCTATCAGCACCATTATCCTACTACCTCTCTGGTCTGGACTGGACTAACTAATGGGGATATAGACCTGTCTGTCTGCACCATTATCCTACTACCTCTCTGGTCTGGACTAACTAATGGGGATATAGACCTGTCTGTCAGCAGCATTATCCAACTACCTCTCTGGTCTGGACTGGACTAACTAATGGGGATATAGACCTGTCTATCAGCACCATTATCCTACTACCTCTCTGGTCTGGACTAACTAATGGGGATATAGACCCGTCTATCAGCACAATTATCCTACTACCTCTCTGGACTGGACTAACTAATGGGAATATAGACCTGTCTATCAACACCATTATCCTACTACCTCTCTGGACTGGACTAACTAATGGGGATATAGACCTGTCTATCAGCACCATTATCCTACTACCTCTCTGGTCTGGACTGGACTAACTAATGGGGATATAGACCTGTCTATCAGCACCATTATCCTACTACCTCTCTGGTCTGGACTAACTAATGGGGATATAGACCTGTCTGTCAGCACTATTATCCTGCTCCCTCTCTGGTCTGGTCTGGACTAACTAATGGGGATATAGACCTGTCTATCAGCACCATTATCCTACTACCTCTCTGGTCTGGACTAACTAATGGGGATATAGACCTGTCTAGCAGCACCATTATCCTACTACCTCTCTGGTCTGGACTGGACTAACTAATGGGGATATAGACCTGTCTGTCAGCACCATTATCCTACTACCTCTCTGGTCTTGACTAACTAATGGGGATATAGACCCGTCTATCAGCACCATTATCCAACTACCTCTGGTCTGGACTGGACTAACTAATGGGGATATAGACCTGTTTATCAGCACAATTATCTGGTCTGGACTGGACTAACTAATGGGGATATAGAGCTGTCTGTCAGCACCATTATCCTACTACCTCTCTGGACTGGACTAACTAATGGGGATATAGACCTGTCTATTAGCACCATTATCCTACTAACTCTCTGGTCTGGACTGGACTAAGTAATGGGGATATAGACCTGTCTGTCTGCACCATTATCCTACTACCTCTCTGGACTGGACTAACTAATGGGGATATAGACCTGTCTGTCTGCACCATTATCCTACTACCTCTCTAGTCTGGACTGGAATAACTAATGGGGATATAGACCTGTCTGTCAGCACCATTATCCTACTACCTCTCAGGTCTGGACTAACTAATGGGGATATAGACCTGTCTGTCAGCACCATTATCCTACTACCTCTCTGGTCTGGACTAACTAATGGGGATATAGACCTGTCTGTCAGCACCATTATCCTACAACCTCTCTGGACTGGACTAACTAATGGGGATATATACCTGTTTATCAGCACAATTATCTGGTCTGGACTGGACTAACTAATGGGGATATAGACCTGTCTATCAGCACCATCATCCTACTACCTCTCTGGTCTTGACTAACTAATGGGGAAATAGACCCGTCTATCAGCACCATTATCCTACTACCTCTCTGGACTGGACTAACTAATGGGAATATAGACCGTTCTATCAGCACCATTATCCTACTACCTCTCTGGACTGGACTAACTAATGGGGATATTGACCTGTCTATCAGCACCATTATCCTACTACCTCTCTGGTCTGGACTGGACTAACTAATGGGGATATAGACCTGTCTATCAGCACCATTATCCTACTACCTCTCTGGTCTGGACTGGACTAACTAATGGGGATATATACCTGTCTATCAGCACCATTATCCTACTACCTCTCTGGACTGGACTAACTAATGGGGATATAGACCTGTCTGTCAGCCCCATTATCCTACTACCTCTCTGGACTGGACTAACTAATGAGGATATAGACCTGTCTATCAGCACCATTATCCTACTACCTCTCTGGTCTGGACTGGACTAACTAATGGGGATATAGACCTGTCTATCAGCACCATTATCCTACTACCTCTCTGGTCTGGACTAACTAATCGGGATATAGACCAGTCTATCAGCACCATTATCCTACTACCTCTCTGGACTGGACTAACTAATGGGAATATAGACCTGTCTATCAGCACCATTATCCTACTACCTCTCTGGACTGGACAAACTAATGGGGATATAGACCTGTCTATCAGCACCATTATCCTACTACCTCTCTGGTCTGGACTGGACTAACTAATGGGGATATATACCTGTCTATCAGCACCATTATCCTACTACCTCTCTGGACTGGACTAACTAATGGGGATATAGACCTGTCTGTCAGCCCCATTATCCTACTACCTCTCTGGACTGGACTAACTAATGGGGATATAGACCTGTCTATTAGCACCATTATCCTACTAACTCTCTGGTCTGGACTGGACTAAGTAATGGGGATATAGACCTGTCTGTCTGCACCATTATCCTACTACCTCTCTGGTCTGGACTGGACTAACTAATGGGGATATAGACCTGTCTGTCAGCACCATTATCCTACTACCTCTCTGGTCTTGACTAACTAATGGGGATATAGACCCGTCTATCAGCACCATTATCCAACTACCTCTGGTCTGGACTGGACTAACTAATGGGGATATAGACCTGTTTATCAGCACAATTATCTGGTCTGGACTGGACTAACTAATGGGGATATAGAGCTGTCTGTCAGCACCATTATCCTACTACCTCTCTGGACTGGACTAACTAATGGGGATATAGACCTGTCTATTAGCACCATTATCCTACTAACTCTCTGGTCTGGACTGGACTAAGTAATGGGGATATAGACCTGTCTGTCTGCACCATTATCCTACTACCTCTCTGGACTGGACTAACTAATGGGGATATAGACCTGTCTGTCTGCACCATTATCCTACTACCTCTCTAGTCTGGACTGGAATAACTAATGGGGATATAGACCTGTCTGTCAGCACCATTATCCTACTACCTCTCAGGTCTGGACTAACTAATGGGGATATAGACCTGTCTGTCAGCACCATTATCCTACTACCTCTCTGGTCTGGACTAACTAATGGGGATATAGACCTGTCTGTCAGCACCATTATCCTACAACCTCTCTGGACTGGACTAACTAATGGGGATATATACCTGTTTATCAGCACAATTATCTGGTCTGGACTGGACTAACTAATGGGGATATAGACCTGTCTATCAGCACCATCATCCTACTACCTCTCTGGTCTTGACTAACTAATGGGGAAATAGACCCGTCTATCAGCACCATTATCCTACTACCTCTCTGGACTGGACTAACTAATGGGAATATAGACCGTTCTATCAGCACCATTATCCTACTACCTCTCTGGACTGGACTAACTAATGGGGATATTGACCTGTCTATCAGCACCATTATCCTACTACCTCTCTGGTCTGGACTGGACTAACTAATGGGGATATAGACCTGTCTATCAGCACCATTATCCTACTACCTCTCTGGTCTGGACTGGACTAACTAATGGGGATATATACCTGTCTATCAGCACCATTATCCTACTACCTCTCTGGACTGGACTAACTAATGGGGATATAGACCTGTCTGTCAGCCCCATTATCCTACTACCTCTCTGGACTGGACTAACTAATGAGGATATAGACCTGTCTATCAGCACCATTATCCTACTACCTCTCTGGTCTGGACTGGACTAACTAATGGGGATATAGACCTGTCTATCAGCACCATTATCCTACTACCTCTCTGGTCTGGACTAACTAATCGGGATATAGACCAGTCTATCAGCACCATTATCCTACTACCTCTCTGGACTGGACTAACTAATGGGAATATAGACCTGTCTATCAGCACCATTATCCTACTACCTCTCTGGACTGGACAAACTAATGGGGATATAGACCTGTCTATCAGCACCATTATCCTACTACCTCTCTGGTCTGGACTAACTAATGTGGATATAGACCTGTCTGTCTGCACCATTATCCTACTACCTCTCTGGTATGGACTAACTAATGGGGATATAGACCTGACTGTCTGCACCATTATCCTACTACCTCTCTGGACTGCACTAACTAATGGGGATATAGACCTGTCTATCAGCACCATTATCCTACTACCTCTCTGGTCTGGACTGGACTAACTAATGGGGATATAGACCTGTCTATCAGCACCATTATCCTGCGACCTCTCTGGTCTGGTCTGGACTAACTAATGGGGATATAGACCTGTCTATCAGCACCATTATCCTGCGACCTCTCTGGTCTGGTCTGGACTAACTAATGGGGATATAGACCTGTCTATCAGCACCATTATCCTACTACCTCTCTGGACTGCACTAACTAATGGGGATATAGACCTGTCTATCAGCACCATTATCCTACTACCTCTCTGGTCTGGACTGGACTAACTAATGGGGATATATACCTGTCTATCAGCACCATTATCCTACTCCCTCTCTTGTCTGGACTGGATTAACTAATGGGAATATTGACCTGTCTGTCAGCACCATTATAAAACTACCTCTCTGGTCTGGACTGGACTAACTAATGGGGATATAGACCTGTCTGTTAGCACCATTATCCTACTACCTCTCTGGTCTGGACTGGACTAACTAATGGGGATATATACCTGTCTATCAGCACCATTATCCTACTACCTCTCTGGACTGGACTAACTAATGGGGATATAGACCTGTCTGTCAGCCCCATTATCCTACTACCTCTCTGGACTGGACTAACTAATGAGGATATAGACCTGTCTATCAGCACCATTATCCTACTACCTCTCTGGTCTGGACTGGACTAACTAATGGGGATATAGACCCGTCTATCAGCACCATTATCCTACTACCTCTCTGGACTGGACTAACTAATGGGAATATAGACCTGTCAATCAACACCATTATCCTACTACCTCTCTGGACTGGACTAACTAATGGGGATATAGACCTGTCTATCAGCACCATTATCCTACTACCTCTCTGGTCTGGACTGGACTAACTAATGGGGATATAGACCTGTCTATCAGCACCATTATCCTACTACCTCTCTGGTCTGGACTAACTAATCGGGATATAGACCAGTCTATCAGCACCATTATCCTACTACCTCTCTGGACTGGACTAACTAATGGGAATATAGACCTGTCTATCAGCACCATTATCCTACTACCTCTCTGGACTGGACAAACTAATGGGGATATAGACCTGTCTATCAGCACCATTATCCTACTACCTCTCTGGTCTGGACTAACTAATGTGGATATAGACCTGTCTGTCTGCACCATTATCCTACTACCTCTCTGGACTGCACTAACTAATGGGGATATAGACCTGTCTATCAGCACCATTATCCTACTACCTCTCTGGTCTGGACTGGACTAACTAATGGGGATATATACCTGTCTATCAGCACCATTATCCTACTACCTCTCTGGTCTGGACTGGACTAACTAATGGGGATATAGACCTGTCTATCAGCACCATTATCCTGCGACCTCTCTGGTCTGGACTAACTAATGGGGATATAGACCTGTCTATCAGCACCATTATCCTGCGACCTCTCTGGTCTGGTCTGGACTAACTAATGGGGATATAGACCTGTCTATCAGCACCATTATCCTACTACCTCTCTGGACTGCACTAACTAATGGGGATATAGACCTGTCTATCAGCACCATTATCCTACTACCTCTCTGGTCTGGACTGGACTAACGAATGGGGATATATACCTGTCTATCAGCACCATTATCCTACTCCCTCTCTTGTCTGGACTGGATTAACTAATGGGGATATAGACCTGTCTATCAGAACCATTATCCTACTACCTTTCTGGTCTGGACTAACTAATGGGGATATAGACCTGTCTATCAGCTCCATTATCCTTCTACCTCTCTGGTCTTGTCTGGACTAACTAATGGGAATATTGACCTGTCTGTCAGCACCATTATAAAACTACCTCTCTGGTCTGGACTGGACTAACTAATGGGGATATAGACCTGTCTGTTAGCACCATTATCCTACTACCTCTCTGGTCTGGACTGGACTAACTAATGGGGATATATACCTGTCTATCAGCACCATTATCCTACTACCTCTCTGGACTGGACTAACTAATGGGGATATAGACCTGTCTGTCAGCCCCATTATCCTACTACCTCTCTGGACTGGACTAACTAATGAGGATATAGACCTGTCTATCAGCACCATTATCCTACTACCTCTCTGGTCTGGACTGGACTAACTAATGGGGATATAGACCCGTCTATCAGCACCATTATCCTACTACCTCTCTGGACTGGACTAACTAATGGGAATATAGACCTGTCAATCAACACCATTATCCTACTACCTCTCTGGACTGGACTAACTAATGGGGATATAGACCTGTCTATCAGCACCATTATCCTACTACCTCTCTGGTCTGGACTGGACTAACTAATGGGGATATAGACCTGTCTATCAGCACCATTATCCTACTACCTCTCTGGTCTGGACTAACTAATCGGGATATAGACCAGTCTATCAGCACCATTATCCTACTACCTCTCTGGACTGGACTAACTAATGGGAATATAGACCTGTCTATCAGCACCATTATCCTACTACCTCTCTGGACTGGACAAACTAATGGGGATATATACCTGTCTATCAGCACCATTATCCTACTCCCTCTCTTGTCTGGACTGGATTAACTAATGGGGATATAGACCTGTCTATCAGAACCATTATCCTACTACCTTTCTGGTCTGGACTGGACTAACTAATGGGGATATAGACCTGTCTGTCAGCAACATTATCCTACTACCTCTCTGGTCTCGACTGGACTAACTAATGGGGATATAGACCTTTCTGTCAGCACCATTATCCAACTACCTCTCTGGTCTGGACTGGACTAACTAATGGGGATATATACCTGTCTGTCAGCACCATTATCCAACTACCTCTGGTCTGGACTGGACTAACTAATGGGGATATAGACCTGTTTATCAGCACAATTATCTGGTCTGGACTGGACTAACTAATGGGGATATAGACCTGTCTGTCAGCACCATTATCCTACTACCTCTCTGGTCTTGACTAACTAATGGGGATATAGACCCGTCTATCAGCACCATTATCCTACTACCTCTCTGTACTGGACTAACTAATGGGAATATAGACTGTTCTATCAGCACCATTATCCTACTACCTCTCTGGTCTGGACTGGACTAACTAATGGGGATATAGACCTGTCTGTTAGCACCATTATCCTACTAACTCTCTGGTCTGGACTGGACTAAGTAATGGGGATATAGACCTGTCTGTCTGCACCATTATCCTACTACCTCTCTGGTCTGGACTGGACTAACTAATGGGGATATAGACCTGTCTGTCTGCACCATTATCCTACTACCTCTCTAGTCTGGACTGGAATAACTAATGGGGATATAGACCTGTCTATCAGCACCATTATCCTACTACCTCTCTGGTCTTGACTAACTAATGGGGAAATAGACCCGTCTATCAGCACCATTATCCAACTACCTCTCTGGACTGGACTAACTAATGGGAATATAGAAAGTTCTATCAGCACCATTATCCTACTACCTCTCTGGACTGGACTAACTAATGGGGATATTGACCTGTCTATCAGCACCATTATCCTACTACCTCTCTGGTCTGGACTGGACTAACTAATGGGGATATAGACCTGTCTGTCAGCCCCATTATCCTACTACCTCTCTGGACTGGACTAACTAATGAGGATATAGACCTGTCTATCAGCACCATTATCCTACTACCTCTCTGGTCTGGACTGGACTAACTAATGGGGATATAGACCTGTCTGTCTGCACCATTATCGTACTACCTCTCTGGTCTGGACTAACTAATGGGGATATAGACCTGTCTGTCAGCAGCATTATCCAACTACCTCTCTGGTCTGGACTGGACTAACTAATGGGGATATAGACCTGTCTATCAGCACCATTATCCTACTACCTCTCTGGTCTGGACTAACTAATGGGGATATAGACCCGTCTATCAGCACAATTATCCTACTACCTCTCTGGACTGGACTAACTAATGGGAATATAGACCTGTCTATCAACACCATTATCCTACTACCTCTCTGGACTGGACTAACTAATGGGGATATAGACCTGTCTATCAGCACCATTATCCTACTACCTCTCTGGTCTGGACTGGACTAACTAATGGGGATATAGACCTGTCTATCAGCACCATTATCCTACTACCTCTCTGGTCTGGACTAACTAATGGGGATATAGACCTGTCTGTCAGCACTATTATCCTGCTCCCTCTCTGGTCTGGTCTGGACTAACTAATGGGGATATAGACCTGTCTATCAGCACCATTATCCTACTACCTCTCTGGTCTGGACTAACTAATGGGGATATAGACCTGTCTAGCAGCACCATTATCCTACTACCTCTCTGGTCTGGACTGGACTAACTAATGGGGATATATTCCTGTCTATCAGCACCATTATCCTACTACCTCTTTGGTCTGGTCTGGACTAACTAATGGGGATATATACCTGTCTATCAGCACCATTATCCTACTACCTCTCTGGTCTGGACTGGACTAACTAATGGGGATATAGACCTGTCTATCAGCACCATTATCCTACTACCTCTCTGGTCTGGACTAACTAATGGGAATATTGACCTGTCTGTCAGCACCATTATCCAACTACCTCTCTGGTCTGGACTGGACTAACTAATGGGGATATAGAGCTGTCTGTCAGCACCATTATCCTACTACCTCTCTGGACTGGACTAACTAATGGGGATATAGACCTGTCTGTCTGCACCATTATCCTACTACCTCTCTAGTCTGGACTGGAATAACTAATGGGGATATAGACCTGTCTGTCAGCACCATTATCCTACTACCTCTCTGGTCTGGACTAACTAATGGGGATATAGACCTGTCTGTCAGCACCATTATCCTACTACCTCTCTGGTCTGGACTGGAATAACTAATGAGGATATATACCTGTCTATCAGCACCATTATCCAACTACCTCTCTGGTCTGGACTGGACTAACTAATGGGGATATATACCTGTCTATCAGCACCATTATCCAACTACCTCTGGTCTGGACTGGACTAACTAATGGGGATATAGACCTGTTTATCAGCACAATTATCTGGTCTGGACTGGACTAACTAATGGGGATATAGACCTGTCTGTCAGCACCATTATCCTACTACCTCTCTGGTCTTGACTAACTAATGGGGATATAGACCCGTCTATCAGCACCATTATCCAACTACCTCTGGTCTGGACTGGACTAACTAATGGGGATATAGACCTGTTTATCAGCACAATTATCTGGTCTGGACTGGACTAACTAATGGGGATATAGAGCTGTCTGTCAGCACCATTATCCTACTACCTCTCTGGACTGGACTAACTAATGGGGATATAGACCTGTCTGTTAGCACCATTATCCTACTAACTCTCTGGTCTGGACTGGACTAAGTAATGGGGATATAGACCTGTCTGTCTGCACCATTATCCTACTACCTCTCTGGACTGGACTAACTAATGGGGATATAGACCTGTCTGTCTGCACCATTATCCTACTACCTCTCTAGTCTGGACTGGAATAACTAATGGGGATATAGACCTGTCTGTCAGCACCATTATCCTACTACCTCTCAGGTCTGGACTAACTAATGGGGATATAGACCTGTCTGTCAGCACCATTATCCTACTACCTCTCTGGTCTGGACTAACTAATGGGGATATAGACCTGTCTGTCAGCACCATTATCCTACAACCTCTCTGGACTGGACTAACTAATGGGGATATATACCTGTCTATCAGCACCATTATCCTACTACCTCTCTGGTCTGGACTGGACTAACTAATGGGGATATAGACCCGTCTATCAGCACCATTATCCTACTACCTCTCTGGACTGGACTAACTAATGGGAATATAGACCTGTCAATCAACACCATTATCCTACTACCTCTCTGGACTGGACTAACTAATGGGGATATAGACCTGTCTATCAGCACCATTATCCTACTACCTCTCTGGTCTGGACTGGACTAACTAATGGGGATATAGACCTGTCTATCAGCACCATTATCCTACTACCTCTCTGGTCTGGACTAACTAATCGGGATATAGACCAGTCTATCAGCACCATTATCCTACTACCTCTCTGGACTGGACTAACTAATGGGAATATAGACCTGTCTATCAGCACCATTATCCTACTACCTCTCTGGACTGGACAAACTAATGGGGATATAGACCTGTCTATCAGCACCATTATCCTACTACCTCTCTGGTCTGGACTAACTAATGTGGATATAGACCTGTCTGTCTGCACCATTATCCTACTACCTCTCTGGACTGCACTAACTAATGGGGATATAGACCTGTCTATCAGCACCATTATCCTACTACCTCTCTGGTCTGGACTGGACTAACTAATGGGGATATATACCTGTCTATCAGCACCATTATCCTACTACCTCTCTGGTCTGGACTGGACTAACTAATGGGGATATAGACCTGTCTATCAGCACCATTATCCTGCGACCTCTCTGGTCTGGACTAACTAATGGGGATATAGACCTGTCTATCAGCACCATTATCCTGCGACCTCTCTGGTCTGGTCTGGACTAACTAATGGGGATATAGACCTGTCTATCAGCACCATTATCCTACTACCTCTCTGGACTGCACTAACTAATGGGGATATAGACCTGTCTATCAGCACCATTATCCTACTACCTCTCTGGTCTGGACTGGACTAACTAATGGGGATATATACCTGTCTATCAGCACCATTATCCTACTCCCTCTCTTGTCTGGACTGGATTAACTAATGGGGATATAGACCTGTCTATCAGAACCATTATCCTACTACCTTTCTGGTCTGGACTAACTAATGGGGATATAGACCTGTCTATCAGCTCCATTATCCTTCTACCTCTCTGGTCTTGTCTGGACTAACTAATGGGAATATTGACCTGTCTGTCAGCACCATTATAAAACTACCTCTCTGGTCTGGACTGGACTAACTAATGGGGATATAGACCTGTCTGTTAGCACCATTATCCTACTACCTCTCTGGTCTGGACTGGACTAACTAATGGGGATATATACCTGTCTATCAGCACCATTATCCTACTACCTCTCTGGACTGGACTAACTAATGGGGATATAGACCTGTCTATCAGCACCATTATCCTACTACCTCTCTGGTCTGGACTGGACTAACTAATGGGGATATAGACCCGTCTATCAGCACCATTATCCTACTACCTCTCTGGACTGGACTAACTAATGGGAATATAGACCTGTCAATCAACACCATTATCCTACTACCTCTCTGGACTGGACTAACTAATGGGGATATAGACCTGTCTATCAGCACCATTATCCTACTACCTCTCTGGTCTGGACTGGACTAACTAATGGGGATATAGACCTGTCTATCAGCACCATTATCCTACTACCTCTCTGGTCTGGACTAACTAATCGGGATATAGACCAGTCTATCAGCACCATTATCCTACTACCTCTCTGGACTGGACTAACTAATGGGAATATAGACCTGTCTATCAGCACCATTATCCTACTACCTCTCTGGACTGGACAAACTAATGGGGATATATACCTGTCTATCAGCACCATTATCCTACTCCCTCTCTTGTCTGGACTGGATTAACTAATGGGGATATAGACCTGTCTATCAGAACCATTATCCTACTACCTTTCTGGTCTGGACTGGACTAACTAATGGGGATATAGACCTGTCTGTCAGCAACATTATCCTACTACCTCTCTGGTCTCGACTGGACTAACTAATGGGGATATAGACCTTTCTGTCAGCACCATTATCCAACTACCTCTCTGGTCTGGACTGGACTAACTAATGGGGATATATACCTGTCTGTCAGCACCATTATCCAACTACCTCTGGTCTGGACTGGACTAACTAATGGGGATATAGACCTGTTTATCAGCACAATTATCTGGTCTGGACTGGACTAACTAATGGGGATATAGACCTGTCTGTCAGCACCATTATCCTACTACCTCTCTGGTCTTGACTAACTAATGGGGATATAGACCCGTCTATCAGCACCATTATCCTACTACCTCTCTGTACTGGACTAACTAATGGGAATATAGACTGTTCTATCAGCACCATTATCCTACTACCTCTCTGGTCTGGACTGGACTAACTAATGGGGATATAGACCTGTCTGTTAGCACCATTATCCTACTAACTCTCTGGTCTGGACTGGACTAAGTAATGGGGATATAGACCTGTCTGTCTGCACCATTATCCTACTACCTCTCTGGTCTGGACTGGACTAACTAATGGGGATATAGACCTGTCTGTCTGCACCATTATCCTACTACCTCTCTAGTCTGGACTGGAATAACTAATGGGGATATAGACCTGTCTATCAGCACCATTATCCTACTACCTCTCTGGTCTTGACTAACTAATGGGGAAATAGACCCGTCTATCAGCACCATTATCCAACTACCTCTCTGGACTGGACTAACTAATGGGAATATAGAAAGTTCTATCAGCACCATTATCCTACTACCTCTCTGGACTGGACTAACTAATGGGGATATTGACCTGTCTATCAGCACCATTATCCTACTAACTCTCTGGTCTGGACTGGACTAACTAATGGGGATATAGACCTGTCTGTCAGCCCCATTATCCTACTACCTCTCTGGACTGGACTAACTAATGAGGATATAGACCTGTCTATCAGCACCATTATCCTACTACCTCTCTGGTCTGGACTGGACTAACTAATGGGGATATAGACCTGTCTGTCTGCACCATTATCGTACTACCTCTCTGGTCTGGACTAACTAATGGGGATATAGACCTGTCTGTCAGCAGCATTATCCAACTACCTCTCTGGTCTGGACTGGACTAACTAATGGGGATATAGACCTGTCTATCAGCACCATTATCCTACTACCTCTCTGGTCTGGACTAACTAATGGGGATATAGACCCGTCTATCAGCACAATTATCCTACTACCTCTCTGGACTGGACTAACTAATGGGAATATAGACCTGTCTATCAACACCATTATCCTACTACCTCTCTGGACTGGACTAACTAATGGGGATATAGACCTGTCTATCAGCACCATTATCCTACTACCTCTCTGGTCTGGACTGGACTAACTAATGGGGATATAGACCTGTCTATCAGCACCATTATCCTACTACCTCTCTGGTCTGGACTAACTAATGGGGATATAGACCTGTCTGTCAGCACTATTATCCTGCTCCCTCTCTGGTCTGGTCTGGACTAACTAATGGGGATATAGACCTGTCTATCAGCACCATTATCCTACTACCTCTCTGGTCTGGACTAACTAATGGGGATATAGACCTGTCTAGCAGCACCATTATCCTACTACCTCTCTGGTCTGGACTGGACTAACTAATGGGGATATATTCCTGTCTATCAGCACCATTATCCTACTACCTCTTTGGTCTGGTCTGGACTAACTAATGGGGATATATACCTGTCTATCAGCACCATTATCCTACTACCTCTCTGGTCTGGACTGGACTAACTAATGGGGATATAGACCTGTCTATCAGCACCATTATCCTACTACCTCTCTGGTCTGGACTAACTAATGGGAATATTGACCTGTCTGTCAGCACCATTATCCAACTACCTCTCTGGTCTGGACTGGACTAACTAATGGGGATATAGAGCTGTCTGTCAGCACCATTATCCTACTACCTCTCTGGACTGGACTAACTAATGGGGATATAGACCTGTCTGTCTGCACCATTATCCTACTACCTCTCTACTCTGGACTGGAATAACTAATGGGGATATAGACCTGTCTGTCAGCACCATTATCCTACTACCTCTCTGGTCTGGACTAACTAATGGGGATATAGACCTGTCTGTCAGCACCATTATCCTACTACCTCTCTGGTCTGGACTGGAATAACTAATGAGGATATATACCTGTCTATCAGCACCATTATCCAACTACCTCTCTGGTCTGGACTGGACTAACTAATGGGGATATATACCTGTCTATCAGCACCATTATCCAACTACCTCTGGTCTGGACTGGACTAACTAATGGGGATATAGACCTGTTTATCAGCACAATTATCTGGTCTGGACTGGACTAACTAATGGGGATATAGACCTGTCTGTCAGCACCATTATCCTACTACCTCTCTGGTCTTGACTAACTAATGGGGATATAGACCCGTCTATCAGCACCATTATCCAACTACCTCTGGTCTGGACTGGACTAACTAATGGGGATATAGACCTGTTTATCAGCACAATTATCTGGTCTGGACTGGACTAACTAATGGGGATATAGAGCTGTCTGTCAGCACCATTATCCTACTACCTCTCTGGACTGGACTAACTAATGGGGATATAGACCTGTCTGTTAGCACCATTATCCTACTAACTCTCTGGTCTGGACTGGACTAAGTAATGGGGATATAGACCTGTCTGTCTGCACCATTATCCTACTACCTCTCTGGACTGGACTAACTAATGGGGATATAGACCTGTCTGTCTGCACCATTATCCTACTACCTCTCTAGTCTGGACTGGAATAACTAATGGGGATATAGACCTGTCTGTCAGCACCATTATCCTACTACCTCTCAGGTCTGGACTAACTAATGGGGATATAGACCTGTCTGTCAGCACCATTATCCTACTACCTCTCTGGTCTGGACTAACTAATGGGGATATAGACCTGTCTGTCAGCACCATTATCCTACAACCTCTCTGGACTGGACTAACTAATGGGGATATATACCTGTCTATCAGCACCATTATCCAACTACCTCTCTGGTCTGGACTGGACTAACTAATGGGGATATATACCTGTCTATCAGCACCATTATCCAACTTCCTCTGGTCTGACTGGACTAACTAATGGGGATATATACCTGTTTATCAGCACAATTATCTGGTCTGGACTGGACTAAGTAATGGGGATATAGACCTGTCTGTCTGCACCATTATCCTACTACCTCTCTGGACTGGACTAACTAATGGGGATATAGACCTGTCTGTCTGCACCATTATCCTACTACCTCTCTAGTCTGGACTGGAATAACTAATGGGGATATAGACCTGTCTGTCAGCACCATTATCCTACTACCTCTCAGGTCTGGACTAACTAATGGGGATATAGACCTGTCTGTCAGCACCATTATCCTACTACCTCTCTGGTCTGGACTAACTAATGGGGATATAGACCTGTCTGTCAGCACCATTATCCTACAACCTCTCTGGACTGGACTAACTAATGGGGATATATACCTGTCTATCAGCACCATTATCCAACTACCTCTCTGGTCTGGACTGGACTAACTAATGGGGATATATACCTGTCTATCAGCACCATTATCCAACTTCCTCTGGTCTGACTGGACTAACTAATGGGGATATATACCTGTTTATCAGCACAATTATCTGGTCTGGACTGGACTAACTAATGGGGATATAGACCTGTCTATCAGCACCATCATCCTACTACCTCTCTGGTCTTGACTAACTAATGGGGAAATAGACCCGTCTATCAGCACCATTATCCTACTACCTCTCTGGACTGGACTAACTAATGGGAATATAGACCGTTCTATCAGCACCATTATCCTACTACCTCTCTGGACTGCACTAACTAATGGGGATATTGACCTGTCTATCAGCACCATTATCCTACTACCTCTCTGGTCTGGACTGGACTAACTAATGGGGATATAGACCTGTCTATCAGCACCATTATCCTACTACCTCTCTGGTCTGGACTGGACTAACTAATGGGGATATAGACCTGTCTATCAGCACCATTATCCTACTACCTCTCTGGTCTGGACTAACTAATCGGGATATAGACCAGTCTATCAGCACCATTATCCTACTACCTCTCTGGACTGGACTAACTAATGGGAATATAGACCTGTCTATCAGCACCATTATCCTACTACCTCTCTGGACTGGACAAACTAATGGGGATATAGACCTGTCTATCAGCACCATTATCCTACTACCTCTCTGGTCTGGACTAACTAATGTGGATATAGACCTGTCTGTCTGCACCATTATCCTACTACCTCTCTGGTATGGACTAACTAATGGGGATATAGACCTGACTGTCTGCACCATTATCCTACTACCTCTCTGGACTGCACTAACTAATGGGGATATAGACCTGTCTATCAGCACCATTATCCTACTACCTCTCTGGTCTGGACTGGACTAACTAATGGGGATATATACCTGTCTATCATCACCATTATCCTACTACCTCTCTGGTCTGGACTGGACTAACTAATGGGGATATAGACCTGTCTATCAGCACCATTATCCTGCGACCTCTCTGGTCTGGTCTGGACTAACTAATGGGGATATAGACCTGTCTATCAGCACCATTATCCTGCGACCTCTCTGGTCTGGTCTGGACTAACTAATGGGGATATAGACCTGTCTATCAGCACCATTATCCTACTACCTCTCTGGACTGCACTAACTAATGGGGATATAGACCTGTCTATCAGCACCATTATCCTACTACCTCTCTGGTCTGGACTGGACTAACTAATGGGGATATATACCTGTCTATCAGCACCATTATCCTACTCCCTCTCTTGTCTGGACTGGATTAACTAATGGGGATATAGACCTGTCTATCAGAACCATTATCCTACTACCTTTCTGGTCTGGACTAACTAATGGGAATATTGACCTGTCTGTCAGCACCATTATAAAACTACCTCTCTGGTCTGGACTGGACTAACTAATGGGGATATAGACCTGTCTGTTAGCACCATTATCCTACTACCTCTCTGGTCTGGACTGGACTAACAAATTGGGATATATACCTGTCTATAAGCACCATTATCCTACTACCTCTCTGGACTGGACTAACTAATGGGGATATAGACCTGTCTGTCAGCCCCATTATCCTACTACCTCTCTGGACTGGACTAACTAATGAGGATATAGACCTGTCTATCAGCACCATTATCCTACTACCTCTCTGGTCTGGACTGGACTAACTAATGGGGATATAGACCCGTCTATCAGCACCATTATCCTACTACCTCTCTGGACTGGACTAACTAATGGGAATATAGACCTGTCAATCAACACCATTATCCTACTACCTCTCTGGACTGGACTAACTAATGGGGATATAGACCTGTCTATCAGCACCATTATCCTACTACCTCTCTGGTCTGGACTGGACTAACTAATGGGGATATAGACCTGTCTATCAGCACCATTATCCTACTACCTCTCTGGTCTGGACTAACTAATCGGGATATAGACCAGTCTATCAGCACCATTATCCTACTACCTCTCTGGACTGGACTAACTAATGGGAATATAGACCTGTCTATCAGCACCATTATCCTACTACCTCTCTGGACTGGAAAAACTAATGGGGATATAGACCTGTCTATCAGCACCATTATCCTACTACCTCTCTGGTCTGGACTAACTAATGTGGATATAGACCTGTCTGTCTGCACCATTATCCTACTACCTCTCTGGTATGGACTAACTAATGGGGATATAGACCTGACTGTCTGCACCATTATCCTACTACCTCTCTGGACTGCACTAACTAATGGGGATATAGACCTGTCTATCAGCACCATTATCCTACTACCTCTCTGGTCTGGACTGGACTAACTAATGGGGATATATACCTGTCTATCAGCACCATTATCCTACTCCCTCTCTTGTCTGGACTGGATTAACTAATGGGGATATAGACCTGTCTATCAGAACCATTATCCTACTACCTTTCTGGACTGGACTAACTAATGGGGATATAGACCTGTCTGTCAGCAACATTATCCTACTACCTCTCTGGTCTCGACTGGACTAACTAATGGGGATATAGACCTTTCTGTCAGCACCATTATCCAACTACCTCTCTGGTCTGGACTGGACTAACTAATGGGGATATATACCTGTCTGTCAGCACCATTATCCAACTACCTCTGGTCTGGACTGGACTAACTAATGGGGATATAGACCTGTTTATCAGCACAATTATCTGGTCTGGACTGGACTAACTAATGGGGATATAGACCTGTCTGTCAGCACCATTATCCTACTACCTCTCTGGTCTTGACTAACTAATGGGGATATAGACCCGTCTATCAGCACCATTATCCTACTACCTCTCTGTACTGGACTAACTAATGGGAATATAGACTGTTCTATCAGCACCATTATCCTACTACCTCTCTGGTCTGGACTGGACTAACTAATGGGGATATAGACCTGTCTGTTAGCACCATTATCCTACTAACTCTCTGGTCTGGACTGGACTAAGTAATGGGGATATAGACCTGTCTGTCTGCACCATTATCCTACTACCTCTCTGGTCTGGACTGGACTAACTAATGGGGATATAGACCTGTCTGTCTGCACCATTATCCTACTACCTCTCTAGTCTGGACTGGAATAACTAATGGGGATATAGACCTGTCTGTCAGCACCATTATCCTACTACCTCTCTGGTCTGGACTAACTAATGGGGATATAGACCTGTCTGTCAGCACCATTATCCTACAACCTCTCTGGTCTGGACTGGACTAACTAATGGGGATATATACCTGTCTATCAGCACCATTATCCAACTACCTCTCTGGTCTGGACTGGACTAACTAATGGGGATATATACCTGTCTATCAGCACCATTATCCAACTTCCTCTGGTCTGGACTGGACTAACTAATGGGGATATATACCTGTTTATCAGCACAATTATCTGGTCTGGACTGGACTAACTAATGGGGATATAGACCTGTCTATCAGCACCATTATCCTACTACCTCTCTGGTCTTGACTAACTAATGGGGACATAGACCCGTCTATCAGCACCATTATCCTACTACCTCTCTGGACTGGACTAACTAATGGGAATATAGAAAGTTCTATCAGCACCATTATCCTACTACCTCTCTGGACTGGACTAACTAATGGGGATATTGACCTGTCTATCAGCACCATTATCCTACTACCTCTCTGGTCTGGACTGGACTAACTAATGGGGATATAGACCTGTCTATCAGCACCATTATCCTACTACCTCTCTGGTCTGGACTGGACTAACTAATGGGGATATAGACCTGTCTGTCTGCACCATTATCCTACTACCTCTCTGGTCTGGACTAACTAATGGGGATATAGACCTGTCTGTCAGCAGCATTATCCAACTACCTCTCTGGTCTGGACTGGACTAACTAATGGGGATATAGACCTGTCTATCAGCACCATTATCCTACTACCTCTCTGGTCTGGACTAACTAATGGGGATATAGACCCGTCTATCAGCACAATTATCCTACTACCTCTCTGGACTGGACTAACTAATGGGAATATAGACCTGTCTATCAACACCATTATCCTACTACCTCTCTGGACTGGACTAACTAATGGGGATATAGACCTGTCTATCAGCACCATTATCCTACTACCTCTCTGGACTGGACAAACTAATGGGGATATAGACCTGTCTATCAGCACCATTATCCTACTACCTCTCTGGTCTGGACTAACTAATGTGGATATAGACCTGTCTGTCTGCACCATTATCCTACTACCTCTCTGGTATGGACTAACTAATGGGGATATAGACCTGACTGTCTGCACCATTATCCTACTACCTCTCTGGACTGCACTAACTAATGGGGATATAGACCTGTCTATCAGCACCATTATCCTACTACCTCTCTGGTCTGGACTGGACTAACTAATGGGGATATATACCTGTCTATCAGCACCATTATCCTACTCCCTCTCTTGTCTGGACTGGATTAACTAATGGGGATATAGACCTGTCTATCAGAACCATTATCCTACTACCTTTCTGGTCTGGACTGGACTAACTAATGGGGATATAGACCTGTCTGTCAGCAACATTATCCTACTACCTCTCTGGTCTCGACTGGACTAACTAATGGGGATATAGACCTTTCTGTCAGCACCATTATCCAACTACCTCTCTGGTCTGGACTGGACTAACTAATGGGGATATATACCTGTCTGTCAGCACCATTATCCAACTACCTCTGGTCTGGACTGGACTAACTAATGGGGATATAGACCTGTTTATCAGCACAATTATCTGGTCTGGACTGGACTAACTAATGGAGATATAGACCTGTCTGTCAGCACCATTATCCTACTACCTCTCTGGTCTTGACTAACTAATGGGGATATAGACCCGTCTATCAGCACCATTATCCTACTACCTCTCTGTACTGGACTAACTAATGGGAATATAGACTGTTCTATCAGCACCATTATCCTACTACCTCTCTGGACTGGACTAACTAATTGGGATATAGACCTGTCTATCAGCACCATTATCCAACTACCTCTCTGGTCTGGACTGGACTAACTAATGGGGATATAGACCTGTCTGTTAGCACCATTATCCTACTAACTCTCTGGTCTGGACTGGACTAAGTAATGGGGATATAGACCTGTCTGTCTGCACCATTATCTTACTATCTCTCTGGTCTGGACTGGACTAACTAATGGGGATATAGACCTGTCTGTCTGCACCATTATCCTACTACCTCTCTAGTCTGGACTGGAATAACTAATGGGGATATAGACCTGTCTGTCAGCACCATTATCCTACTACCTCTCTGGTCTGGACTAACTAATGGGGATATAGACCTGTCTGTCAGCACCATTATCCTACAACCTCTCTGGTCTGGACTGGACTAACTAATGGGGATATATACCTGTCTATCAGCACCATTATCCAACTACCTCTCTGGTCTGGACTGGACTAACTAATGGGGATATATACCTGTCTATCAGCACCATTATCCAACATCCTCTGGTCTGGACTGGACTAACTAATGGGGATATATACCTGTTTATCAGCACAATTATCTGGTCTGGACTGGACTAACTAATGGGGATATAGACCTGTCTATCAGCACCATTATCCTACTACCTCTCTGGTCTTGACTAACTAATGGGGAAATAGACCCGTCTATCAGCACCATTATCCAACTACCTCTCTGGACTGGACTAACTAATGGGAATATAGAAAGTTCTATCAGCACCATTATCCTACTACCTCTCTGGACTGGACTAACTAATGGGGATATTGACCTGTCTATCAGCACCATTATCCTACTACCTCTCTGGTCTGGACTGGACTAACTAATGGGGATATAGACCTGTCTGTCAGCCCCATTATCCTACTACCTCTCTGGACTGGACTAACTAATGAGGATATAGACCTGTCTATCAGCACCATTATCCTACTACCTCTCTGGTCTGGACTGGACTAACTAATGGGGATATAGACCTGTCTGTCTGCACCATTATCCTACTACCTCTCTGGTCTGGACTAACTAATGGGGATATAGACCTGTCTGTCAGCAGCATTATCCAACTACCTCTCTGGTCTGGACTGGACTAACTAATGGGGATATAGACCTGTCTATCAGCACCATTATCCTACTACCTCTCTGGTCTGGACTAACTAATGGGGATATAGACCCGTCTATCAGCACAATTATCCTACTACCTCTCTGGACTGGACTAACTAATGGGAATATAGACCTGTCTATCAACACCATTATCCTACTACCTCTCTGGACTGGACTAACTAATGGGGATATAGACCTGTCTATCAGCACCATTATCCTACTACCTCTCTGGTCTGGACTGGACTAACTAATGGGGATATAGACCTGTCTATCAGCACCATTATCCTACTACCTCTCTGGTCTGGACTAACTAATGGGGATATAGACCTGTCTGTCAGCACTATTATCCTGCTCCCTCTCTGGTCTGGTCTGGACTAACTAATGGGGATATAGACCTGTCTATCAGCACCATTATCCTACTACCTCTCTGGTCTGGACTAACTAATGGGGATATAGACCTGTCTAGCAGCACCATTATCCTACTACCTCTCTGGTCTGGACTGGACTAACTAATGGGGATATATTCCTGTCTATCAGCACCATTATCCTACTACCTCTTTGGTCTGGTCTGGACTAACTAATGGGGATATATACCTGTCTATCAGCACCATTATCCTACTACCTCTCTGGTCTGGACTGGACTAACTAATGGGGATATAGACCTGTCTATCAGCACCATTATCCTACTACCTCTCTGGTCTGGACTAACTAATGGGAATATTGACCTGTCTGTCAGCACCATTATCCAACTACCTCTCTGGTCTGGACTGGACTAACTAATGGGGATATAGAGCTGTCTGTCAGCACCATTATCCTACTACCTCTCTGGACTGGACTAACTAATGGGGATATAGACCTGTCTGTCTGCACCATTATCCTACTACCTCTCTAGTCTGGACTGGAATAACTAATGGGGATATAGACCTGTCTGTCAGCACCATTATCCTACTACCTCTCTGGTCTGGACTAACTAATGGGGATATAGACCTGTCTGTCAGCACCATTATCCTACTACCTCTCTGGTCTGGACTGGAATAACTAATGAGGATATATACCTGTCTATCAGCACCATTATCCAACTACCTCTCTGGTCTGGACTGGACTAACTAATGGGGATATATACCTGTCTATCAGCACCATTATCCAACTACCTCTGGTCTGGACTGGACTAACTAATGGGGATATAGACCTGTTTATCAGCACAATTATCTGGTCTGGACTGGACTAACTAATGGGGATATAGACCTGTCTGTCAGCACCATTATCCTACTACCTCTCTGGTCTTGACTAACTAATGGGGATATAGACCCGTCTATCAGCACCATTATCCAACTACCTCTGGTCTGGACTGGACTAACTAATGGGGATATAGACCTGTTTATCAGCACAATTATCTGGTCTGGACTGGACTAACTAATGGGGATATAGAGCTGTCTGTCAGCACCATTATCCTACTACCTCTCTGGACTGGACTAACTAATGGGGATATAGACCTGTCTGTTAGCACCATTATCCTACTAACTCTCTGGTCTGGACTGGACTAAGTAATGGGGATATAGACCTGTCTGTCTGCACCATTATCCTACTACCTCTCTGGACTGGACTAACTAATGGGGATATAGACCTGTCTGTCTGCACCATTATCCTACTACCTCTCTAGTCTGGACTGGAATAACTAATGGGGATATAGACCTGTCTGTCAGCACCATTATCCTACTACCTCTCAGGTCTGGACTAACTAATGGGGATATAGACCTGTCTGTCAGCACCATTATCCTACTACCTCTCTGGTCTGGACTAACTAATGGGGATATAGACCTGTCTGTCAGCACCATTATCCTACAACCTCTCTGGACTGGACTAACTAATGGGGATATATACCTGTTTATCAGCACAATTATCTGGTCTGGACTGGACTAACTAATGGGGATATAGACCTGTCTATCAGCACCATCATCCTACTACCTCTCTGGTCTTGACTAACTAATGGGGAAATAGACCCGTCTATCAGCACCATTATCCTACTACCTCTCTGGACTGGACTAACTAATGGGAATATAGACCGTTCTATCAGCACCATTATCCTACTACCTCTCTGGACTGGACTAACTAATGGGGATATTGACCTGTCTATCAGCACCATTATCCTACTACCTCTCTGGTCTGGACTGGACTAACTAATGGGGATATAGACCTGTCTATCAGCACCATTATCCTACTACCTCTCTGGTCTGGACTGGACTAACTAATGGGGATATATACCTGTCTATCAGCACCATTATCCTACTACCTCTCTGGACTGGACTAACTAATGGGGATATAGACCTGTCTGTCAGCCCCATTATCCTACTACCTCTCTGGACTGGACTAACTAATGAGGATATAGACCTGTCTATCAGCACCATTATCCTACTACCTCTCTGGTCTGGACTGGACTAACTAATGGGGATATAGACCTGTCTATCAGCACCATTATCCTACTACCTCTCTGGTCTGGACTAACTAATCGGGATATAGACCAGTCTATCAGCACCATTATCCTACTACCTCTCTGGACTGGACTAACTAATGGGAATATAGACCTGTCTATCAGCACCATTATCCTACTACCTCTCTGGACTGGACAAACTAATGGGGATATAGACCTGTCTATCAGCACCATTATCCTACTACCTCTCTGGTCTGGACTAACTAATGTGGATATATACCTGTCTGTCTGCACCATTATCCTACTACCTCTCTGGTATGGACTAACTAATGGGGATATAGACCTGACTGTCTGCACCATTATCCTACTACCTCTCTGGACTGCACTAACTAATGGGGATATAGACCTGTCTATCAGCACCATTATCCTACTACCTCTCTGGTCTGGACTGGACTAACTAATGGGGATATATACATGTCTATCAGCACCATTATCCTACTACCTCTCTGGTCTGGACTGGACTAACTAATGGGGATATAGACCTGTCTATCAGCACCATTATCCTGCGACCTCTCTGGTCTGGTCTGGACTAACTAATGGGGATATAGACCTGTCTATCAGCACCATTATCCTGCGACCTCTCTGGTCTGGTCTGGACTAACTAATGGGGATATAGACCTGTCTATCAGCACCATTATCCTACTACCTCTCTGGACTGCACTAACTAATGGGGATATAGACCTGTCTATCAGCACCATTATCCTACTACCTCTCTGGTCTGGACTGGACTAACTAATGGGGACTTTATACCTGTCTATCAGCACCATTATCCTACTCCCTCTCTTGTCTGGACTGGATTAACTAATGGAGATATAGACCTGTCTATCAGAACCATTATCCTACTACCTTTCTGGTCTGGACTAACTAATGGGGATATATACCTGTCTATCAGCTCCATTATCCTTCTACCTCTCTGGTCTTGTCTGGACTAACTAATGGGAATATTGACCTGTCTGTCAGCACCATTATAAAACTACCTCTCTGGTCTGGACTGGACTAACTAATGGGGATATAGACCTGTCTGTTAGCACCATTATCCTACTACCTCTCTGGTCTGGACTGGACTAACTAATGGGGATATATACCTGTCTATCAGCACCATTATCCTACTACCTCTCTGGACTGGACTAACTAATGGGGATATAGACCTGTCTGTCAGCCCCATTATCCTACTACCTCTCTGGACTGGACTAACTAATGAGGATATAGACCTGTCTATCAGCACCATTATCCTACTACCTCTCTGGTCTGGACTGGACTAACTAATGGGGATATAGACCCGTCTATCAGCACCATTATCCTACTACCTCTCTGGACTGGACTAACTAATGGGAATATAGACCTGTCAATCAACACCATTATCCTACTACCTCTCTGGACTGGACTAACTAATGGGGATATAGACCTGTCTATCAGCACCATTATCCTACTACCTCTCTGGTCTGGACTGGACTAACTAATGGGGATATAGACCTGTCTATCAGCACCATTATCCTACTACCTCTCTGGTCTGGACTAACTAATCGGGATATAGACCAGTCTATCAGCACCATTATCCTACTACCTCTCTGGACTGGACTAACTAATGGGAATATAGACCTGTCTATCAGCACCATTATCCTACTACCTCTCTGGACTGGACAAACTAATGGGGATATATACCTGTCTATCAGCACCATTATCCTACTCCCTCTCTTGTCTGGACTGGATTAACTAATGGGGATATAGACCTGTCTATCAGAACCATTATCCTACTACCTTTCTGGTCTGGACTGGACTAACTAATGGGGATATAGACCTGTCTATCAGCACCATTATCCTACTACCTCTCTGGACTGCACTAACTAATGGGGATATAGACCTGTCTATCAGCACCATTATCCTACTACCTCTCTGGTCTGGACTGGACTAACTAATGGGGATATATACCTGTCTATCAGCACCATTATCCTACTCCCTCTCTTGTCTGGACTGGATTAACTAATGGGGATATAGACCTGTCTATCAGAACCATTATCCTACTACCTTTCTGGTCTGGACTAACTAATGGGAATATTGACCTGTCTGTCAGCACCATTATAAAACTACCTCTCTGGTCTGGACTGGACTAACTAATGGGGATATAGACCTGTCTGTTAGCACCATTATCCTACTACCTCTCTGGTCTGGACTGGACTAACAAATTGGGATATATACCTGTCTATAAGCACCATTATCCTACTACCTCTCTGGACTGGACTAACTAATGGGGATATAGACCTGTCTGTCAGCCCCATTATCCTACTACCTCTCTGGACTGGACTAACTAATGAGGATATAGACCTGTCTATCAGCACCATTATCCTACTACCTCTCTGGTCTGGACTGGACTAACTAATGGGGATATAGACCCGTCTATCAGCACCATTATCCTACTACCTCTCTGGACTGGACTAACTAATGGGAATATAGACCTGTCAATCAACACCATTATCCTACTACCTCTCTGGACTGGACTAACTAATGGGGATATAGACCTGTCTATCAGCACCATTATCCTACTACCTCTCTGGTCTGGACTGGACTAACTAATGGGGATATAGACCTGTCTATCAGCACCATTATCCTACTACCTCTCTGGTCTGGACTAACTAATCGGGATATAGACCAGTCTATCAGCACCATTATCCTACTACCTCTCTGGACTGGACTAACTAATGGGAATATAGACCTGTCTATCAGCACCATTATCCTACTACCTCTCTGGACTGGAAAAACTAATGGGGATATAGACCTGTCTATCAGCACCATTATCCTACTACCTCTCTGGTCTGGACTAACTAATGTGGATATAGACCTGTCTGTCTGCACCATTATCCTACTACCTCTCTGGTATGGACTAACTAATGGGGATATAGACCTGACTGTCTGCACCATTATCCTACTACCTCTCTGGACTGCACTAACTAATGGGGATATAGACCTGTCTATCAGCACCATTATCCTACTACCTCTCTGGTCTGGACTGGACTAACTAATGGGGATATATACCTGTCTATCAGCACCATTATCCTACTCCCTCTCTTGTCTGGACTGGATTAACTAATGGGGATATAGACCTGTCTATCAGAACCATTATCCTACTACCTTTCTGGACTGGACTAACTAATGGGGATATAGACCTGTCTGTCAGCAACATTATCCTACTACCTCTCTGGTCTCGACTGGACTAACTAATGGGGATATAGACCTTTCTGTCAGCACCATTATCCAACTACCTCTCTGGTCTGGACTGGACTAACTAATGGGGATATATACCTGTCTGTCAGCACCATTATCCAACTACCTCTGGTCTGGACTGGACTAACTAATGGGGATATAGACCTGTTTATCAGCACAATTATCTGGTCTGGACTGGACTAACTAATGGGGATATAGACCTGTCTGTCAGCACCATTATCCTACTACCTCTCTGGTCTTGACTAACTAATGGGGATATAGACCCGTCTATCAGCACCATTATCCTACTACCTCTCTGTACTGGACTAACTAATGGGAATATAGACTGTTCTATCAGCACCATTATCCTACTACCTCTCTGGTCTGGACTGGACTAACTAATGGGGATATAGACCTGTCTGTTAGCACCATTATCCTACTAACTCTCTGGTCTGGACTGGACTAAGTAATGGGGATATAGACCTGTCTGTCTGCACCATTATCCTACTACCTCTCTGGTCTGGACTGGACTAACTAATGGGGATATAGACCTGTCTGTCTGCACCATTATCCTACTACCTCTCTAGTCTGGACTGGAATAACTAATGGGGATATAGACCTGTCTGTCAGCACCATTATCCTACTACCTCTCTGGTCTGGACTAACTAATGGGGATATAGACCTGTCTGTCAGCACCATTATCCTACAACCTCTCTGGTCTGGACTGGACTAACTAATGGGGATATATACCTGTCTATCAGCACCATTATCCAACTACCTCTCTGGTCTGGACTGGACTAACTAATGGGGATATATACCTGTCTATCAGCACCATTATCCAACTTCCTCTGGTCTGGACTGGACTAACTAATGGGGATATATACCTGTTTATCAGCACAATTATCTGGTCTGGACTGGACTAACTAATGGGGATATAGACCTGTCTATCAGCACCATTATCCTACTACCTCTCTGGTCTTGACTAACTAATGGGGACATAGACCCGTCTATCAGCACCATTATCCTACTACCTCTCTGGACTGGACTAACTAATGGGAATATAGAAAGTTCTATCAGCACCATTATCCTACTACCTCTCTGGACTGGACTAACTAATGGGGATATTGACCTGTCTATCAGCACCATTATCCTACTACCTCTCTGGTCTGGACTGGACTAACTAATGGGGATATAGACCTGTCTATCAGCACCATTATCCTACTACCTCTCTGGTCTGGACTGGACTAACTAATGGGGATATAGACCTGTCTGTCTGCACCATTATCCTACTACCTCTCTGGTCTGGACTAACTAATGGGGATATAGACCTGTCTGTCAGCAGCATTATCCAACTACCTCTCTGGTCTGGACTGGACTAACTAATGGGGATATAGACCTGTCTATCAGCACCATTATCCTACTACCTCTCTGGTCTGGACTAACTAATGGGGATATAGACCCGTCTATCAGCACAATTATCCTACTACCTCTCTGGACTGGACTAACTAATGGGAATATAGACCTGTCTATCAACACCATTATCCTACTACCTCTCTGGACTGGACTAACTAATGGGGATATAGACCTGTCTATCAGCACCATTATCCTACTACCTCTCTGGACTGGACAAACTAATGGGGATATAGACCTGTCTATCAGCACCATTATCCTACTACCTCTCTGGTCTGGACTAACTAATGTGGATATAGACCTGTCTGTCTGCACCATTATCCTACTACCTCTCTGGTATGGACTAACTAATGGGGATATAGACCTGACTGTCTGCACCATTATCCTACTACCTCTCTGGACTGCACTAACTAATGGGGATATAGACCTGTCTATCAGCACCATTATCCTACTACCTCTCTGGTCTGGACTGGACTAACTAATGGGGATATATACCTGTCTATCAGCACCATTATCCTACTCCCTCTCTTGTCTGGACTGGATTAACTAATGGGGATATAGACCTGTCTATCAGAACCATTATCCTACTACCTTTCTGGTCTGGACTGGACTAACTAATGGGGATATAGACCTGTCTGTCAGCAACATTATCCTACTACCTCTCTGGTCTCGACTGGACTAACTAATGGGGATATAGACCTTTCTGTCAGCACCATTATCCAACTACCTCTCTGGTCTGGACTGGACTAACTAATGGGGATATATACCTGTCTGTCAGCACCATTATCCAACTACCTCTGGTCTGGACTGGACTAACTAATGGGGATATAGACCTGTTTATCAGCACAATTATCTGGTCTGGACTGGACTAACTAATGGAGATATAGACCTGTCTGTCAGCACCATTATCCTACTACCTCTCTGGTCTTGACTAACTAATGGGGATATAGACCCGTCTATCAGCACCATTATCCTACTACCTCTCTGTACTGGACTAACTAATGGGAATATAGACTGTTCTATCAGCACCATTATCCTACTACCTCTCTGGTCTGGACTGGACTAACTAATGGGGATATAGACCTGTCTGTTAGCACCATTATCCTACTAACTCTCTGGTCTGGACTGGACTAAGTAATGGGGATATAGACCTGTCTGTCTGCACCATTATCCTACTACCTCTCTGGTCTGGACTGGACTAACTAATGGGGATATAGACCTGTCTGTCTGCACCATTATCCTACTACCTCTCTAGTCTGGACTGGAATAACTAATGGGGATATAGACCTGTCTGTCAGCACCATTATCCTACTACCTCTCTGGTCTGGACTAACTAATGGGGATATAGACCTGTCTGTCAGCACCATTATCCTACAACCTCTCTGGTCTGGACTGGACTAACTAATGGGGATATATACCTGTCTATCAGCACCATTATCCAACTACCTCTCTGGTCTGGACTGGACTAACTAATGGGGATATATACCTGTCTATCAGCACCATTATCCAACTTCCTCTGGTCTGGACTGGACTAACTAATGGGGATATATACCTGTTTATCAGCACAATTATCTGGTCTGGACTGGACTAACTAATGGGGATATAGACCTGTCTATCAGCACCATTATCCTACTACCTCTCTGGTCTTGACTAACTAATGGGGACATAGACCCGTCTATCAGCACCATTATCCTACTACCTCTCTGGACTGGACTAACTAATGGGAATATAGAAAGTTCTATCAGCACCATTATCCTACTACCTCTCTGGACTGGACTAACTAATGGGGATATTGACCTGTCTATCAGCACCATTATCCTACTACCTCTCTGGTCTGGACTGGACTAACTAATGGGGATATAGACCTGTCTATCAGCACCATTATCCTACTACCTCTCTGGTCTGGACTGGACTAACTAATGGGGATATAGACCTGTCTGTCTGCACCATTATCCTACTACCTCTCTGGTCTGGACTAACTAATGGGGATATAGACCTGTCTGTCAGCAGCATTATCCAACTACCTCTCTGGTCTGGACTGGACTAACTAATGGGGATATAGACCTGTCTATCAGCACCATTATCCTACTACCTCTCTGGTCTGGACTAACTAATGGGGATATAGACCCGTCTATCAGCACAATTATCCTACTACCTCTCTGGACTGGACTAACTAATGGGAATATAGACCTGTCTATCAACACCATTATCCTACTACCTCTCTGGACTGGACTAACTAATGGGGATATAGACCTGTCTATCAGCACCATTATCCTACTACCTCTCTGGACTGGACAAACTAATGGGGATATAGACCTGTCTATCAGCACCATTATCCTACTACCTCTCTGGTCTGGACTAACTAATGTGGATATAGACCTGTCTGTCTGCACCATTATCCTACTACCTCTCTGGTATGGACTAACTAATGGGGATATAGACCTGACTGTCTGCACCATTATCCTACTACCTCTCTGGACTGCACTAACTAATGGGGATATAGACCTGTCTATCAGCACCATTATCCTACTACCTCTCTGGTCTGGACTGGACTAACTAATGGGGATATATACCTGTCTATCAGCACCATTATCCTACTCCCTCTCTTGTCTGGACTGGATTAACTAATGGGGATATAGACCTGTCTATCAGAACCATTATCCTACTACCTTTCTGGTCTGGACTGGACTAACTAATGGGGATATAGACCTGTCTGTCAGCAACATTATCCTACTACCTCTCTGGTCTCGACTGGACTAACTAATGGGGATATAGACCTTTCTGTCAGCACCATTATCCAACTACCTCTCTGGTCTGGACTGGACTAACTAATGGGGATATATACCTGTCTGTCAGCACCATTATCCAACTACCTCTGGTCTGGACTGGACTAACTAATGGGGATATAGACCTGTTTATCAGCACAATTATCTGGTCTGGACTGGACTAACTAATGGAGATATAGACCTGTCTGTCAGCACCATTATCCTACTACCTCTCTGGTCTTGACTAACTAATGGGGATATAGACCCGTCTATCAGCACCATTATCCTACTACCTCTCTGTACTGGACTAACTAATGGGAATATAGACTGTTCTATCAGCACCATTATCCTACTACCTCTCTGGACTGGACTAACTAATTGGGATATAGACCTGTCTATCAGCACCATTATCCAACTACCTCTCTGGTCTGGACTGGACTAACTAATGGGGATATAGACCTGTCTGTTAGCACCATTATCCTACTAACTCTCTGGTCTGGACTGGACTAAGTAATGGGGATATAGACCTGTCTGTCTGCACCATTATCTTACTATCTCTCTGGTCTGGACTGGACTAACTAATGGGGATATAGACCTGTCTGTCTGCACCATTATCCTACTACCTCTCTAGTCTGGACTGGAATAACTAATGGGGATATAGACCTGTCTGTCAGCACCATTATCCTACTACCTCTCTGGTCTGGACTAACTAATGGGGATATAGACCTGTCTGTCAGCACCATTATCCTACAACCTCTCTGGTCTGGACTGGACTAACTAATGGGGATATATACCTGTCTATCAGCACCATTATCCAACTACCTCTCTGGTCTGGACTGGACTAACTAATGGGGATATATACCTGTCTATCAGCACCATTATCCAACATCCTCTGGTCTGGACTGGACTAACTAATGGGGATATATACCTGTTTATCAGCACAATTATCTGGTCTGGACTGGACTAACTAATGGGGATATAGACCTGTCTATCAGCACCATTATCCTACTACCTCTCTGGTCTTGACTAACTAATGGGGAAATAGACCCGTCTATCAGCACCATTATCCAACTACCTCTCTGGACTGGACTAACTAATGGGAATATAGAAAGTTCTATCAGCACCATTATCCTACTACCTCTCTGGACTGGACTAACTAATGGGGATATTGACCTGTCTATCAGCACCATTATCCTACTACCTCTCTGGTCTGGACTGGACTAACTAATGGGGATATAGACCTGTCTGTCAGCCCCATTATCCTACTACCTCTCTGGACTGGACTAACTAATGAGGATATAGACCTGTCTATCAGCACCATTATCCTACTACCTCTCTGGTCTGGACTGGACTAACTAATGGGGATATAGACCTGTCTGTCTGCACCATTATCCTACTACCTCTCTGGTCTGGACTAACTAATGGGGATATAGACCTGTCTGTCAGCAGCATTATCCAACTACCTCTCTGGTCTGGACTGGACTAACTAATGGGGATATAGACCTGTCTATCAGCACCATTATCCTACTACCTCTCTGGTCTGGACTAACTAATGGGGATATAGACCCGTCTATCAGCACAATTATCCTACTACCTCTCTGGACTGGACTAACTAATGGGAATATAGACCTGTCTATCAACACCATTATCCTACTACCTCTCTGGACTGGACTAACTAATGGGGATATAGACCTGTCTATCAGCACCATTATCCTACTACCTCTCTGGTCTGGACTGGACTAACTAATGGGGATATAGACCTGTCTATCAGCACCATTATCCTACTACCTCTCTGGTCTGGACTAACTAATGGGGATATAGACCTGTCTGTCAGCACTATTATCCTGCTCCCTCTCTGGTCTGGTCTGGACTAACTAATGGGGATATAGACCTGTCTATCAGCACCATTATCCTACTACCTCTCTGGTCTGGACTAACTAATGGGGATATAGACCTGTCTAGCAGCACCATTATCCTACTACCTCTCTGGTCTGGACTGGACTAACTAATGGGGATATATTCCTGTCTATCAGCACCATTATCCTACTACCTCTTTGGTCTGGTCTGGACTAACTAATGGGGATATATACCTGTCTATCAGCACCATTATCCTACTACCTCTCTGGTCTGGACTGGACTAACTAATGGGGATATAGACCTGTCTATCAGCACCATTATCCTACTACCTCTCTGGTCTGGACTAACTAATGGGAATATTGACCTGTCTGTCAGCACCATTATCCAACTACCTCTCTGGTCTGGACTGGACTAACTAATGGGGATATAGAGCTGTCTGTCAGCACCATTATCCTACTACCTCTCTGGACTGGACTAACTAATGGGGATATAGACCTGTCTGTCTGCACCATTATCCTACTACCTCTCTAGTCTGGACTGGAATAACTAATGGGGATATAGACCTGTCTGTCAGCACCATTATCCTACTACCTCTCTGGTCTGGACTAACTAATGGGGATATAGACCTGTCTGTCAGCACCATTATCCTACTACCTCTCTGGTCTGGACTGGAATAACTAATGAGGATATATACCTGTCTATCAGCACCATTATCCAACTACCTCTCTGGTCTGGACTGGACTAACTAATGGGGATATATACCTGTCTATCAGCACCATTATCCAACTACCTCTGGTCTGGACTGGACTAACTAATGGGGATATAGACCTGTTTATCAGCACAATTATCTGGTCTGGACTGGACTAACTAATGGGGATATAGACCTGTCTGTCAGCACCATTATCCTACTACCTCTCTGGTCTTGACTAACTAATGGGGATATAGACCCGTCTATCAGCACCATTATCCAACTACCTCTGGTCTGGACTGGACTAACTAATGGGGATATAGACCTGTTTATCAGCACAATTATCTGGTCTGGACTGGACTAACTAATGGGGATATAGAGCTGTCTGTCAGCACCATTATCCTACTACCTCTCTGGACTGGACTAACTAATGGGGATATAGACCTGTCTGTTAGCACCATTATCCTACTAACTCTCTGGTCTGGACTGGACTAAGTAATGGGGATATAGACCTGTCTGTCTGCACCATTATCCTACTACCTCTCTGGACTGGACTAACTAATGGGGATATAGACCTGTCTGTCTGCACCATTATCCTACTACCTCTCTAGTCTGGACTGGAATAACTAATGGGGATATAGACCTGTCTGTCAGCACCATTATCCTACTACCTCTCAGGTCTGGACTAACTAATGGGGATATAGACCTGTCTGTCAGCACCATTATCCTACTACCTCTCTGGTCTGGACTAACTAATGGGGATATAGACCTGTCTGTCAGCACCATTATCCTACAACCTCTCTGGACTGGACTAACTAATGGGGATATATACCTGTTTATCAGCACAATTATCTGGTCTGGACTGGACTAACTAATGGGGATATAGACCTGTCTATCAGCACCATCATCCTACTACCTCTCTGGTCTTGACTAACTAATGGGGAAATAGACCCGTCTATCAGCACCATTATCCTACTACCTCTCTGGACTGGACTAACTAATGGGAATATAGACCGTTCTATCAGCACCATTATCCTACTACCTCTCTGGACTGGACTAACTAATGGGGATATTGACCTGTCTATCAGCACCATTATCCTACTACCTCTCTGGTCTGGACTGGACTAACTAATGGGGATATAGACCTGTCTATCAGCACCATTATCCTACTACCTCTCTGGTCTGGACTGGACTAACTAATGGGGATATATACCTGTCTATCAGCACCATTATCCTACTACCTCTCTGGACTGGACTAACTAATGGGGATATAGACCTGTCTGTCAGCCCCATTATCCTACTACCTCTCTGGACTGGACTAACTAATGAGGATATAGACCTGTCTATCAGCACCATTATCCTACTACCTCTCTGGTCTGGACTGGACTAACTAATGGGGATATAGACCTGTCTATCAGCACCATTATCCTACTACCTCTCTGGTCTGGACTAACTAATCGGGATATAGACCAGTCTATCAGCACCATTATCCTACTACCTCTCTGGACTGGACTAACTAATGGGAATATAGACCTGTCTATCAGCACCATTATCCTACTACCTCTCTGGACTGGACAAACTAATGGGGATATAGACCTGTCTATCAGCACCATTATCCTACTACCTCTCTGGTCTGGACTAACTAATGTGGATATAGACCTGTCTGTCTGCACCATTATCCTACTACCTCTCTGGTATGGACTAACTAATGGGGATATAGACCTGACTGTCTGCACCATTATCCTACTACCTCTCTGGACTGCACTAACTAATGGGGATATAGACCTGTCTATCAGCACCATTATCCTACTACCTCTCTGGTCTGGACTGGACTAACTAATGGGGATATATACCTGTCTATCAGCACCATTATCCTACTACCTCTCTGGTCTGGACTGGACTAACTAATGGGGATATAGACCTGTCTATCAGCACCATTATCCTGCGACCTCTCTGGTCTGGTCTGGACTAACTAATGGGGATATAGACCTGTCTATCAGCACCATTATCCTACTACCTCTCTGGACTGCACTAACTAATGGGGATATAGACCTGTCTATCAGCACCATTATCCTACTACCTCTCTGGTCTGGACTGGACTAACTAATGGGGACTTTATACCTGTCTATCAGCACCATTATCCTACTCCCTCTCTTGTCTGGACTGGATTAACTAATGGAGATATAGACCTGTCTATCAGAACCATTATCCTACTACCTTTCTGGTCTGGACTAACTAATGGGGATATATACCTGTCTATCAGCTCCATTATCCTTCTACCTCTCTGGTCTTGTCTGGACTAACTAATGGGAATATTGACCTGTCTGTCAGCACCATTATAAAACTACCTCTCTGGTCTGGACTGGACTAACTAATGGGGATATAGACCTGTCTGTTAGCACCATTATCCTACTACCTCTCTGGTCTGGACTGGACTAACTAATGGGGATATATACCTGTCTATCAGCACCATTATCCTACTACCTCTCTGGACTGGACTAACTAATGGGGATATAGACCTGTCTGTCAGCCCCATTATCCTACTACCTCTCTGGACTGGACTAACTAATGAGGATATAGACCTGTCTATCAGCACCATTATCCTACTACCTCTCTGGTCTGGACTGGACTAACTAATGGGGATATAGACCCGTCTATCAGCACCATTATCCTACTACCTCTCTGGACTGGACTAACTAATGGGAATATAGACCTGTCAATCAACACCATTATCCTACTACCTCTCTGGACTGGACTAACTAATGGGGATATAGACCTGTCTATCAGCACCATTATCCTACTACCTCTCTGGTCTGGACTGGACTAACTAATGGGGATATAGACCTGTCTATCAGCACCATTATCCTACTACCTCTCTGGTCTGGACTAACTAATCGGGATATAGACCAGTCTATCAGCACCATTATCCTACTACCTCTCTGGACTGGACTAACTAATGGGAATATAGACCTGTCTATCAGCACCATTATCCTACTACCTCTCTGGACTGGACAAACTAATGGGGATATATACCTGTCTATCAGCACCATTATCCTACTCCCTCTCTTGTCTGGACTGGATTAACTAATGGGGATATAGACCTGTCTATCAGAACCATTATCCTACTACCTTTCTGGTCTGGACTGGACTAACTAATGGGGATATAGACCTGTCTGTCAGCAACATTATCCTACTACCTCTCTGGTCTCGACTGGACTAACTAATGGGGATATAGACCTTTCTGTCAGCACCATTATCCAACTACCTCTCTGGTCTGGACTGGACTAACTAATGGGGATATATACCTGTCTGTCAGCACCATTATCCAACTACCTCTGGTCTGGACTGGACTAACTAATGGGGATATAGACCTGTTTATCAGCACAATTATCTGGTCTGGACTGGACTAACTAATGGGGATATAGACCTGTCTGTCAGCACCATTATCCTACTACCTCTCTGGTCTTGACTAACTAATGGGGATATAGACCCGTCTATCAGCACCATTATCCTACTACCTCTCTGTACTGGACTAACTAATGGGAATATAGACTGTTCTATCAGCACCATTATCCTACTACCTCTCTGGTCTGGACTGGACTAACTAATGGGGATATAGACCTGTCTGTTAGCACCATTATCCTACTAACTCTCTGGTCTGGACTGGACTAAGTAATGGGGATATAGACCTGTCTGTCTGCACCATTATCCTACTACCTCTCTGGTCTGGACTGGACTAACTAATGGGGATATAGACCTGTCTGTCTGCACCATTATCCTACTACCTCTCTAGTCTGGACTGGAATAACTAATGGGGATATAGACCTGTCTATCAGCACCATTATCCTACTACCTCTCTGGTCTTGACTAACTAATGGGGAAATAGACCCGTCTATCAGCACCATTATCCAACTACCTCTCTGGACTGGACTAACTAATGGGAATATAGAAAGTTCTATCAGCACCATTATCCTACTACCTCTCTGGACTGGACTAACTAATGGGGATATTGACCTGTCTATCAGCACCATTATCCTACTACCTCTCTGGTCTGGACTGGACTAACTAATGGGGATATAGACCTGTCTGTCAGCCCCATTATCCTACTACCTCTCTGGACTGGACTAACTAATGAGGATATAGACCTGTCTATCAGCACCATTATCCTACTACCTCTCTAGTCTGGACTGGACTAACTAATGGGGATATAGACCTGTCTGTCTGCACCATTATCGTACTACCTCTCTGGTCTGGACTAACTAATGGGGATATAGACCTGTCTGTCAGCAGCATTATCCAACTACCTCTCTGGTCTGGACTGGACTAACTAATGGGGATATAGACCTGTCTATCAGCACCATTATCCTACTACCTCTCTGGTCTGGACTAACTAATGGGGATATAGACCCGTCTATCAGCACAATTATCCTACTACCTCTCTGGACTGGACTAACTAATGGGAATATAGACCTGTCTATCAACACCATTATCCTACTACCTCTCTGGACTGGACTAACTAATGGGGATATAGACCTGTCTATCAGCACCATTATCCTACTACCTCTCTGGTCTGGACTGGACTAACTAATGGGGATATAGACCTGTCTATCAGCACCATTATCCTACTACCTCTCTGGTCTGGACTAACTAATGGGGATATAGACCTGTCTGTCAGCACTATTATCCTGCTCCCTCTCTGGTCTGGTCTGGACTAACTAATGGGGATATAGACCTGTCTATCAGCACCATTATCCTACTACCTCTCTGGTCTGGACTAACTAATGGGGATATAGACCTGTCTAGCAGCACCATTATCCTACTACCTCTCTGGTCTGGACTGGACTAACTAATGGGGATATATTCCTGTCTATCAGCACCATTATCCTACTACCTCTTTGGTCTGGTCTGGACTAACTAATGGGGATATATACCTGTCTATCAGCACCATTATCCTACTACCTCTCTGGTCTGGACTGGACTAACTAATGGGGATATAGACCTGTCTATCAGCACCATTATCCTACTACCTCTCTGGTCTGGACTAACTAATGGGAATATTGACCTGTCTGTCAGCACCATTATCCAACTACCTCTCTGGTCTGGACTGGACTAACTAATGGGGATATAGAGCTGTCTGTCAGCACCATTATCCTACTACCTCTCTGGACTGGACTAACTAATGGGGATATAGACCTGTCTGTCTGCACCATTATCCTACTACCTCTCTAGTCTGGACTGGAATAACTAATGGGGATATAGACCTGTCTGTCAGCACCATTATCCTACTACCTCTCTGGTCTGGACTAACTAATGGGGATATAGACCTGTCTGTCAGCACCATTATCCTACTACCTCTCTGGTCTGGACTGGAATAACTAATGAGGATATATACCTGTCTATCAGCACCATTATCCAACTACCTCTCTGGTCTGGACTGGACTAACTAATGGGGATATATACCTGTCTATCAGCACCATTATCCAACTACCTCTGGTCTGGACTGGACTAACTAATGGGGATATAGACCTGTTTATCAGCACAATTATCTGGTCTGGACTGGACTAACTAATGGGGATATAGACCTGTCTGTCAGCACCATTATCCTACTACCTCTCTGGTCTTGACTAACTAATGGGGATATAGACCCGTCTATCAGCACCATTATCCAACTACCTCTGGTCTGGACTGGACTAACTAATGGGGATATAGACCTGTTTATCAGCACAATTATCTGGTCTGGACTGGACTAACTAATGGGGATATAGAGCTGTCTGTCAGCACCATTATCCTACTACCTCTCAGGTCTGGACTAACTAATGGGGATATAGACCTGTCTGTCAGCACCATTATCCTACTACCTCTCTGGTCTGGACTAACTAATGGGGATATAGACCTGTCTGTCAGCACCATTATCCTACAACCTCTCTGGACTGGACTAACTAATGGGGATATATACCTGTTTATCAGCACAATTATCTGGTCTGGACTGGACTAACTAATGGGGATATAGACCTGTCTATCAGCACCATCATCCTACTACCTCTCTGGTCTTGACTAACTAATGGGGAAATAGACCCGTCTATCAGCACCATTATCCTACTACCTCTCTGGACTGGACTAACTAATGGGAATATAGACCGTTCTATCAGCACCATTATCCTACTACCTCTCTGGACTGGACTAACTAATGGGGATATTGACCTGTCTATCAGCACCATTATCCTACTACCTCTCTGGTCTGGACTGGACTAACTAATGGGGATATAGACCTGTCTATCAGCACCATTATCCTACTACCTCTCTGGTCTGGACTGGACTAACTAATGGGGATATATACCTGTCTATCAGCACCATTATCCTACTACCTCTCTGGACTGGACTAACTAATGTGGATATAGACCTGTCTGTCAGCCCCATTATCCTACTACCTCTCTGGACTGGGCTAACTAATGAGGATATAGACCTGTCTATCAGCACCATTATCCTACTACCTCTCTGGTCTGGACTGGACTAACTAATGGGGATATAGACCTGTCTATCAGCACCATTATCCTACTACCTCTCTGGTCTGGACTAACTAATCGGGATATAGACCAGTCTATCAGCACCATTATCCTACTACCTCTCTGGACTGGACTAACTAATGGGAATATAGACCTGTCTATCAGCACCATTATCCTACTACCTCTCTGGACTGGACAAACTAATGGGGATATAGACCTGTCTATCAGCACCATTATCCTACTACCTCTCTGGTCTGGACTAACTAATGTGGATATAGACCTGTCTGTCTGCACCATTATCCTACTACCTCTCTGGTATGGACTAACTAATGGGGATATAGACCTGACTGTCTGCACCATTATCCTACTACCTCTCTGGACTGCACTAACTAATGGGGATATAGACCTGTCTATCAGCACCATTATCCTACTACCTCTCTGGTCTGGACTGGACTAACTAATGGGGATATATACCTGTCTATCAGCACCATTATCCTACTACCTCTCTGGTCTGGACTGGACTAACTAATGGGGATATAGACCTGTCTATCAGCACCATTATCCTGCGACCTCTCTGGTCTGGTCTGGACTAACTAATGGGGATATAGACCTGTCTATCAGCACCATTATCCTGCGACCTCTCTGGTCTGGTCTGGACTAACTAATGGGGATATAGACCTGTCTATCAGCACCATTATCCTACTACCTCTCTGGACTGCACTAACTAATGGGGATATAGACCTGTCTATCAGCACCATTATCCTACTACCTCTCTGGTCTGGACTGGACTAACTAATGGGGATATATACCTGTCTATCAGCACCATTATCCTACTCCCTCTCTTGTCTGGACTGGATTAACTAATGGGGATATAGACCTGTCTATCAGAACCATTATCCTACTACCTTTCTGGACTGGACTAACTAATGAGGATATAGACCTGTCTATCAGCACCATTATCCTACTACCTCTCTGGTCTGGACTGGACTAACTAATGGGGATATAGACCCGTCTATCAGCACCATTATCCTACTACCTCTCTGGACTGGACTAACTAATGGGAATATAGACCTGTCAATCAACACCATTATCCTACTACCTCTCTGGACTGGACTAACTAATGGGGATATAGACCTGTCTATCAGCACCATTATCCTACTACCTCTCTGGTCTGGACTGGATTAACTAATGGGGATATAGACCTGTCTATCAGAACCATTATCCTACTACCTTTCTGGTCTGGACTGGACTAACTAATGGGGATATAGACCTGTCTGTCAGCAACATTATCCTACTACCTCTCTGGTCTCGACTGGACTAACTAATGGGGATATAGACCTTTCTGTCAGCACCATTATCCAACTACCTCTCTGGTCTGGACTGGACTAACTAATGGGGATATATACCTGTCTGTCAGCACCATTATCCAACTACCTCTGGTCTGGACTGGACTAACTAATGGGGATATAGACCTGTTTATCAGCACAATTATCTGGTCTGGACTGGACTAACTAATGGGGATATAGACCTGTCTGTCAGCACCATTATCCTACTACCTCTCTGGTCTTGACTAACTAATGGGGATATAGACCCGTCTATCAGCACCATTATCCTACTACCTCTCTGTACTGGACTAACTAATGGGAATATAGACTGTTCTATCAGCACCATTATCCTACTACCTCTCTGGTCTGGACTGGACTAACTAATGGGGATATAGACCTGTCTGTTAGCACCATTATCCTACTAACTCTCTGGTCTGGACTGGACTAAGTAATGGGGATATAGACCTGTCTGTCTGCACCATTATCCTACTACCTCTCTGGTCTGGACTGGACTAACTAATGGGGATATAGACCTGTCTGTCTGCACCATTATCCTACTACCTCTCTAGTCTGGACTGGAATAACTAATGGGGATATAGACCTGTCTGTCAGCACCATTATCCTACTACCTCTCTGGTCTGGACTAACTAATGGGGATATAGACCTGTCTGTCAGCACCATTATCCTACTACCTCTCTGGTCTGGACTGGAATAACTAATGAGGATATATACCTGTCTATCAGCACCATTATCCAACTACCTCTCTGGTCTGGACTGGACTAACTAATGGGGATATATACCTGTCTATCAGCACCATTATCCAACTACCTCTGGTCTGGACTGGACTAACTAATGGGGATATAGACCTGTTTATCAGCACAATTATCTGGTCTGGACTGGACTAACTAATGGGGATATAGACCTGTCTGTCAGCACCATTATCCTACTACCTCTCTGGTCTTGACTAACTAATGGGGATATAGACCCGTCTATCAGCACCATTATCCAACTACCTCTGGTCTGGACTGGACTAACTAATGGGGATATAGACCTGTTTATCAGCACAATTATCTGGTCTGGACTGGACTAACTAATGGGGATATAGAGCTGTCTGTCAGCACCATTATCCTACTACCTCTCTGGACTGGACTAACTAATGGGGATATAGACCTGTCTGTTAGCACCATTATCCTACTAACTCTCTGGTCTGGACTGGACTAAGTAATGGGGATATAGACCTGTCTGTCTGCACCATTATCCTACTACCTCTCTGGACTGGACTAACTAATGGGGATATAGACCTGTCTGTCTGCACCATTATCCTACTACCTCTCTAGTCTGGACTGGAATAACTAATGGGGATATAGACCTGTCTGTCAGCACCATTATCCTACTACCTCTCAGGTCTGGACTAACTAATGGGGATATAGACCTGTCTGTCAGCACCATTATCCTACTACCTCTCTGGTCTGGACTAACTAATGGGGATATAGACCTGTCTGTCAGCACCATTATCCTACAACCTCTCTGGACTGGACTAACTAATGGGGATATATACCTGTCTATCAGCACCATTATCCAACTACCTCTCTGGTCTGGACTGGACTAACTAATGGGGATATATACCTGTCTATCAGCACCATTATCCAACTTCCTCTTTTCTGACTGGACTAACTAATGGGGATATATACCTGTTTATCAGCACAATTATCTGGTCTGGACTGGACTAACTAATGGGGATATAGACCTGTCTATCAGCACCATCATCCTACTACCTCTCTGGTCTTGACTAACTAATGGGGAAATAGACCCGTCTATCAGCACCATTATCCTACTACCTCTCTGGACTGGACTAACTAATGGGAATATAGACCGTTCTATCAGCACCATTATCCTACTACCTCTCTGGACTGGACTAACTAATGGGGATATTGACCTGTCTATCAGCACCATTATCCTACTACCTCTCTGGTCTGGACTGGACTAACTAATGGGGATATAGACCTGTCTATCAGCACCATTATCCTACTACCTCTCTGGTCTGGACTGGACAAACTAATGGGGATATATACCTGTCTATCAGCACCATTATCCTACTACCTCTCTGGACTGGACTAACTAATGGGGATATAGACCTGTCTGTCAGCCCCATTATCCTACTACCTCTCTGGACTGGACTAACTAATGAGGATATAGACCTGTCTATCAGCACCATTATCCTACTACCTCTCTGGTCTGGACTGGACTAACTAATGGGGATATAGACCTGTCTATCAGCACCATTATCCTACTACCTCTCTGGTCTGGACTAACTAATCGGGATATAGACCAGTCTATCAGCACCATTATCCTACTACCTCTCTGGACTGGACTAACTAATGGGAATATAGACCTGTCTATCAGCACCATTATCCTACTACCTCTCTGGACTGGACAAACTAATGGGGATATAGACCCGTCTATCAGCACCATTATCCTACTACCTCTCTGGTCTGGACTAACTAATGTGGATATAGACCTGTCTGTCTGCACCATTATCCTACTACCTCTCTGGTATGGACTAACTAATGGGGATATAGACCTGACTGTCTGCACCATTATCCTACTACCTCTCTGGACTGCACTAACTAATGGGGATATAGACCTGTCTATCAGCACCATTATCCTACTCCCTCTCTTGTCTGGACTGGATTAACTAATGGGGATATAGACCTGTCTATCAGAACCATTATCCTACTACCTTTCTGGTCTGGACTAACTAATGGGGATATAGACCTGTCTATCAGCTCCATTATCCTTCTACCTCTCTGGTCTTGTCTGGACTAACTAATGGGAATATTGACCTGTCTGTCAGCACCATTATAAAACTACCTCTCTGGTCTGGACTGGACTAACTAATGGGGATATAGACCTGTCTGTTAGCACCATTATCCTACTACCTCTCTGGTCTGGACTGGACTAACTAATGGGGATATATACCTGTCTACCAGCACCATTATCCTACTACCTCTCTGGACTGGACTAACTAATGGGGATATAGACCTGTCTGTCAGCCCCATTATCCTACTACCTCTCTGGACTGGACTAACTAATGAGGATATATACCTGTCTATCAGCACCATTATCCTACTACCTCTCTGGTCTGGACTGGACTAACTAATGGGGATATAGACCTGTCTGTCTGCACCATTATCCAACTACCTCTGTAGTCTGGACTGGACTAACTAATGGGGATATAGACCTTTCTGTCAGCACCATTATCCTACTACCTCTCTGGACTGGACTAACTAATGGGGATATAGACCTGTCTATCAGCACCATTATCCTACTACCTCTCTGGTCTGGACTGGACTAACTAATGGGGATATAGACCTGTCTATCAGCACCATTATCCTACTACCTCTCTGGTCTGGACTAACTAATCGGGATATAGACCAGTCTATCAGCACCATTATCCTACTACCTCTCTGGACTGGACTAACTAATGGGAATATAGACCTGTCTATCAGCACCATTATCCTACTACCTCTCTGGACTGGACAAACTAATGGGGATATAGACCTGTCTATCAGCACCATTATCCTACTACCTCTCTGGTCTGGACTAACTAATGTGGATATAGACCTGTCTGTCTGCACCATTATCCTACTACCTCTCTGGTATGGACTAACTAATGGGGATATAGACCTGACTGTCTGCACCATTATCCTACTACCTCTCTGGACTGCACTAACTAATGGGGATATAGACCTGTCTATCAGCACCATTATCCTACTACCTCTCTGGTCTGGACTGGACTAACTAATGGGGATATATACCTGTCTGTCAGCACCATTATCCAACTACCTCTGGTCTGGACTGGACTAACTAATGGGGATATAGACCTGTTTATCAGCACAATTATCTGGTCTGGACTGGACTAACTAATGGGGATATAGACCTGTCTGTCAGCACCATTATCCTACTACCTCTCTGGTCTTGACTAACTAATGGGGATATAGACCCGTCTATCAGCACCATTATCCTACTACCTCTCTGTACTGGACTATCTAATGGGAATATAGACTGTTCTATCAGCACCATTATCCTACTACCTCTCTGGTCTGGACTGGACTAACTAATGGGGATATAGACCTGTCTGTTAGCACCATTATCCTACTAACTCTCTGGTCTGGACTGGACTAAGTAATGGGGATATAGACCTGTCTGTCTGCACCATTATCCTACTACCTCTCTGGTCTGGACTGGACTAACTAATGGGGATATAGACCTGTCTGTCTGCACCATTATCCTACTACCTCTCTAGTCTGGACTGGAATAACTAATGGGGATATAGACCTGTCTGTCAGCACCATTATCCTACTACCTCTCTGGTCTGGACTAACTAATGGGGATATAGACCTGTCTGTCAGCACCATTATCCTACAACCTCTCTGGTCTGGACTGGACTAACTAATGGGGATATATACCTGTCTATCAGCACCATTATCCAACTACCTCTCTGGTCTGGACTGGACTAACTAATGGGGATATATACCTGTCTATCAGCACCATTATCCAACTTCCTCTGGTCTGGACTGGACTAACTAATGGGGATATATACCTGTTTATCAGCACAATTATCTGGTCTGGACTGGACTAACTAATGGGGATATAGACCTGTCTATCAGCACCATTATCCTACTACCTCTCTGGTCTTGACTAACTAATGGGGACATAGACCCGTCTATCAGCACCATTATCCTACTACCTCTCTGGACTGGACTAACTAATGGGAATATAGAAAGTTCTATCAGCACCATTATCCTACTACCTCTCTGGACTGGACTAACTAATGGGGATATTGACCTGTCTATCAGCACCATTATCCTACTACCTCTCTGGTCTGGACTGGACTAACTAATGGGGATATAGACCTGTCTATCAGCACCATTATCCTACTACCTCTCTGGTCTGGACTGGACTAACTAATGGGGATATATACCTGTCTATCAGCACCATTATCCTACTACCTCTCTGGACTGGACTAACTAATGGGGATATAGACCTGTCTGTCAGCCCCATTATCCTACTACCTCTCTGGACTGGACTAACTAATGAGGATATAGACCTGTCTATCAGCACCATTATCCTACTACCTCTCTGGTCTGGACTAACTAATGTGGATATAGACCTGTCTGTCTGCACCATTATCCTACTACCTCTCTGGTATGGACTAACTAATGGGGATATAGACCTGACTGTCTGCACCATTATCCTACTACCTCTCTGGACTGCACTAACTAATGGGGATATAGACCTGTCTATCAGCACCATTATCCTACTACCTCTCTGGTCTGGACTGGACTAACTAATGGGGATATATACCTGTCTATCAGCACCATTATCCTACTCCCTCTCTGGTCTGGACTGGATTAACTAATGGGGATATAGACCTGTCTATCAGAACCATTATCCTACTACCTTTCTGGTCTGGACTGGACTAACTAATGGGGATATAGACCTGTCTGTCAGCAACATTATCCTACTACCTCTCTGGTCTCGACTGGACTAACTAATGGGGATATAGACCTTTCTGTCAGCATCATTATCCTACTACCTCTCTGGTCTGGTATGGACTAACTAATGGGGATATAGACCTGTCTGTCAGCACCATCATCCTACTCCCTCTCTGGTCTGGACTGGATTAACTAATGGGGATATAGACCTGTCAATCAGAACCATTATCATACTACCTTTCTGGTCTGGACTGGACTAACTAATGGAGATATAGACCTGTCTGTCAGCACCATTATCCTACTACCTCTCTGGTCTGGACTGGACTAACTAATGGGGATATAGACCTGTCTATCAGCACCATTATCCTGCGACCTCTCTGGTCTGGTCTGGACTAACTAATGGGGATATAGACCTGTCTATCAGCACCATTATCCTACTACCTCTCTGGTCTGGACTAACTAATGGGGATATAGACCTGTCTATCAGCTCCATTATCCTTCTACCTCTCTGGTCTTGTCTGGACTAACTAATGGGAATATTGACCTGTCTGTCAGCACCATTATAAAACTACCTCTCTGGTCTGGACTGGACTAACTAATGGGGATATAGACCTGTCTGTTAGCACCATTATCCTACTACCTCTCTGGTCTGGACTGGACTAACTAATGGGGATATAGACCTGTCTATCAGCACCATTATCCTACTACCTCTCTGGACTGGACAAACTAATGGGGATATAGACCCGTCTATCAGCACCATTATCCTACTACCTCTCTGGTCTGGACTAACTAATGTGGATATAGACCTGTCTGTCTGCACCATTATCCTACTACCTCTCTGGTCTGGTCTGGACTAACTAATGGGAATATAGACCTGTCTATCAGCACCATTATCCTACTACCTCTCTGGACTGGACAAACTAATGGGGATATAGACCCGTCTATCAGCACCATTATCCTACTACCTCTCTGGTCTGGACTAACTAATGTGGATATAGACCTGTCTGTCTGCACCATTATCCTACTACCTCTCTGGTATGGACTAACTAATGGGGATATAGACCTGACTGTCTGCACCATTATCCTACTACCTCTCTGGACTGCACTAACTAATGGGGATATAGACCTGTCTATCAGCACCATTATCCTACTCCCTCTCTTGTCTGGACTGGATTAACTAATGGGGATATAGACCTGTCTATCAGAACCATTATCCTACTACCTTTCTGGTCTGGACTAACTAATGGGGATATAGACCTGTCTATCAGCTCCATTATCCTTCTACCTCTCTGGTCTTGTCTGGACTAACTAATGGGAATATTGACCTGTCTGTCAGCACCATTATAAAACTACCTCTCTGGTCTGGACTGGACTAACTAATGGGGATATAGACCTGTCTGTTAGCACCATTATCCTACTACCTCTCTGGTCTGGACTGGACTAACTAATGGGGATATATACCTGTCTACCAGCACCATTATCCTACTACCTCTCTGGACTGGACTAACTAATGGGGATATAGACCTGTCTGTCAGCCCCATTATCCTACTACCTCTCTGGACTGGACTAACTAATGAGGATATATACCTGTCTATCAGCACCATTATCCTACTACCTCTCTGGTCTGGACTGGACTAACTAATGGGGATATAGACCTGTCTGTCTGCACCATTATCCAACTACCTCTGTAGTCTGGACTGGACTAACTAATGGGGATATAGACCTTTCTGTCAGCACCATTATCCTACTACCTCTCTGGACTGGACTAACTAATGGGGATATAGACCTGTCTATCAGCACCATTATCCTACTACCTCTCTGGTCTGGACTGGACTAACTAATGGGGATATAGACCTGTCTATCAGCACCATTATCCTACTACCTCTCTGGTCTGGACTAACTAATCGGGATATAGACCAGTCTATCAGCACCATTATCCTACTACCTCTCTGGACTGGACTAACTAATGGGAATATAGACCTGTCTATCAGCACCATTATCCTACTACCTCTCTGGACTGGACAAACTAATGGGGATATAGACCTGTCTATCAGCACCATTATCCTACTACCTCTCTGGTCTGGACTAACTAATGTGGATATAGACCTGTCTGTCTGCACCATTATCCTACTACCTCTCTGGTATGGACTAACTAATGGGGATATAGACCTGACTGTCTGCACCATTATCCTACTACCTCTCTGGACTGCACTAACTAATGGGGATATAGACCTGTCTATCAGCACCATTATCCTACTACCTCTCTGGTCTGGACTGGACTAACTAATGGGGATATATACCTGTCTGTCAGCACCATTATCCAACTACCTCTGGTCTGGACTGGACTAACTAATGGGGATATAGACCTGTTTATCAGCACAATTATCTGGTCTGGACTGGACTAACTAATGGGGATATAGACCTGTCTGTCAGCACCATTATCCTACTACCTCTCTGGTCTTGACTAACTAATGGGGATATAGACCCGTCTATCAGCACCATTATCCTACTACCTCTCTGTACTGGACTATCTAATGGGAATATAGACTGTTCTATCAGCACCATTATCCTACTACCTCTCTGGTCTGGACTGGACTAACTAATGGGGATATAGACCTGTCTGTTAGCACCATTATCCTACTAACTCTCTGGTCTGGACTGGACTAAGTAATGGGGATATAGACCTGTCTGTCTGCACCATTATCCTACTACCTCTCTGGTCTGGACTGGACTAACTAATGGGGATATAGACCTGTCTGTCTGCACCATTATCCTACTACCTCTCTAGTCTGGACTGGAATAACTAATGGGGATATAGACCTGTCTGTCAGCACCATTATCCTACTACCTCTCTGGTCTGGACTAACTAATGGGGATATAGACCTGTCTGTCAGCACCATTATCCTACAACCTCTCTGGTCTGGACTGGACTAACTAATGGGGATATATACCTGTCTATCAGCACCATTATCCAACTACCTCTCTGGTCTGGACTGGACTAACTAATGGGGATATATACCTGTCTATCAGCACCATTATCCAACTTCCTCTGGTCTGGACTGGACTAACTAATGGGGATATATACCTGTTTATCAGCACAATTATCTGGTCTGGACTGGACTAACTAATGGGGATATAGACCTGTCTATCAGCACCATTATCCTACTACCTCTCTGGTCTTGACTAACTAATGGGGACATAGACCCGTCTATCAGCACCATTATCCTACTACCTCTCTGGACTGGACTAACTAATGGGAATATAGAAAGTTCTATCAGCACCATTATCCTACTACCTCTCTGGACTGGACTAACTAATGGGGATATTGACCTGTCTATCAGCACCATTATCCTACTACCTCTCTGGTCTGGACTGGACTAACTAATGGGGATATAGACCTGTCTATCAGCACCATTATCCTACTACCTCTCTGGTCTGGACTGGACTAACTAATGGGGATATATACCTGTCTATCAGCACCATTATCCTACTACCTCTCTGGACTGGACTAACTAATGGGGATATAGACCTGTCTGTCAGCCCCATTATCCTACTACCTCTCTGGACTGGACTAACTAATGAGGATATAGACCTGTCTATCAGCACCATTATCCTACTACCTCTCTGGTCTGGACTAACTAATGTGGATATAGACCTGTCTGTCTGCACCATTATCCTACTACCTCTCTGGTATGGACTAACTAATGGGGATATAGACCTGACTGTCTGCACCATTATCCTACTACCTCTCTGGACTGCACTAACTAATGGGGATATAGACCTGTCTATCAGCACCATTATCCTACTACCTCTCTGGTCTGGACTGGACTAACTAATGGGGATATATACCTGTCTATCAGCACCATTATCCTACTCCCTCTCTGGTCTGGACTGGATTAACTAATGGGGATATAGACCTGTCTATCAGAACCATTATCCTACTACCTTTCTGGTCTGGACTGGACTAACTAATGGGGATATAGACCTGTCTGTCAGCAACATTATCCTACTACCTCTCTGGTCTCGACTGGACTAACTAATGGGGATATAGACCTTTCTGTCAGCATCATTATCCTACTACCTCTCTGGTCTGGTATGGACTAACTAATGGGGATATAGACCTGTCTGTCAGCACCATCATCCTACTCCCTCTCTGGTCTGGACTGGATTAACTAATGGGGATATAGACCTGTCAATCAGAACCATTATCATACTACCTTTCTGGTCTGGACTGGACTAACTAATGGAGATATAGACCTGTCTGTCAGCACCATTATCCTACTACCTCTCTGGTCTGGACTGGACTAACTAATGGGGATATAGACCTGTCTATCAGCACCATTATCCTGCGACCTCTCTGGTCTGGTCTGGACTAACTAATGGGGATATAGACCTGTCTATCAGCACCATTATCCTACTACCTCTCTGGTCTGGACTAACTAATGGGGATATAGACCTGTCTATCAGCTCCATTATCCTTCTACCTCTCTGGTCTTGTCTGGACTAACTAATGGGAATATTGACCTGTCTGTCAGCACCATTATAAAACTACCTCTCTGGTCTGGACTGGACTAACTAATGGGGATATAGACCTGTCTGTTAGCACCATTATCCTACTACCTCTCTGGTCTGGACTGGACTAACTAATGGGGATATATACCTGTCTATCAGCACCATTATCCTACTACCTCTCTGGACTGGACTAACTAATGGGGATATAGACCTGTCTGTCAGCCCCATTATCCTACTACCTCTCTGGACTGGACTAACTAATGAGGATATAGACCTGTCTATCAGCACCATTATCCTACTACCTCTCTGGTCTGGACTGGACTAACTAATGGGGATATAGACCTGTCTGTCTGCACCATTATCCAACTACCTCTGTAGTCTGGACTAACTAATGGGGATATAGACTTTTCTGTCAGCACCATTATCCTACTACCTCTCTGGTCTGGACTAACTAATGGGGATATAGACCTGCCTGTCAGCAGCATTATCCAACTACCTCTCTGGTCTGGTCTGGACTAACTAATGGGGATATAGACCCGTCTATCAGCACCATTATCCTACTACCTCTCTGGACTGGACTAACTAATGGGAATATAGACCTGTCTATCAACACCATTATCCTACTACCTCTCTGGACTGGACTAACTAATGGGGATATAGACCTGTCTATCAGCACCATTATCCTACTACCTCTCTGGTCTGGACTGGACTAACTAATGTGGATATAGACCTGTCTATCAGCACCATTATCCTACTACCTCTCTGGTCTGGACTAACTAATCGGGATATAGCCCAGTCTATCAGCACCATTATCCTACTACCTCTCTGGACTGGACTAACTAATGGGAATATAGACCTGTCTATCAGCACCATTATCCTACTACCTCTCTGGACTGGACAAACTAATGGGGATATAGACCTGTCTATCAGCACCATTATCCTACTACCTCTCTGGTCTGGACTAACTAATGTGGATATAGACCTGTCTGTCTGCACCATTATCCTACTACCTCTCTGGTATGGACTAACTAATGGGGATATAGACCTGACTGTCTGCACCATTATCCTACTACCTCTCTGGACTGCACTAACTAATGGGGATATAGACCTGTCTATCAGCACCATTATCCTACTACCTCTCTGGTCTGGACTGGACTAACTAATGGGGATATATACCTGTCTATCAGCACCATTATCCTACTCCCTCTCTTGTCTGGACTGGATTAACTAATGGGGATATAGACCTGTCTATCAGAACCATTATCCTACTACCTTTCTGGTCTGGACTGGACTAACTAATGGGGATATAGACCTGTCTGTCAGCAACATTATCCTACTACCTCTCTGGTCTCGACTGGACTAACTAATGGGGATATAGACCTTTCTGTAAGCACCATTATCCAACTACCTCTCTGGTCTGGACTGGACTAACTAATGGGGATATATACCTGTCTGTCAGCACCATTATCCATCTACCTCTGGTCTGGACTGGACTAACTAATGGGGATATAGACCTGTTTATCAGCACAATTATCTGGTCTGGACTGGACTAACTAATGGGGATATAGACCTGTCTGTCAGCACCATTATCCTACTACCTCTCTGGTCTTGACTAACTAATGGGGATATAGACCCGTCTATCAGCACCATTATCCTACTACCTCTCTGTACTGGACTAACTAATGGGAATATAGACTGTTCTATCAGCACCATTATCCTACTACCTCTCTGGTCTGGACTGGACTAACTAATGGGGGATATAGACCTGTCTGTTAGCACCATTATCCTACTAACTCTCTGGTCTGGACTGGACTAAGTAATGGGGATATAGACCTGTCTGTCTGCACCATTATCTTACTAACTCTCTGGTCTGGACTGGACTAACTAATGGGGATATAGACCTGTCTGTCTGCACCATTATCCTACTACCTCTCTAGTCTGGACTGGAATAACTAATGGGGATATAGACCTGTCTGTCAGCACCATTATCCTACTACCTCTCTGGTCTGGACTAACTAATGGGGATATAGACCTGTCTGTCAGCACCATTATCCTACAACCTCTCTGGTCTGGACTGGACTAACTAATGGGGATATATACCTGTCTATCAGCACCATTATCCAACTACCTCTCTGGTCTGGACTGGACTAACTAATGGGGATATATACCTGTCTATCAGCACCATTATCCAACTTCCTCTGGTCTGGACTGGACTAACTAATGGGGATATATACCTGTTTATCAGCACAATTATCTGGTCTGGACTAACTAATGGGGATATAGACCTGTCTGTCTGCACCATTATCCTACTACCTCTCTGGTATGGACTAACTAATGGGGATATAGACCTGACTGTCTGCACCATTATCCTACTACCTCTCTGGACTGCACTAACTAATGGGGATATAGACCTGTCTATCAGCACCATTATCCTACTACCTCTCTGGTCTGGACTGGACTAACTAATGGGGATATATACCTGTCTATCAGCACCATTATCCTACTCCCTCTCTTGTCTGGACTGGATTAACTAATGGGGATATAGACCTGTCTATCAGAACCATTATCCTACTACCTTTCTGGTCTGGACTGGACTAACTAATGGGGATATAGACCTGTCTGTCAGCAACATTATCCTACTACCTCTCTGGTCTCGACTGGACTAACTAATGGGGATATAGACCTTTCTGTAAGCACCATTATCCAACTACCTCTCTGGTCTGGACTGGACTAACTAATGGGGATATATACCTGTCTGTCAGCACCATTATCCATCTACCTCTGGTCTGGACTGGACTAACTAATGGGGATATAGACCTGTTTATCAGCACAATTATCTGGTCTGGACTGGACTAACTAATGGGGATATAGACCTGTCTGTCAGCACCATTATCCTACTACCTCTCTGGTCTTGACTAACTAATGGGGATATAGACCCGTCTATCAGCACCATTATCCTACTACCTCTCTGTACTGGACTAACTAATGGGAATATAGACTGTTCTATCAGCACCATTATCCTACTACCTCTCTGGTCTGGACTGGACTAACTAATGGGGGATATAGACCTGTCTGTTAGCACCATTATCCTACTAACTCTCTGGTCTGGACTGGACTAAGTAATGGGGATATAGACCTGTCTGTCTGCACCATTATCTTACTAACTCTCTGGTCTGGACTGGACTAACTAATGGGGATATAGACCTGTCTGTCTGCACCATTATCCTACTACCTCTCTAGTCTGGACTGGAATAACTAATGGGGATATAGACCTGTCTGTCAGCACCATTATCCTACTACCTCTCTGGTCTGGACTAACTAATGGGGATATAGACCTGTCTGTCAGCACCATTATCCTACAACCTCTCTGGTCTGGACTGGACTAACTAATGGGGATATATACCTGTCTATCAGCACCATTATCCAACTACCTCTCTGGTCTGGACTGGACTAACTAATGGGGATATATACCTGTCTATCAGCACCATTATCCAACTTCCTCTGGTCTGGACTGGACTAACTAATGGGGATATATACCTGTTTATCAGCACAATTATCTGGTCTGGACTAACTAATGGGGATATAGACCTGTCTATCAGCACCATTATCCTACTACCTCTCTGGTCTTGACTAACTAATGGGGAAATAGACCCGTCTATCAGCACCATTATCCTACTACCTCTCTGGACTGGACTAACTAATGGGAATATAGAAAGTTCTATCAGCACCATTATCCTACTACCTCTCTGGACTGGACTAACTAATGGGGATATTGACCTGTCTATCAGCACCATTATCCTACTACCTCTCTGGTCTGGACTGGACTAACTAATGGGGATATAGACCTGTCTGTCAGCCCCATTATCCTACTACCTCTCTGGACTGGACTAACTAATGAGGATATAGACCTGTCTATCAGCACCATTATCCTACTACCTCTCTGGTCTGGACTGGACTAACTAATGGGGATATAGACCTGTCTGTCTGCACCATTATCCTACTACCTCTCTGGTCTGGACTAACTAATGGGGATATAGACCTGTCTGTCAGCAGCATTATGCAACTACCTCTCTGGTCTGGACTGGACTAACTAATGGGGATATAGACCTGTCTATCAGCACCATTATCCTACTACCTCTCTGGTCTGGACTAACTAATGGGGATATAGACCCGTCTATCAGCACAATTATCCTACTACCTCTCTGGACTGGACTAACTAATGGGAATATAGACCTGTCTATCAACACCATTATCCTACTACCTCTCTGGACTGGACTAACTAATGGGGATATAGACCTGTCTATCAGCACCATTATCCTACTACCTCTCTGGTCTGGACTGGACTAACTAATGGGGATATAGACCTGTCTATCAGCACCATTATCCTACTACCTCTCTGGTCTGGACTAACTAATCGGGATATAGACCAGTCTATCAGCACCATTATCCTACTACCTCTCTGGACTGGACTAACAAATGGGAATATAGACCTGTCTATCAGCACCATTATCCTACTACCTCTCTGGACTGGACAAACTAATGGGGATATAGACCTGTCTATCAGCACCATTATCCTACTACCTCTCTTGTCTGGACTAACTAATGTGGATATAGACCTGTCTGTCTGCACCATTATCCTACTACCTCTCTGGTCTGGACTAACTAATGGGGATATAGACCTGTCTGTCAGCAGCATTATCCAACTACCTCTCTGGTCTGGACTGGACTAACTAATGGGGATATAGACCTGTCTATCAGCACCATTATCCTACTACCTCTCTGGTCTGGACTAACTAATGGGGATATAGACCCGTCTATCAGCACAATTATCCTACTACCTCTCTGGACTGGACTAACTAATGGGAATATAGACCTGTCTATCAACACCATTATCCTACTACCTCTCTGGACTGGACTAACTAATGGGGATATAGACCTGTCTATCAGCACCATTATCCTACTACCTCTCTGGTCTGGACTGGACTAACTAATGGGGATATAGACCTGTCTATCAGCACCATTATCCTACTACCTCTCTGGTCTGGACTAACTAATCGGGATATAGACCAGTCTATCAGCACCATTATCCTACTACCTCTCTGGACTGGACTAACTAATGGGAATATAGACCTGTCTATCAGCACCATTATCCTACTACCTCTCTGGACTGGACAAACTAATGGGGATATAGACCTGTCTATCAGCACCATTATCCTACTACCTCTCTTGTCTGTACTAACTAATGTGGATATAGACCTGTCTGTCTGCACCATTATCCTACTACCTCTCTGGTATGGACTAACTAATGGGGATATAGACCTGACTGTCTGCACCATTATCCTACTACCTCTCTGGACTGCACTAACTAATTGGGATATAGACCTGTCTATCAGCACCATTATCCTACTACCTCTCTGGTCTGGACTGGACTAACTAATGGGGATATATACCTGTCTATCAGCACCATTATCCTACTCCCTCTCTGGTCTGGACTAACTAATGGGGATATAGACCTGACTGTCTGCACCATTATCCTACTACCTCTCTGGACTGCACTAACTAATTGGGATATAGACCTGTCTATCAGCACCATTATCCTACTACCTCTCTGGTCTGGACTGGACTAACTAATGGGGATATATACCTGTCTATCAGCACCATTATCCTACTCCCTCTCTGGTCTGGACTGGATTAACTAATGGGGATATAGACCTGTCTATCAGAACCATTATCCTACTACCTTTCTGGTCTGGACTGGACTAACTAATGGGGATATAGACCTGTCTGTCAGCAACATTATCCTACTACCTCTCTGGTCACGACTGGACTAACTAATGGGGATATAGACCTTTCTGTCAGCATCATTATCCAACTACCTCTCTGGTCTGGTATGGACTAACTAATGGGGATATAGACCTGTCTGTCAGCACCATCATCCTACTACCTCTCTGGTCTGGTCTGGACTAACTAATGGGGATATAGACCTGTCTATCAGCACCATTATCCTACTCCCTCTCTGGTCTGGACTGGACTGGATTAACTAATGGGGATATAGACCTGACTGTCTGCACCATTATCCTACTACCTCTCTGGACTGCACTAACTAATGGGGATATAGACCTTCTATCAGCACCATTATCCTACTACCTCTCTGGTCTGGACTGGACTAACTAATGGGGATATATACCTGTCTATCAGCACCATTATCCTACTCCCTCTCTGGTCTGGACTGGATTAACTAATGGGGATAAAGACCTGTCTATCAGAACCATTATCCTACTACCTTTCTGGTCTGGACTGGACTAACTAATGGGGATATAGACCTGTCTGTCAGCAACATTATCCTACTACCTCTCTGGTCACGACTGGACTAACTAATGGGGATATAGACCTTTCTGTCAGCATCATTATCCAACTACCTCTCTGGTCTGGTATGGACTAACTAATGGGGATATAGACCTGTCTGTCAGCACCATCATCCTACTACCTCTCTGGTCTGGTCTGGACTAACTAATGGGGATATAGACCTGTCTATCAGCACCATTATCCTACTCCCTCTCTGGTCTGGACTGGATTAACTAATGGGGATATAGACCTGTCTATCAGAACCATTATCATACTACCTTTCTGGTCTGGACTGGACTAACTAATGGGGATATAGACCTGTCTGTCAGCACCATTATCCTACTACCTCTCTGGTCTGGACTGGACTAACTAATGGGGATATAGACCTGTCTATCAGCACCATTATCCTGCGACCTCTCTGGTCTGGTCTGGACTAACTAATGGGGATATAGACCTGTCTATCAGCACCATTATCCTACTACCTCTCTGGTCTGGACTAACTAATGGGGATATAGACCTGTCTATCAGCTCCATTATCCTTCTACCTCTCTGGTCTTGTCTGGACTAACTAATGGGAATATTGACCTGTCTGTCAGCACCATTATAAAACTACCTCTCTGGTCTGGACTGGACTAACTAATGGGGATATAGACCTGTCTGTTAGCACCATTATCCTACTACCTCTCTGGTCTGGACTGGACTAACTAATGGGGATATATACCTGTCTATCAGCACCATTATCCTACTACCTCTCTGGACTGGACTAACTAATGGGGATATAGACCTGTCTGTCAGCCCCATTATCCTACTACCTCTCTGGACTGGACTAACTAATGAGGATATAGACCTGTCTATCAGCACCATTATCCTACTACCTCTCTGGTCTGGACTGGACTAACTAATGGGGATATAGACCTGTCTGTCTGCACCATTATCCAACTACCTCTGTAGTCTGGACTGGACTAACTAATGGGGATATAGACCTGTCTTTCAGCACCATTATCCTACTACCTCTCTGGTCTGGACTAACTAATGGGGACATAGACCTGTCTGTCAGCACCATTATCCTACAACCTCTCTGGTCTGGACTGGACTAACTAATGGGGATATATACCTGTCTATCAGCACCATTATCCAACTACCTCTCTGGTCTGGACTGGACTAACTAATGGGGATATATACCTGTCTATCAGCACCATTATCCAACTTCCTCTGGTCTGGACTGGACTAACTAATGGGGATATATACCTGTTTATCAGCACAATTATCTGGTCTGGACTGGACTAACTAATGGGGATATAGACCTGTCTATCAGCACCATTATCCTACTACCTCTCTGGTCTTGACTAACTAATGGGGAAATAGACCCGTCTATCAGCACCATTATCCTACTACCTCTCTGGACTGGACTAACTAATGGGAATATAGACCGTTCTATCAGCACCATTATCCTACTACCTCTCTGGACTGGACTAACTAATGGGGATATTGACCTGTCTATCAGCACCATTATCCTACTACCTCTCTGGACTGGACTAACTAATGGGGATATAGACCTGTCTGTCAGCCCCATTATCCTACTACCTCTCTGGACTGGACTAACTAATGAGGATATAGACCTGTCTATCAGCACCATTATCCTACTACCTCTCTGGTCTGGACTGGACTAACTAATGGGGATATAGACCTGTCTGTCTGCACCATTATCCAACTACCTCTGTAGTCTGGACTGGACTAACTAATGGGGATATAGACCTGTCTGTCAGCACCATTATCCTACTACCTCTCTGGTCTGGACTAACTAATGGGGATATAGACCTGTCTGTCAGCACCATTATCCTACAACCTCTCTGGTCTGGACTGGACTAACAAATGGGGATATATACCTGTCTATCAGCACCATTATCCAACTACCTCTCTGGTCTGGACTGGACTAACTAATGGGGATATATACCTGTCTATCAGCACCATTATCCAACTTCCTCTGGTCTGGACTGGACTAACTAATGGGGATATATACCTGTTTATCAGCACAATTATCTGGTCTGGACTAACTAATGGGGATATAGACCTGTCTATCAGCACCATTATCCTACTAGCTCTCTGGTCTTGACTAACTAATGGGGAAATAGACCCGTCTATCAGCACCATTATCCTACTACCTCTCTGGACTGGACTAACTAATGGGAATATAGACCGTTCTATCAGCACCATTATCCTACTACCTCTCTGGACTGGACAAACTAATGGGGATATAGACCTGTCTATCAGCACCATTATCCTACTACCTCTCTTGTCTGTACTAACTAATGTGGATATAGACCTGTCTGTCTGCACCATTATCCTACTACCTCTCTGGTATGGACTAACTAATGGGGATATAGACCTGACTGTCTGCACCATTATCCTACTACCTCTCTGGACTGCACTAACTAATTGGGATATAGACCTGTCTATCAGCACCATTATCCTACTACCTCTCTGGTCTGGACTGGACTAACTAATGGGGATATATACCTGTCTATCAGCACCATTATCCTACTCCCTCTCTGGTCTGGACTAACTAATGGGGATATAGACCTGACTGTCTGCACCATTATCCTACTACCTCTCTGGACTGCACTAACTAATTGGGATATAGACCTGTCTATCAGCACCATTATCCTACTACCTCTCTGGTCTGGACTGGACTAACTAATGGGGATATATACCTGTCTATCAGCACCATTATCCTACTCCCTCTCTGGTCTGGACTGGATTAACTAATGGGGATATAGACCTGTCTATCAGAACCATTATCCTACTACCTTTCTGGTCTGGACTGGACTAACTAATGGGGATATAGACCTGTCTGTCAGCAACATTATCCTACTACCTCTCTGGTCACGACTGGACTAACTAATGGGGATATAGACCTTTCTGTCAGCATCATTATCCAACTACCTCTCTGGTCTGGTATGGACTAACTAATGGGGATATAGACCTGTCTGTCAGCACCATCATCCTACTACCTCTCTGGTCTGGTCTGGACTAACTAATGGGGATATAGACCTGTCTATCAGCACCATTATCCTACTCCCTCTCTGGTCTGGACTGGACTGGATTAACTAATGGGGATATAGACCTGACTGTCTGCACCATTATCCTACTACCTCTCTGGACTGCACTAACTAATGGGGATATAGACCTTCTATCAGCACCATTATCCTACTACCTCTCTGGTCTGGACTGGACTAACTAATGGGGATATATACCTGTCTATCAGCACCATTATCCTACTCCCTCTCTGGTCTGGACTGGATTAACTAATGGGGATAAAGACCTGTCTATCAGAACCATTATCCTACTACCTTTCTGGTCTGGACTGGACTAACTAATGGGGATATAGACCTGTCTGTCAGCAACATTATCCTACTACCTCTCTGGTCACGACTGGACTAACTAATGGGGATATAGACCTTTCTGTCAGCATCATTATCCAACTACCTCTCTGGTCTGGTATGGACTAACTAATGGGGATATAGACCTGTCTGTCAGCACCATCATCCTACTACCTCTCTGGTCTGGTCTGGACTAACTAATGGGGATATAGACCTGTCTATCAGCACCATTATCCTACTCCCTCTCTGGTCTGGACTGGATTAACTAATGGGGATATAGACCTGTCTATCAGAACCATTATCATACTACCTTTCTGGTCTGGACTGGACTAACTAATGGGGATATAGACCTGTCTGTCAGCACCATTATCCTACTACCTCTCTGGTCTGGACTGGACTAACTAATGGGGATATAGACCTGTCTATCAGCACCATTATCCTGCGACCTCTCTGGTCTGGTCTGGACTAACTAATGGGGATATAGACCTGTCTATCAGCACCATTATCCTACTACCTCTCTGGTCTGGACTAACTAATGGGGATATAGACCTGTCTATCAGCTCCATTATCCTTCTACCTCTCTGGTCTTGTCTGGACTAACTAATGGGAATATTGACCTGTCTGTCAGCACCATTATAAAACTACCTCTCTGGTCTGGACTGGACTAACTAATGGGGATATAGACCTGTCTGTTAGCACCATTATCCTACTACCTCTCTGGTCTGGACTGGACTAACTAATGGGGATATATACCTGTCTATCAGCACCATTATCCTACTACCTCTCTGGACTGGACTAACTAATGGGGATATAGACCTGTCTGTCAGCCCCATTATCCTACTACCTCTCTGGACTGGACTAACTAATGAGGATATAGACCTGTCTATCAGCACCATTATCCTACTACCTCTCTGGTCTGGACTGGACTAACTAATGGGGATATAGACCTGTCTGTCTGCACCATTATCCAACTACCTCTGTAGTCTGGACTGGACTAACTAATGGGGATATAGACCTGTCTGTCAGCACCATTATCCTACTACCTCTCTGGTCTGGACTAACTAATGGGGACATAGACCTGTCTGTCAGCACCATTATCCTACAACCTCTCTGGTCTGGACTGGACTAACTAATGGGGATATATACCTGTCTATCAGCACCATTATCCAACTACCTCTCTGGTCTGGACTGGACTAACTAATGGGGATATATACCTGTCTATCAGCACCATTATCCAACTTCCTCTGGTCTGGACTGGACTAACTAATGGGGATATATACCTGTTTATCAGCACAATTATCTGGTCTGGACTGGACTAACTAATGGGGATATAGACCTGTCTATCAGCACCATTATCCTACTACCTCTCTGGTCTTGACTAACTAATGGGGAAATAGACCCGTCTATCAGCACCATTATCCTACTACCTCTCTGGACTGGACTAACTAATGGGAATATAGACCGTTCTATCAGCACCATTATCCTACTACCTCTCTGGACTGGACTAACTAATGGGGATATTGACCTGTCTATCAGCACCATTATCCTACTACCTCTCTGGACTGGACTAACTAATGGGGATATAGACCTGTCTGTCAGCCCCATTATCCTACTACCTCTCTGGACTGGACTAACTAATGAGGATATAGACCTGTCTATCAGCACCATTATCCTACTACCTCTCTGGTCTGGACTAACTAATGGGGATATAGACCTGTCTGTCTGCACCATTATCCAACTACCTCTGTAGTCTGGACTGGACTAACTAATGGGGATATAGACCTGTCTGTCAGCACCATTATCCTACTACCTCTCTGGTCTGGACTAACTAATGGGGATATAGACCTGTCTGTCAGCACCATTATCCTACAACCTCTCTGGTCTGGACTGGACTAACAAATGGGGATATATACCTGTCTATCAGCACCATTATCCAACTACCTCTCTGGTCTGGACTGGACTAACTAATGGGGATATATACCTGTCTATCAGCACCATTATCCAACTTCCTCTGGTCTGGACTGGACTAACTAATGGGGATATATACCTGTTTATCAGCACAATTATCTGGTCTGGACTAACTAATGGGGATATAGACCTGTCTATCAGCACCATTATCCTACTAGCTCTCTGGTCTTGACTAACTAATGGGGAAATAGACCCGTCTATCAGCACCATTATCCTACTACCTCTCTGGACTGGACTAACTAATGGGAATATAGACCGTTCTATCAGCACCATTATCCTACTACCTCTCTGGACTGGACTAACTAATGGGGATATTGACCTGTCTATCAGCACCATTATCCTACTACCTCTCTGGTCTGGACTGGACTAACTAATGGGGATATAGACCTGTCTATCAGCACCATTATCCTACTACCTCTCTGGTCTGGACTGGACTAACTAATGGGGATATATACCTGTCTATCAGCACCATTATCCTACTACCTCTCTGGACTGGACTAACTAATGGGGATATAGACCTGTCTGTCAGCCCCATTATCCTACTACCTCTCTGGACTGGACTAATGAGGATATAGACCTGTCTATCAGCACCATTATCCTACTACCTCTCTGGTCTGGACTGGACTAACTAATGGGGATATAGACCTGTCTGTCTGCACCATTATCCTACTACCTCTCTGGTCTGGACTAACTAATGGGGATATAGACCTGTCTGTCAGCAGCATTATCCAACTACCTCTCTGGTCTGGACTGGATTAACTAATGGGGATATAGACCTGTCTATCAGCACCATTATCCTACTACCTCTCTGGTCTGGACTAACTAATGGGGATATAGACCCGTCTATCAGCACAATTATCCTACTACCTCTCTGGACTGGACTAACTAATGGGAATATAGACCTGTCTATCAACACCATTATCCTACTACCTCTCTGGACTGGACTAACTAATGGGGATATAGACCTGTCTATCAGCACCATTATCCTACTACCTCTCTGGTCTGGACTGGACTAACTAATGGGGATATAGACCTGTCTATCAGCACCATTATCCTACTACCTCTCAGGTCTGGACTAACTAATCGGGATATAGACCAGTCTATCAGCACCATTATCCTACTACCTCTCTGGACTGGACTAACTAATGGGAATATAGACCTGTCTATCAGCACCATTATCCTACTACCTCTCTTGTCTGGACTAACTAATGTGGATATAGACCTGTCTGTCTGCACCATTATCCTACTACCTCTCTGGTATGGACTAACTAATGGGGATATAGACCTGACTGTCTGCACCATTATCCTACTACCTCTCTGGACTGCACTAACTAATTGGGATATAGACCTGTCTATCAGCACCATTATCCTACTACCTCTCTGGTCTGGACTGGACTAACTAATGGGGATATATACCTGTCTATCAGCACCATTATCCTACTCCCTCTCTGGTCTGGACTAACTAATGGGGATATAGACCTGACTGTCTGCACCATTATCCTACTACCTCTCTGGACTGCACTAACTAATTGGGATATAGACCTGTCTATCAGCACCATTATCCTACTACCTCTCTGGTCTGGACTGGACTAACTAATGGGGATATATACCTGTCTATCAGCACCATTATCCTACTCCCTCTCTGGTCTGGACTGGATTAACTAATGGGGATATAGACCTGTCTATCAGAACCATTATCCTACTACCTTTCTGGTCTGGACTGGACTAACTAATGGGGATATAGACCTGTCTGTCAGCAACATTATCCTACTACCTCTCTGGTCACGACTGGACTAACTAATGGGGATATAGACCTTTCTGTCAGCATCATTATCCAACTACCTCTCTGGTCTGGTATGGACTAACTAATGGGGATATAGACCTGTCTGTCAGCACCATCATCCTACTACCTCTCTGGTCTGGTCTGGACTAACTAATGGGGATATAGACCTGTCTATCAGCACCATTATCCTACTCCCTCTCTGGTCTGGACTGGACTGGATTAACTAATGGGGATATAGACCTGACTGTCTGCACCATTATCCTACTACCTCTCTGGACTGCACTAACTAATGGGGATATAGACCTTCTATCAGCACCATTATCCTACTACCTCTCTGGTCTGGACTGGACTAACTAATGGGGATATATACCTGTCTATCAGCACCATTATCCTACTCCCTCTCTGGTCTGGACTGGATTAACTAATGGGGATAAAGACCTGTCTATCAGAACCATTATCCTACTACCTTTCTGGTCTGGACTGGACTAACTAATGGGGATATAGACCTGTCTGTCAGCAACATTATCCTACTACCTCTCTGGTCACGACTGGACTAACTAATGGGGATATAGACCTTTCTGTCAGCATCATTATCCAACTACCTCTCTGGTCTGGTATGGACTAACTAATGGGGATATAGACCTGTCTGTCAGCACCATCATCCTACTACCTCTCTGGTCTGGTCTGGACTAACTAATGGGGATATAGACCTGTCTATCAGCACCATTATCCTACTCCCTCTCTGGTCTGGACTGGATTAACTAATGGGGATATAGACCTGTCTATCAGAACCATTATCATACTACCTTTCTGGTCTGGACTGGACTAACTAATGGGGATATAGACCTGTCTGTCAGCACCATTATCCTACTACCTCTCTGGTCTGGACTGGACTAACTAATGGGGATATAGACCTGTCTATCAGCACCATTATCCTGCGACCTCTCTGGTCTGGTCTGGACTAACTAATGGGGATATAGACCTGTCTATCAGCACCATTATCCTACTACCTCTCTGGTCTGGACTAACTAATGGGGATATAGACCTGTCTATCAGCTCCATTATCCTTCTACCTCTCTGGTCTTGTCTGGACTAACTAATGGGAATATTGACCTGTCTGTCAGCACCATTATAAAACTACCTCTCTGGTCTGGACTGGACTAACTAATGGGGATATAGACCTGTCTGTTAGCACCATTATCCTACTACCTCTCTGGTCTGGACTGGACTAACTAATGGGGATATATACCTGTCTATCAGCACCATTATCCTACTACCTCTCTGGACTGGACTAACTAATGGGGATATAGACCTGTCTGTCAGCCCCATTATCCTACTACCTCTCTGGACTGGACTAACTAATGAGGATATAGACCTGTCTATCAGCACCATTATCCTACTACCTCTCTGGTCTGGACTGGACTAACTAATGGGGATATAGACCTGTCTGTCTGCACCATTATCCAACTACCTCTGTAGTCTGGACTGGACTAACTAATGGGGATATAGACCTGTCTGTCAGCACCATTATCCTACTACCTCTCTGGTCTGGACTAACTAATGGGGACATAGACCTGTCTGTCAGCACCATTATCCTACAACCTCTCTGGTCTGGACTGGACTAACTAATGGGGATATATACCTGTCTATCAGCACCATTATCCAACTACCTCTCTGGTCTGGACTGGACTAACTAATGGGGATATATACCTGTCTATCAGCACCATTATCCAACTTCCTCTGGTCTGGACTGGACTAACTAATGGGGATATATACCTGTTTATCAGCACAATTATCTGGTCTGGACTGGACTAACTAATGGGGATATAGACCTGTCTATCAGCACCATTATCCTACTACCTCTCTGGTCTTGACTAACTAATGGGGAAATAGACCCGTCTATCAGCACCATTATCCTACTACCTCTCTGGACTGGACTAACTAATGGGAATATAGACCGTTCTATCAGCACCATTATCCTACTACCTCTCTGGACTGGACTAACTAATGGGGATATTGACCTGTCTATCAGCACCATTATCCTACTACCTCTCTGGACTGGACTAACTAATGGGGATATAGACCTGTCTGTCAGCCCCATTATCCTACTACCTCTCTGGACTGGACTAACTAATGAGGATATAGACCTGTCTATCAGCACCATTATCCTACTACCTCTCTGGTCTGGACTAACTAATGGGGATATAGACCTGTCTGTCTGCACCATTATCCAACTACCTCTGTAGTCTGGACTGGACTAACTAATGGGGATATAGACCTGTCTGTCAGCACCATTATCCTACTACCTCTCTGGTCTGGACTAACTAATGGGGATATAGACCTGTCTGTCAGCACCATTATCCTACAACCTCTCTGGTCTGGACTGGACTAACAAATGGGGATATATACCTGTCTATCAGCACCATTATCCAACTACCTCTCTGGTCTGGACTGGACTAACTAATGGGGATATATACCTGTCTATCAGCACCATTATCCAACTTCCTCTGGTCTGGACTGGACTAACTAATGGGGATATATACCTGTTTATCAGCACAATTATCTGGTCTGGACTAACTAATGGGGATATAGACCTGTCTATCAGCACCATTATCCTACTAGCTCTCTGGTCTTGACTAACTAATGGGGAAATAGACCCGTCTATCAGCACCATTATCCTACTACCTCTCTGGACTGGACTAACTAATGGGAATATAGACCGTTCTATCAGCACCATTATCCTACTACCTCTCTGGACTGGACTAACTAATGGGGATATTGACCTGTCTATCAGCACCATTATCCTACTACCTCTCTGGTCTGGACTGGACTAACTAATGGGGATATAGACCTGTCTATCAGCACCATTATCCTACTACCTCTCTGGTCTGGACTGGACTAACTAATGGGGATATATACCTGTCTATCAGCACCATTATCCTACTACCTCTCTGGACTGGACTAACTAATGGGGATATAGACCTGTCTGTCAGCCCCATTATCCTACTACCTCTCTGGACTGGACTAATGAGGATATAGACCTGTCTATCAGCACCATTATCCTACTACCTCTCTGGTCTGGACTGGACTAACTAATGGGGATATAGACCTGTCTGTCTGCACCATTATCCTACTACCTCTCTGGTCTGGACTAACTAATGGGGATATAGACCTGTCTGTCAGCAGCATTATCCAACTACCTCTCTGGTCTGGACTGGATTAACTAATGGGGATATAGACCTGTCTATCAGCACCATTATCCTACTACCTCTCTGGTCTGGACTAACTAATGGGGATATAGACCCGTCTATCAGCACAATTATCCTACTACCTCTCTGGACTGGACTAACTAATGGGAATATAGACCTGTCTATCAACACCATTATCCTACTACCTCTCTGGACTGGACTAACTAATGGGGATATAGACCTGTCTATCAGCACCATTATCCTACTACCTCTCTGGTCTGGACTGGACTAACTAATGGGGATATAGACCTGTCTATCAGCACCATTATCCTACTACCTCTCAGGTCTGGACTAACTAATCGGGATATAGACCAGTCTATCAGCACCATTATCCTACTACCTCTCTGGACTGGACTAACTAATGGGAATATAGACCTGTCTATCAGCACCATTATCCTACTACCTCTCTTGTCTGGACTAACTAATGTGGATATAGACCTGTCTGTCTGCACCATTATCCTACTACCTCTCTGGTATGGACTAACTAATGGGGATATAGACCTGACTGTCTGCACCATTATCCTACTACCTCTCTGGACTGCACTAACTATTGGGGATATAGACCTGACTGTCTGCACCATTATCCTACTACCTCTCTGGACTGCACTAACTAATGGGGATATAGACCTGTCTATCAGCACCATTATCCTACTACCTCTCTGGTCTGGACTGGACTAACTAATGGGGATATATACCTGTCTATCAGCACCATTATCCTACTCCCTCTCTGGTCTGGACTGGATTAACTAATGGGGATATCGACCTGTCTATCAGAACCATTATCCTACTACCTTTCTGGTCTGGACTGGACTAACTAATGGGGATATAGACCTGTCTGTCAGCAACATTATCCTACTACCTCTCTGGTCACTACTGGACTAACTAATGGGGATATAGACCATTCTGTCAGCATCATTATCCAACTACCTCTCTGGTCTGGTATGGACTAACTAATGGGGATATAGACCTGTCTGTCAGCACCATCATCCTACTACCTCTCTGGTCTGGACTGGACTAACTAATGGGGATATAGACCTGTCTATCAGCACCATTATCCTGCGACCTCTCTGGTCTGGTCTGGACTAACTAATGGGGATATAGACCTGTCTATCAGCACCATTATCCTACTACCTCTCTGGTCTGGACTAACTAATGGGGATATAGACCTGTCTATCAGCTCCATTATCCGTCTACCTCTCTGGTCTTGTCTGGACTAACTAATGGGAATATTGATCTGTCTGTCAGCACCATTATAAAACTACCTTTCTGGTCTGGACTGGACTAACTAATGGGGATATAGACCTGTCTGTCAGCCCCATTATCCTACTACCTCTCTGGACTGGACTAACTAATGAGGATATAGACCTGTCTATCAGCACCATTATCCTACTACCTCTCTGGTCTGGACTGGACTAACTAATGGGGATATAGACCTGTCTGTCTGCACCATTATCCTACTACCTCTCTGGTCTGGACTAACTAATGGGGATATAGACCTGTCTGTCAGCAGCATTATCCAACTACCTCTCTGGTCTGGACTGGACTAACTAATGGGGATATAGACCTGTCTATCAGCACCATTATCCTACTACCTCTCTGGTCTGGACTGGACTAACTAATGGGGATATAGACCCGTCTATCAGCACAATTATCCTACTACCTCTCTGGACTGGACTAACTAATGGGAATATAGACCTGTCTATCAACACCATTATCCTACTACCTCTCTGGTCTGGACTAACTAATGGGGATATAGACCTGTCTATCAGCACCATTATCCTACTACCTCTCTGGTCTGGACTAACTAATGGGGATATAGACCTGTCTATCAGCACCATTATCCTACTACCTCTCTGGACTGCACTAACTAATGGGGATATAGACCTGTCTATCAGCACCATTATCTTACTACCTCTCTGGTCTGGACTGGACTAACTAATGGGGATATATACCTGTCTATCAGCACCATTATCCTACTCCCTCTCTTGTCTGGACTGGATTAACTAATGGGGATATAGACCTGTCTATCAGAACCATTATCCTACTACCTTTCTGGTCTGGACTGGACTAACTAATGGGGATATAGACCTGTCTGTCAGCAACATTATCCTACTACCTCTCTGGTCTCTACTGGACTAACTAATGGGGATATAGACCTTTCTGTCAGCACCATTATCCAACTACCTCTCTGGTCTGGACTGGACTAACTAATGGGGATATATACCTGTCTGTCAGCACCATTATCCAACTACCTCTGGTCTGGACTGGACTAACTAATGGGGATATAGACCTGTTTATCAGCACAATTATCTGGTCTGGACTGGACTAACTAATGGGGATATAGACCTGTCTGTCAGCACCATTATCCTACTACCTCTATGGTCTTGACTAACTAATGGGGATATAGACCCGTCTATCAGCACCATTATCCTACTACCTCTCTGTACTGGACTAACTAATGGGAATATAGACTGTTCTATCAGCACCATTATCCTACTACCTCTCTGGACTGGACTAACTAATTGGGATATAGACCTGTCTATCAGCACCATTATCCAACTACCTCTCTGGTCTGGACTGGACTAACTAATGGGGATATAGACCTGTCTGTTAGCACCATTATCCTACTAACTCTCTGGTCTGGACTGGACTAAGTAATGGGGATATAGACCTGTCTGTCTGCACCATTATCTTACTAACTCTCTGGTCTGGACTGGACTAACTAATGGGGATATAGACCTGTCTGTCTGCACCATTATCCTACTACCTCTCTAGTCTGGACTGGAATAACTAATGGGGATATAGACCTGTCTGTCAGCACCATTATCCTACTACCTCTCTGGTCTGGACTAACTAATGGGGATATAGACCTGTCTGTCAGCACCATTATCCTACAACCTCTCTGGTCTGGACTGGACTTACTAATGGGGATATATACCTGTCTATCAGCACCATTATCCAACTACCTCTCTGGTCTGGACTGGACTAACTAATGGGGATATATACCTGTCTATCAGCACCATTATCCAACTTCCTCTGGTCTGGACTGGACTAACTAATGGGGATATATACCTGTTTATCAGCACAATTATCTGGTCTGGACTGGACTAACTAATGGGGATATAGACCTGTCTATCAGCACCATTATCCTACTACCTCTCTGGTCTTGACTAACTAATGGGGAAATAGACCCGTCTATCAGCACCATTATCCAACTACCTCTCTGGACTGGACTAACTAATGGGAATATAGAAAGTTCTATCAGCACCATTATCCTACTACCTCTCTGGTCTGGACTGGACTAACTAATGGGGATATAGACCTGTCTGTCAGCCCCATTATCCTACTACCTCTCTGGACTGGACTAACTAATGAGGATATAGACCTGTCTATCAGCACCATTATCCTACTACCTCTCTGGTCTGGACTGGACTAACTAATGGGGATATAGACCTGTCTGTCTGCACCATTATCCTACTACCTCTCTGGTCTGGACTAACTAATGGGGATATAGACCTGTCTGTCAGCAGCATTATCCAACTACCTCTCTGGTCTGGACTGGACTAACTAATGGGGATATAGACCTGTCTATCAGCACCATTATCCTACTACCTCTCTGGTCTGGACTAACTAATGGGGATATAGACCCGTCTATCAGCACAATTATCCTACTACCTCTCTGGACTGGACTAACTAATGGGAATATAGACCTGTCTATCAACACCATTATCCTACTACCTCTCTGGACTGGACTAACTAATGGGGATATAGACCTGTCTATCAGCACCATTATCCTACTACCTCTCTGGTCTGGACTGGACTAACTAATGGGGATATAGACCTGTCTATCAGCACCATTATCCTACTACCTCTCTGGTCTGGACTAACTAATGGGGATATAGACCTGTCTGTCAGCACTATTATCCTGCTCCCTCTCTGGTCTGGTCTGGACTAACTAATGGGGATATAGACCTGTCTATCAGCACCATTATCCTACTACCTCTCTGGTCTGGACTAACTAATGGGGATATAGACCTGTCTAGCAGCACCATTATCCTACTACCTCTCTGGTCTGGACTGGACTAACTAATGGGGATATATTCCTGTCTATCAGCACCATTATCCTACTACCTCTTTGGTCTGGTCTGGACTAACTAATGGGGATATATACCTGTCTATCAGCACCATTATCCTACTACCTCTCTGGTCTGGACTGGACTAACTAATGGGGATATAGACCTGTCTATCAGCACCATTATCCTACTACCTCTCTGGTCTGGACTAACTAATGGGAATATTGACCTGTCTGTCAGCACCATTATCCAACTACCTCTCTGGTCTGGACTGGACTAACTAATGGGGATATAGAGCTGTCTGTCAGCACCATTATCCTACTACCTCTCTGGACTGGACTAACTAATGGGGATATAGACCTGTCTGTCTGCACCATTATCCTACTACCTCTCTAGTCTGGACTGGAATAACTAATGGGGATATAGACCTGTCTGTCAGCACCATTATCCTACTACCTCTCTGGTCTGGACTAACTAATGGGGATATAGACCTGTCTGTCAGCACCATTATCCTACTACCTCTCTGGTCTGGACTGGAATAACTAATGAGGATATATACCTGTCTATCAGCACCATTATCCAACTACCTCTCTGGTCTGGACTGGACTAACTAATGGGGATATATACCTGTCTATCAGCACCATTATCCAACTACCTCTGGTCTGGACTGGACTAAGTAATGGGGATATAGACCTGTTTATCAGCACAATTATCTGGTCTGGACTGGACTAACTAATGGGGATATAGACCTGTCTGTCAGCACCATTATCCTACTACCTCTCTGGTCTTGACTAACTAATGGGGATATAGACCCGTCTATCAGCACCATTATCCAACTACCTCTGGTCTGGACTGGACTAACTAATGGGGATATAGACCTGTTTATCAGCACAATTATCTGGTCTGGACTGGACTAACTAATGGGGATATAGAGCTGTCTGTCAGCACCATTATCCTACTACCTCTCTGGACTGGACTAACTAATGGGGATATAGACCTGTCTGTTAGCACCATTATCCTACTAACTCTCTGGTCTGGACTGGACTAAGTAATGGGGATATAGACCTGTCTGTCTGCACCATTATCCTACTACCTCTCTGGACTGGACTAACTAATGGGGATATAGACCTGTCTGTCTGCACCATTATCCTACTACCTCTCTAGTCTGGACTGGAATAACTAATGGGGATATAGACCTGTCTGTCAGCACCATTATCCTACTACCTCTCAGGTCTGGACTAACTAATGGGGATATAGACCTGTCTGTCAGCACCATTATCCTACTACCTCTCTGGTCTGGACTAACTAATGGGGATATAGACCTGTCTGTCAGCACCATTATCCTACAACCTCTCTGGACTGGACTAACTAATGGGGATATATACCTGTCTATCAGCACCATTATCCAACTACCTCTCTGGTCTGGACTGGACTAACTAATGGGGATATATACCTGTCTATCAGCACCATTATCCAACTTCCTCTGGTCTGACTGGACTAACTAATGGGGATATATACCTGTTTATCAGCACAATTATCTGGTCTGGACTGGACTAACTAATGGGGATATAGACCTGTCTATCAGCACCATCATCCTACTACCTCTCTGGTCTTGACTAACTAATGGGGAAATAGACCCGTCTATCAGCACCATTATCCTACTACCTCTCTGGACTGGACTAACTAATGGGAATATAGACCGTTCTATCAGCACCATTATCCTACTACCTCTCTGGACTGGACTAACTAATGGGGATATTGACCTGTCTATCAGCACCATTATCCTACTACCTCTCTGGTCTGGACTGGACTAACTAATGGGGATATAGACCTGTCTATCAGCACCATTATCCTACTACCTCTCTGGTCTGGACTGGACTAACTAATGGGGATATATACCTGTCTATCAGCACCATTATCCTACTACCTCTCTGGACTGGACTAACTAATGGGGATATAGACCTGTCTGTCAGCCCCATTATCCTACTACCTCTCTGGACTGGACTAACTAATGAGGATATAGACCTGTCTATCAGCACCATTATCCTACTACCTCTCTGGTCTGGACTGGACTAACTAATGGGGATATAGACCTGTCTATCAGCACCATTATCCTACTACCTCTCTGGTCTGGACTAACTAATCGGGATATAGACCAGTCTATCAGCACCATTATCCTACTACCTCTCTGGACTGGACTAACTAATGGGAATATAGACCTGTCTATCAGCACCATTATCCTACTACCTCTCTGGACTGGACAAACTAATGGGGATATAGACCTGTCTATCAGCACCATTATCCTACTACCTCTCTGGTCTGGACTAACTAATGTGGATATAGACCTGTCTGTCTGCACCATTATCCTACTACCTCTCTGGTATGGACTAACTAATGGGGATATAGACCTGACTGTCTGCACCATTATCCTACTACCTCTCTGGACTGCACTAACTAATGGGGATATAGACCTGTCTATCAGCACCATTATCCTACTACCTCTCTGGTCTGGACTGGACTAACTAATGGGGATATAGACCTGTCTATCAGCACCATTATCCTACTACCTCTCTGGTCTGGACTAACTAATGGGAATATTGACCTGTCTGTCAGCACCATTATCCAACTACCTCTCTGGTCTGGACTGGACTAACTAATGGGGATATAGAGCTGTCTGTCAGCACCATTATCCTACTACCTCTCTGGACTGGACTAACTAATGGGGATATAGACCTGTCTGTCAGCACCATTATCCTACTACCTCTCTGGTCTGGACTGGAATAACTAATGAGGATATATACCTGTCTATCAGCACCATTATCCAACTACCTCTCTGGTCTGGACTGGACTAACTAATGGGGATATATACCTGTCTATCAGCACCATTATCCAACTACCTCTGGTCTGGACTGGACTAACTAATGGGGATATAGACCTGTTTATCAGCACAATTATCTGGTCTGGACTGGACTAACTAATGGGGATATAGACCTGTCTGTCAGCACCATTATCCTACTACCTCTCTGGTCTTGACTAACTAATGGGGATATAGACCCGTCTATCAGCACCATTATCCAACTACCTCTGGTCTGGACTGGACTAACTAATGGGGATATAGACCTGTTTATCAGCACAATTATCTGGTCTGGACTGGACTAACTAATGGGGATATAGAGCTGTCTGTCAGCACCATTATCCTACTACCTCTCTGGACTGGACTAACTAATGGGGATATAGACCTGTCTGTTAGCACCATTATCCTACTAACTCTCTGGTCTGGACTGGACTAAGTAATGGGGATATAGACCTGTCTGTCTGCACCATTATCCTACTACCTCTCTGGACTGGACTAACTAATGGGGATATAGACCTGTCTGTCTGCACCATTATCCTACTACCTCTCTAGTCTGGACTGGAATAACTAATGGGGATATAGACCTGTCTGTCAGCACCATTATCCTACTACCTCTCAGGTCTGGACTAACTAATGGGGATATAGACCTGTCTGTCAGCACCATTATCCTACTACCTCTCTGGTCTGGACTAACTAATGGGGATATAGACCTGTCTGTCAGCACCATTATCCTACAACCTCTCTGGACTGGACTAACTAATGGGGATATATACCTGTCTATCAGCACCATTATCCAACTACCTCTCTGGTCTGGACTGGACTAACTAATGGGGATATATACCTGTCTATCAGCACCATTATCCAACTTCCTCTGGTCTGACTGGACTAACTAATGGGGATATATACCTGTTTATCAGCACAATTATCTGGTCTGGACTGGACTAACTAATGGGGATATAGACCTGTCTATCAGCACCATCATCCTACTACCTCTCTGGTCTTGACTAACTAATGGGGAAATAGACCCGTCTATCAGCACCATTATCCTACTACCTCTCTGGACTGGACTAACTAATGGGAATATAGACCGTTCTATCAGCACCATTATCCTACTACCTCTCTGGACTGGACTAACTAATGGGGATATTGACCTGTCTATCAGCACCATTATCCTACTACCTCTCTGGTCTGGACTGGACTAACTAATGGGGATATAGACCTGTCTATCAGCACCATTATCCTACTACCTCTCTGGTCTGGACTGGACTAACTAATGGGGATATATACCTGTCTATCAGCACCATTATCCTACTACCTCTCTGGACTGGACTAACTAATGGGGATATAGACCTGTCTGTCAGCCCCATTATCCTACTACCTCTCTGGACTGGACTAACTAATGAGGATATAGACCTGTCTATCAGCACCATTATCCTACTACCTCTCTGGTCTGGACTGGACTAACTAATGGGGATATAGACCTGTCTATCAGCACCATTATCCTACTACCTCTCTGGTCTGGACTAACTCATCGGGATATAGACCAGTCTATCAGCACCATTATCCTACTACCTCTCTGGACTGGACTAACTAATGGGAATATAGACCTGTCTATCAGCACCATTATCCTACTACCTCTCTGGACTGGACAAACTAATGGGGATATAGACCTGTCTATCAGCACCATTATCCTACTACCTCTCTGGTCTGGACTAACTAATGTGGATATAGACCTGTCTGTCTGCACCATTATCCTACTACCTCTCTGGTATGGACTAACTAATGGGGATATAGACCTGACTGTCTGCACCATTATCCTACTACCTCTCTGGACTGCACTAACTAATGGGGATATAGACCTGTCTATCAGCACCATTATCCTACTACCTCTCTGGTCTGGACTGGACTAACTAATGGGGATATAGACCTGTCTATCAGCACCATTATCCTGCGACCTCTCTGGTCTGGTCTGGACTAACTAATGGGGATATAGACCTGTCTATCAGCACCATTATCCTGCGACCTCTCTGGTCTGGTCTGGACTAACTAATGGGGATATAGACCTGTCTATCAGCACCATTATCCTACTACCTCTCTGGACTGCACTAACTAATGGGGATATAGACCTGTCTATCAGCACCATTATCCTACTACCTCTCTGGTCTGGACTGGACTAACTAATGGGGATATATACCTGTCTATCAGCACCATTATCCTACTCCCTCTCTTGTCTGGACTGGATTAACTAATGGGGATATAGACCTGTCTATCAGAACCATTATCCTACTACCTTTCTGGTCTGGACTAACTAATGGGGATATAGACCTGTCTATCAGCTCCATTATCCTTCTACCTCTCTGGTCTTGTCTGGACTAACTAATGGGAATATTGACCTGTCTGTCAGCACCATTATAAAACTACCTCTCTGGTCTGGACTGGACTAACTAATGGGGATATAGACCTGTCTGTTAGCACCATTATCCTACTACCTCTCTGGTCTGGACTGGACTAACTAATGGGGATATATACCTGTCTATCAGCACCATTATCCTACTACCTCTCTGGACTGGACTAACTAATGGGGATATAGACCTGTCTGTCAGCCCCATTATCCTACTACCTCTCTGGACTGGACTAACTAATGAGGATATAGACCTGTCTATCAGCACCATTATCCTACTACCTCTCTGGTCTGGACTGGACTAACTAATGGGGATATAGACCTGTCTGTCTGCACCATTATCCAACTACCTCTGTAGTCTGGACTGGACTAACTAATGGGGATATAGACCTTTCTGTCAGCACCATTATCCTACTACCTCTCTGGTCTGGACTAACTAATGGGGATATAGACCTGCCTGTCAGCAGCATTATCCAACTACCTCTCTGGTCTGGTCTGGACTAACTAATGGGGATATAGACCCGTCTATCAGCACCATTATCCTACTACCTCTCTGGACTGGACTAACTAATGGGAATATAGACCTGTCAATCAACACCATTATCCTACTACCTCTCTGGACTGGACTAACTAATGGGGATATAGACCTGTCTATCAGCACCATTATCCTACTACCTCTCTGGTCTGGACTGGACTAACTAATGGGGATATAGACCTGTCTATCAGCACCATTATCCTACTACCTCTCTGGTCTGGACTAACTAATCGGGATATAGACCAGTCTATCAGCACCATTATCCTACTACCTCTCTGGACTGGACTAACTAATGGGAATATAGACCTGTCTATCAGCACCATTATCCTACTACCTCTCTGGACTGGACAAACTAATGGGGATATAGACCTGTCTATCAGCACCATTATCCTACTACCTCTCTGGTCTGGACTAACTAATGTGGATATAGACCTGTCTGTCTGCACCATTATCCTACTACCTCTCTCGTATGGACTAACTAATGGGGATATAGACCTGACTGTCTGCACCATTATCCTACTACCTCTCTGGACTGCACTAACTAATGGGGATATAGACCTGTCTATCAGCACCATTATCCTACTACCTCTCTGGTCTGGACTGGACTAACTAATGGGGATATATACCTGTCTATCAGCACCATTATCCTACTCCCTCTCTTGTCTGGACTGGATTAACTAATGGGGATATAGACCTGTCTATCAGAACCATTATCCTACTACCTTTCTGGTCTGGACTGGACTAACTAATGGGGATATAGACCTGTCTGTCAGCAACATTATCCTACTACCTCTCTGGTCTCGACTGGACTAACTAATGGGGATATAGACCTTTCTGTCAGCACCATTATCCAACTACCTCTCTGGTCTGGACTGGACTAACTAATGGGGATATATACCTGTCTGTCAGCACCATTATCCAACTACCTCTGGTCTGGACTGGACTAACTAATGGGGATATAGACCTGTTTATCAGCACAATTATCTGGTCTGGACTGGACTAACTAATGGGGATATAGACCTGTCTGTCAGCACCATTATCCTACTACCTCTCTGGTCTTGACTAACTAATGGGGATATAGACCCGTCTATCAGCACCATTATCCTACTACCTCTCTGTACTGGACTATCTAATGGGAATATAGACTGTTCTATCAGCACCATTATCCTACTACCTCTCTGGTCTGGACTGGACTAACTAATGGGGATATAGACCTGTCTGTTAGCACCATTATCCTACTAACTCTCTGGTCTGGACTGGACTAAGTAATGGGGATATAGACCTGTCTGTCTGCACCATTATCCTACTACCTCTCTGGTCTGGACTGGACTAACTAATGGGGATATAGACCTGTCTGTCTGCACCATTATCCTACTACCTCTCTAGTCTGGACTGGAATAACTAATGGGGATATAGACCTGTCTGTCAGCACCATTATCCTACTACCTCTCTGGTCTGGACTAACTAATGGGGATATAGACCTGTCTGTCAGCACCATTATCCTACAACCTCTCTGGTCTGGACTGGACTAACTAATGGGGATATATACCTGTCTATCAGCACCATTATCCAACTACCTCTCTGGTCTGGACTGGACTAACTAATGGGGATATATACCTTTCTATCAGCACCATTATCCAACTTCCTCTGGTCTGGACTGGACTAACTAATGGGGATATATACCTGTTAATCAGCACAATTATCTGGTCTGGACTGGACTAACTAATGGGGATATAGACCTGTCTATCAGCACCATTATCCTACTACCTCTCTGGTCTTGACTAACTAATGGGGACATAGACCCGTCTATCAGCACCATTATCCTACTACCTCTCTGGACTGGACTAACTAATGGGAATATAGAAAGTTCTATCAGCACCATTATCCTACTACCTCTCTGGACTGGACTAACTAATGGGGATATTGACCTGTCTATCAGCACCATTATCCTACTACCTCTCTGGTCTGGACTGGACTAACTAATGGGGATATAGACCTGTCTATCAGCACCATTATCCTACTACCTCTCTGGTCTGGACTGGACTAACTAATGGGGATATATACCTGTCTATCAGCACCATTATCCTACTACCTCTCTGGACTGGACTAACTAATGGGGATATAGACCTGTCTGTCAGCCCCATTATCCTACTACCTCTCTGGACTGGACTAACTAATGAGGATATAGACCTGTCTATCAGCACCATTATCCTACTACCTCTCTGGTCTGGACTAACTAATGTGGATATAGACCTGTCTGTCTGCACCATTATCCTACTACCTCTCTGGTATGGACTAACTAATGGGGATATAGACCTGACTGTCTGCACCATTATCCTACTACCTCTCTGGACTGCACTAACTAATGGGGATATAGACCTGTCTATCAGCACCATTATCCTACTACCTCTCTGGTCTGGACTGGACTAACTAATGGGGATATATACCTGTCTATCAGCACCATTATCCTACTCCCTCTCTGGTCTGGACTGGATTAACTAATGGGGATATAGACCTGTCTATCAGAACCATTATCCTACTACCTTTCTGGTCTGGACTGGACTAACTAATGGGGATATAGACCTGTCTGTCAGCAACATTATCCTACTACCTCTCTGGTCTCGACTGGACTAACTAATGGGGATATAGACCTTTCTGTCAGCATCATTATCCTACTACCTCTCTGGTCTGGTATGGACTAACTAATGGGGATATAGACCTGTCTGTCAGCACCATCATCCTACTCCCTCTCTGGTCTGGACTGGATTAACTAATGGGGATATAGACCTGTCAATCAGAACCATTATCATACTACCTTTCTGGTCTGGACTGGACTAACTAATGGAGATATAGACCTGTCTGTCAGCACCATTATCCTACTACCTCTCTGGTCTGGACTGGACTAACTAATGGGGATATAGACCTGTCTATCAGCACCATTATCCTGCGACCTCTCTGGTCTGGTCTGGACTAACTAATGGGGATATAGACCTGTCTATCAGCACCATTATCCTACTACCTCTCTGGTCTGGACTAACTAATGGGGATATAGACCTGTCTATCAGCTCCATTATCCTTCTACCTCTCTGGTCTTGTCTGGACTAACTAATGGGAATATTGACCTGTCTGTCAGCACCATTATAAAACTACCTCTCTGGTCTGGACTGGACTAACTAATGGGGATATAGACCTGTCTGTTAGCACCATTATCCTACTACCTCTCTGGTCTGGACTGGACTAACTAATGGGGATATATACCTGTCTATCAGCACCATTATCCTACTACCTCTCTGGACTGGACTAACTAATGGGGATATAGACCTGTCTGTCAGCCCCATTATCCTACTACCTCTCTGGACTGGACTAACTAATGAGGATATAGACCTGTCTATCAGCACCATTATCCTACTACCTCTCTGGTCTGGACTGGACTAACTAATGGGGATATAGACCTGTCTGTCTGCACCATTATCCAACTACCTCTGTAGTCTGGACTGGACTAACTAATGGGGATATAGACTTTTCTGTCAGCACCATTATCCTACTACCTCTCTGGTCTGGACTAACTAATGGGGATATAGACCTGCCTGTCAGCAGCATTATCCAACTACCTCTCTGGTCTGGTCTGGACTAACTAATGGGGATATAGACCCGTCTATCAGCACCATTATCCTACTACCTCTCTGGACTGGACTAACTAATGGGAATATAGACCTGTCTATCAACACCATTATCCTACTACCTCTCTGGACTGGACTAACTAATGGGGATATAGACCTGTCTATCAGCACCATTATCCTACTACCTCTCTGGTCTGGACTGGACTAACTAATGTGGATATAGACCTGTCTATCAGCACCATTATCCTACTACCTCTCTGGTCTGGACTAACTAATCGGGATATAGCCCAGTCTATCAGCACCATTATCCTACTACCTCTCTGGACTGGACTAACTAATGGGAATATAGACCTGTCTATCAGCACCATTATCCTACTACCTCTCTGGACTGGACAAACTAATGGGGATATAGACCTGTCTATCAGCACCATTATCCTACTACCTCTCTGGTCTGGACTAACTAATGTGGATATAGACCTGTCTGTCTGCACCATTATCCTACTACCTCTCTGGTATGGACTAACTAATGGGGATATAGACCTGACTGTCTGCACCATTATCCTACTACCTCTCTGGACTGCACTAACTAATGGGGATATAGACCTGTCTATCAGCACCATTATCCTACTACCTCTCTGGTCTGGACTGGACTAACTAATGGGGATATATACCTGTCTATCAGCACCATTATCCTACTCCCTCTCTTGTCTGGACTGGATTAACTAATGGGGATATAGACCTGTCTATCAGAACCATTATCCTACTACCTTTCTGGTCTGGACTGGACTAACTAATGGGGATATAGACCTGTCTGTCAGCAACATTATCCTACTACCTCTCTGATCTCGACTGGACTAACTAATGGGGATATAGACCTTTCTGTCAGCACCATTATCCAACTACCTCTCTGGTCTGGACTGGACTAACTAATGGGGATATATACCTGTCTGTCAGCACCATTATCCAACTACCTCTGGTCTGGACTGGACTAACTAATGGGGATATAGACCTGTTTATCAGCACAATTATCTGGTCTGGACTGGACTAACTAATGGGGATATAGACCTGTCTGTCAGCACCATTATCCTACTACCTCTCTGGTCTTGACTAACTAATGGGGATATAGACCCGTCTATCAGCACCATTATCCTACTACCTCTCTGTACTGGACTAACTAATGGGAATATAGACTGTTCTATCAGCACCATTATCCTACTACCTCTCTGGACTGGACTAACTAATTGGGATATAGACCTGTCTATCAGCACCATTATCCAACTACCTCTCTGGTCTGGACTGGACTAACTAATGGGGGATATAGACCTGTCTGTTAGCACCATTATCCTACTAACTCTCTGGTCTGGACTGGACTAAGTAATGGGGATATAGACCTGTCTGTCTGCACCATTATCTTACTAACTCTCTGGTCTGGACTGGACTAACTAATGGGGATATAGACCTGTCTGTCTGCACCATTATCCTACTACCTCTCTAGTCTGGACTGGAATAACTAATGGGGATATAGACCTGTCTGTCAGCACCATTATCCTACTACCTCTCTGGTCTGGGCTAACTAATGGGGATATAGACCTGTCTGTCAGCACCATTATCCTACAACCTCTCTGGTCTGGACTGGACTAACTAATGGGGATATATACCTGTCTATCAGCACCATTATCCAACTACCTCTCTGGTCTGGACTGGACTAACTAATGGGGATATATACCTGTCTATCAGCACCATTATCCAACTTCCTCTGGTCTGGACTGGACTAACTAATGGGGATATATACCTGTTTATCAGCACAATTATCTGGTCTGGACTAACTAATGGGGATATAGACCTGTCTATCAGCACCATTATCCTACCACCTCTCTGGTCTTGACTAACTAATGGGGAAATAGACCCGTCTATCAGCACCATTATCCTACTACCTCTCTGGACTGGACTAACTAATGGGAATATAGAAAGTTCTATCAGCACCATTATCCTACTACCTCTCTGGACTGGACTAACTAATGGGGATATTGACCTGTCTATCAGCACCATTATCCTACTACCTCTCTGGTCTGGACTGGACTAACTAATGGGGATATAGACCTGTCTGTCAGCCCCATTATCCTACTACCTCTCTGGACTGGACTAACTAATGAGGATATAGACCTGTCTATCAGCACCATTATCCTACTACCTCTCTGGTCTGGACTGGACTAACTAATGGGGATATAGACCTGTCTGTCTGCACCATTATCCTACTACCTCTCTGGTCTGGACTAACTAATGGGGATATAGACCTGTCTGTCAGCAGCATTATCCAACTACCTCTCTGGTCTGGACTGGACTAACTAATGGGGATATAGACCTGTCTATCAGCACCATTATCCTACTACCTCTCTGGTCTGGACTAACTAATGGGGATATAGACCCGTCTATCAGCACAATTATCCTACTACCTCTCTGGACTGGACTAACTAATGGGAATATAGACCTGTCTATCAACACCATTATCCTACTACCTCTCTGGACTGGACTAACTAATGGGGATATAGACCTGTCTATCAGCACCATTATCCTACTACCTCTCTGGTCTGGACTGGACTAACTAATGGGGATATAGACCTGTCTATCAGCACCATTATCCTACTACCTCTCTGGTCTGGACTAACTAATCGGGATATAGACCAGTCTATCAGCACCATTATCCTACTACCTCTCTGGACTGGACTAACTAATTGGAATATAGACCTGTCTATCAGCACCATTATCCTACTACCTCTCTGGACTGGACAAACTAATGGGGATATAGACCTGTCTATCAGCACCATTATCCTACTACCTCTCTTGTCTGGACTAACTAATGTGGATATAGACCTGTCTGTCTGCACCATTATCCTACTACCTCTCTGGTCTGGACTAACTAATGGGGATATAGACCTGTCTGTCAGCAGCATTATCCAACTACCTCTCTGGTCTGGACTGGACTAACTAATGGGGATATAGACCTGTCTATCAGCACCATTATCCTACTACCTCTCTGGTCTGGACTAACTAATGGGGATATAGACCCGTCTATCAGCACAATTATCCTACTACCTCTCTGGACTGGACTAACTAATGGGAATATAGACCTGTCTATCAACACCATTATCCTACTACCTCTCTGGACTGGACTAACTAATGGGGATATAGACCTGTCTATCAGCACCATTATCCTACTACCTCTCTGGTCTGGACTGGACTAACTAATGGGGATATAGACCTGTCTATCAGCACCATTATCCTACTACCTCTCTGGTCTGGACTAACTAATCGGGATATAGACCAGTCTATCAGCACCATTATCCTACTACCTCTCTGGACTGGACTAACTAATGGGAATATAGACCTGTCTATCAGCACCATTATCCTACTACCTCTCTGGACTGGACAAACTAATGGGGATATAGACCTGTCTATCAGCACCATTATCCTACTACCTCTCTTGTCTGTACTAACTAATGTGGATATAGACCTGTCTGTCTGCACCATTATCCTACTACCTCTCTGGTATGGACTAACTAATGGGGATATAGACCTGACTGTCTGCACCATTATCCTACTACCTCTCTGGACTGCACTAACTAATTGGGATATAGACCTGTCTATCAGCACCATTATCCTACTACCTCTCTGGTCTGGACTGGACTAACTAATGGGGATATATACCTGTCTATCAGCACCATTATCCTACTCCCTCTCTGGTCTGGACTAACTAATGGGGATATAGACCTGACTGTCTGCACCATTATCCTACTACCTCTCTGGACTGCACTAACTAATTGGGATATAGACCTGTCTATCAGCACCATTATCCTACTACCTCTCTGGTCTGGACTGGACTAACTAATGGGGATATATACCTGTCTATCAGCACCATTATCCTACTCCCTCTCTGGTCTGGACTGGATTAACTAATGGGGATATAGACCTGTCTATCAGAACCATTATCCTACTACCTTTCTGGTCTGGACTGGACTAACTAATGGGGATATAGACCTGTCTGTCAGCAACATTATCCTACTACCTCTCTGGTCACGACTGGACTAACTAATGGGGATATAGACCTTTCTGTCAGCATCATTATCCAACTACCTCTCTGGTCTGGTATGGACTAACTAATGGGGATATAGACCTGTCTGTCAGCACCATCATCCTACTACCTCTCTGGTCTGGTCTGGACTAACTAATGGGGATATAGACCTGTCTATCAGCACCATTATCCTACTCCCTCTCTGGTCTGGACTGGATTAACTAATGGGGATATAGACCTGACTGTCTGCACCATTATCCTACTACCTCTCTGGACTGCACTAACTAATGGGGATATAGACCTTCTATCAGCACCATTATCCTACTACCTCTCTGGTCTGGACTGGACTAACTAATGGGGATATATACCTGTCTATCAGCACCATTATCCTACTCCCTCTCTGGTCTGGACTGGATTAACTAATGGGGATAAAGACCTGTCTATCAGAACCATTATCCTACTACCTTTCTGGTCTGGACTGGACTAACTAATGGGGATATAGACCTGTCTGTCAGCAACATTATCCTACTACCTCTCTGGTCACGACTGGACTAACTAATGGGGATATAGACCTTTCTGTCAGCATCATTATCCAACTACCTCTCTGGTCTGGTATGGACTAACTAATGGGGATATAGACCTGTCTGTCAGCACCATCATCCTACTACCTCTCTGGTCTGGTCTGGACTAACTAATGGGGATATAGACCTGTCTATCAGCACCATTATCCTACTCCCTCTCTGGTCTGGACTGGACTAACTAATGGGGATATAGACCTGTCTATCAGAACCATTATCATACTACCTCTCTGGTCTGGACTGGACTAACTAATGGGGATATAGACCTGTCTATCAGCACCATTATCCTGTGACCTCTCTGGTCTGGTCTGGACTAACTAATGGGGATATAGACCTGTCTATCAGCACCATTATCCTACTACCTCTCTGGTCTGGACTAACTAATGGGGATATAGACCTGTCTATCAGCTCCATTATCCTTCTACCTCTCTGGTCTTGTCTGGACTAACTAATGGGAATATTGACCTGTCTGTCAGCACCATTATAAAACTACCTCTCTGGTCTGGACTGGACTAACTAATGGGGATATAGACCTGTCTGTTAGCACCATTATCCTACTACCTCTCTGGTCTGGACTGGACTAACTAATGGGGATATATACCTGTCTATCAGCACCATTATCCTACTACCTCTCTGGACTGGACTAACTAATGGGGATATAGACCTGTCTGTCAGCCCCATTATCCTACTACCTCTCTGGACTGGACTAACTAATGAGGATATAGACCTGTCTATCAGCACCATTATCCTACTACCTCTCTGGTCTGGACTGGACTAACTAATGGGGATATAGACCTGTCTGTCTGCACCATTATCCAACTACCTCTGTAGTCTGGACTGGACTAACTAATGGGGATATAGACCTGTCTGTCAGCACCATTATCCTACTACCTCTCTGGTCTGGACTAACTAATGGGGATATAGACCTGTCTGTCAGCACCATTATCCTACAACCTCTCTGGTCTGGACTGGACTAACTAATGGGGATATATACCTGTCTATCAGCACCATTATCCAACTACCTCTCTGGTCTGGACTGGACTAACTAATGGGGATATATACCTGTCTATCAGCACCATTATCCAACTTCCTCTGGTCTTTACTGGACTAACTAATGGGGATATATACCTGTTTATCAGCACAATTATCTGGTCTGGACTGGACTAACTAATGGGGATATAGACCTGTCTATCAGCACCATTATCCTACTACCTCTCTGGTCTTGACTAACTAATGGGGAAATAGACCCGTCTATCAGCACCATTATCCTACTACCTCTCTGGACTGGACTAACTAATGGGAATATAGACCGTTCTATCAGCACCATTATCCTACTACCTCTCTGGACTGGACTAACTAATGGGGATATTGACCTGTCTATCAGCACCATTATCCTACTACCTCTCTGGACTGGACTAACTAATGGGGATATAGACCTGTCTGTCAGCCCCATTATCCTACTACCTCTCTGGACTGGACTAACTAATGAGGATATAGACCTGTCTATCAGCACCATTATCCTACTACCTCTCTGGTCTGGACTGGACTAACTAATGGGGATATAGACCTGTCTGTCTGCACCATTATCCAACTACCTCTGTAGTCTGGACTGGACTAACTAATGGGGATATAGACCTGTCTGTCAGCACCATTATCCTACTACCTCTCTGGTCTGGACTAACTAATGGGGATATAGACCTGTCTGTCAGCACCATTATCCTACAACCTCTCTGGTCTGGACTGGACTAACTAATGGGGATATATACCTGTCTATCAGCACCATTATCCAACTACCTCTCTGGTCTGGACTGGACTAACTAATGGGGATATATACCTGTCTATCAGCACCATTATCCAACTTCCTCTGGTCTGGACTGGACTAACTAATGGGGATATATACCTGTTTATCAGCACAATTATCTGGTCTGGACTGGACTAACTAATGGGGATATAGACCTGTCTATCAGCACCATTATCCTACTACCTCTCTGGTCTTGACTAACTAATGGGGAAATAGACCCGTCTATCAGCACCATTATCCTACTACCTCTCTGGACTGGACTAACTAATGGGGATATTGACCTGTCTATCAGCACCATTATCCTACTACCTCTCTGGTCTGGACTGGACTAACTAATGGGGATATAGACCTGTCTATCAGCACCATTATCCTACTACCTCTCTGGTCTGGACTGGACTAACTAATGGGGATATATACCTGTCTATCAGCACCATTATCCTACTACCTCTCTGGACTGGACTAACTAATGGGGATATAGACCTGTCTGTCAGCCCCATTATCCTACTACCTCTCTGGACTGGACTAATGAGGATATAGACCTGTCTATCAGCACCATTATCCTACTACCTCTCTGGTCTGGACTGGACTAACTAATGGGGATATAGACCTGTCTGTCTGCACCATTATCCTACTACCTCTCTGGTCTGGACTAACTAATGGGGATATAGACCTGTCTGTCAGCAGCATTATCCAACTACCTCTCTGGTCTGGACTGGACTAACTAATGGGGATATAGACCTGTCTATCAGCACCATTATCCTACTACCTCTCTGGTCTGGACTAACTAATGGGGATATAGACCCGTCTATCAGCACAATTATCCTACTACCTCTCTGGACTGGACTAACTAATGGGAATATAGACCTGTCTATCAACACCATTATCCTACTACCTCTCTGGACTGGACTAACTAATGGGGATATAGACCTGTCTATCAGCACCATTATCCTACTACCTCTCTGGTCTGGACTGGACTAACTAATGGGGATATAGACCTGTCTATCAGCACCATTATCCTACTACCTCTCAGGTCTGGACTAACTAATCGGGATATAGACCAGTCTATCAGCACCATTATCCTACTACCTCTCTGGACTGGACTAACTAATGGGAATATAGACCTGTCTATCAGCACCATTATCCTACTACCTCTCTTGTCTGGACTAACTAATGTGGATATAGACCTGTCTGTCTGCACCATTATCCTACTACCTCTCTGGTATGGACTAACTAATGGGGATATAGACCTGACTGTCTGCACCATTATCCTACTACCTCTCTGGACTGCACTAACTAATGGGGATATAGACCTGACTGTCTGCACCATTATCCTACTACCTCTCTGGACTGCACTAACTAATGGGGATATAGACCTGTCTATCAGCACCATTATCCTACTACCTCTCTGGTCTGGACTGGACTAACTAATGGGGATATATACCTGTCTATCAGCACCATTATCCTACTCCCTCTCTGGTCTGGACTGGATTAACTAATGGGGATATCGACCTGTCTATCAGAACCATTATCCTACTACCTTTCTGGTCTGGACTGGACTAACTAATGGGGATATAGACCTGTCTGTCAGCAACATTATCCTACTACCTCTCTGGTCACTACTGGACTAACTAATGGGGATATAGACCATTCTGTCAGCATCATTATCCAACTACCTCTCTGGTCTGGTATGGACTAACTAATGGGGATATAGACCTGTCTGTCAGCACCATCATCCTACTACCTCTCTGGTCTGGACTGGACTAACTAATGGGGATATAGACCTGTCTATCAGCACCATTATCCTGCGACCTCTCTGGTCTGGTCTGGACTAACTAATGGGGATATAGACCTGTCTATCAGCACCATTATCCTACTACCTCTCTGGTCTGGACTAACTAATGGGGATATAGACCTGTCTATCAGCTCCATTATCCGTCTACCTCTCTGGTCTTGTCTGGACTAACTAATGGGAATATTGATCTGTCTGTCAGCACCATTATAAAACTACCTTTCTGGTCTGGACTGGACTAACTAATGGGGATATAGACCTGTCTGTTAGCACCATTATCTTACTACCTCTCTGGTCTGGACTGGACTAACTAATGGGGATATATACCTGTCTATCAGCACCATTATCCTACTACCTCTCTGGACTGGACTAACTAATGGGGATATAGACCTGTCTGTCAGCCCCATTATCCTACTACCTCTCTGGACTGGACTAACTAATGAGGATATAGACCTGTCTATCAGCACCATTATCCTACTACCTCTCTGGTCTGGACTGGACTAACTAATGGGGATTAGACCTGTCTGTCTGCACCATTATCCAACTACCTCTGTAGTCTGGACTGGACTAACTAATGGGGATATAGACCTTTCTGTCAGCACCATTATCCTACTACCTCTCTGGTCTGGACTAACTAATGGGGATATAGACCTGCCTGTCAGCAGCATTATCCAACTACCTCTCTGGTCTGGTCTGGACTAACTAATGGGGATATAGACCCGTCTATCAGCACCATTATCCTACTACCTCTCTGGACTGGACTAACTAATGGGAATATAGACCTGTCTATCAACACCATTATCCTACTACCTCTCTGGACTGGACTAACTAATGGGGATATAGACCTGTCTATCAGCACCATTATCCTACTACCTCTCTGGTCTGGACTGGACTAACTAATGGGGATATAGACCTGTCTATCAGCACCATTATCCTACTACCTCTCTGGTCTGGACTAACTAATCGGGATATAGACCAGTCTATCAGCACCATTATCCTACTACATCTCTGGACTGGACTAACTAATGGGAATATAGACCTGTCTATCAGCATCATTATCCTACTACCTCTCTGGACTGGACAAACTAATGGGGATATAGACCTGTCTATCAGCACCATTATCCTACTACCTCTCTGGTCTGGACTAACTAATGTGGATATAGACCTGTCTATCAGCACCATTATCCTACTACCTCTCTGGTCTGGACAAACTAATCGGGATATAGACCAGTCTATCAGCACCATTATCCTACTACCTCTCTGGACTGGACTAACTAATGTGAATATAGACCTGTCTATCAGCACCATTATCCTACTACCTCTCTGGACTGGACAAACTAATGGGGATATAGACCTGTCTATCAGCACCATTATCCTACTACCTCTCTGGTCTGGACTAACTAATGTGGATATAGACCTGTCTGTCTGCACCATTATCCTACTACCTCTCTGGTATGGACTAACTAATGGGGATATAGACCTGTCTATCAGCACCATTATCCTACTACCTCTCTGGTCTGGACTGGACTAACTAATGGGGATATAGACCTGTCTGTCTGCACCATTATCCAACTACCTCTGTAGTCTGGACTGGACTAACTAATGGGGATATAGACCTTTCTGTCAGCACCATTATCCTACTACCTCTCTGGTCTGGACTAACTAATGGGGATATAGACCTGCCTGTCAGCAGCATTATCCAACTACCTCTCTGGTCTGGTCTGGACTAACTAATGGGGATATAGACCCGTCTATCAGCACCATTATCCTACTACCTCTCTGGACTGGACTAACTAATGGGAATATAGACCTGTCTATCAACACCATTATCCTACTACCTCTCTGGACTGGACTAACTAATGGGGATATAGACCTGTCTATCAGCACCATTATCCTACTACCTCTCTGGTCTGGACTGGACTAACTAATGGGGATATAGACCTGTCTATCAGCACCATTATCCTACTACCTCTCTGGTCTGGACTAACTAATCGGGATATAGACCAGTCTATCAGCACCATTATCCTACTACCTCTCTGGACTGGACTAACTAATGGGAATATAGACCTGTCTATCAGCATCATTATCCTACTACCTCTCTGGACTGGACAAACTAATGGGGATATAGACCTGTCTATCAGCACCATTATCCTACTACCTCTCTGGTCTGGACTAACTAATGTGGATATAGACCTGTCTATCAGCACCATTATCCTACTACCTCTCTGGTCTGGACAAACTAATCGGGATATAGACCAGTCTATCAGCACCATTATCCTACTACCTCTCTGGACTGGACTAACTAATGTGAATATAGACCTGTCTATCAGCACCATTATCCTACTACCTCTCTGGACTGGACAAACTAATGGGGATATAGACCTGTCTATAAGCACCATTATCCTACTACCTCTCTGGTCTGGACTAACTAATGTGGATATAGACCTGTCTGTCTGCACCATTATCCTACTACCTCTCTGGTATGGACTAACTAATGGGGATATAGACCTGTCTATCAGCACCATTATCCTACTACCTCTCTGGTCTGGACTGGACTAACTAATGGGGATATAGACCTGTCTGTCTGCACCATTATCCAACTACCTCTGTAGTCTGGACTGGACTAACTAATGGGGATATAGACCTTTCTGTCAGCACCATTATCCTACTACCTCTCTGGTCTGGACTAACTAATGGGGATATAGACCTGCCTGTCAGCAGCATTATCCAACTACCTCTCTGGTCTGGTCTGGACTAACTAATGGGGATATAGACCCGTCTATCAGCACCATTATCCTACTACCTCTCTGGACTGGACTAACTAATGGGAATATAGACCTGTCTATCAGCACCATTATCCTACTACCTCTCTGGACTGGACAAACTAATGGGGATATAGACCTGTCTATCAGCACCATTATCCTACTACCTCTCTGGTCTGGACTAACTAATGTGGATATAGACCTGTCTATCAGCACCATTATCCTACTACCTCTCTGGTCTGGACAAACTAATCGGGATATAGACCAGTCTATCAGCACCATTATCCTACTACCTCTCTGGACTGGACTAACTAATGGGAATATAGACCTGTCTATCAGCACCATTATCCTACTACCTCTCTGGACTGGACAAACTAATGGGGATATAGACCTGTCTATCAGCACCATTATCCTACTACCTCTCTGGTCTGGACTAACTAATGTGGATATAGACCTGTCTGTCTGCACCATTATCCTTCTACCTCTCTGGTATGGACTAACTAATGGGGATATAGACCTGACTGTCTGCACCATTATCCTACTACCTCTCTGGACTGCACTAACTAATGGGGATATAGACCTGTCTGTCAGCACCATTATCCTACTACCTCTCTGGTCTGGACTGGACTAACTAATGGGGATATATACCTGTCTATCAGCACCATTATCCTACTCCCTCTCTGGTCTGGACTGGATTAACTAATGGGGATATAGACCTGTCTATCAGAACCATTATCCTACTACCTTTCTGGTCTGGACTGGACTAACTAATGGGGATATAGACCTGTCTGTCAGCAACATTATCCTACTACCTCTCTGGTCTGGTCTTGACTAACTAATGGGGATATAGACCTGTCTATCAGCACCATTATCCTACTCCCTCTCTGGTCTGGACTGGATTAACTAATGGGGATATAGACCTGTCTATCAGAACCATTATCATACTACCTTTCTGGTCTGGACTGGACTAACTAATGGGGATATAGACCTGTCTGTCAGCACTATTATCCTACTACCTCTCTGGTCTGGACTGGACTAACTAATGGGGATATAGACCTGTCTATCAGCACCATTATCCTGCGACCTCTCTGGTCTGGTCTGGACTAAGTAATGGGGATATAGACCTGTCTATCAGCACCATTATCCTACTACCTCTCTGGTCTGGACTAACTAATGGGGATATAGACCTGTCTATCAGCTCCATTATCCTTCTACCTCTCTGGTCTTGTCTGGACTAACTAATGGGAAAATTGACCTGTCTGTCAGCACCATTATAAAACTACCTCTCTGGTCTGGACTGGACTAACTAATGGGGATATAGACCTGTCTGTTAGCACCATTATCCTACTACCTCTCTGGTCTGGACTGTAATAACTAATGGGGATATAGACCTGTCTGTCTGCACCATTATCCAACTACCTCTGTAGTCTGGACTGGACTAACTAATGGGGATATAGACCTTTCTGTCAGCACCATTATCCTACTACCTCTCTGGTCTGGACTAACTAATGGGGATATAGACCTGCCTGTCTGCAGCATTATCCAACTACCTCTCTGGTCTGGACTAACTAATGGGGATATAGACCCGTCTATCAGCACCATTATCCTACTACCTCTCTGGACTGGACTAACTAATGGGAATATAGACCTGTCTATCAGCACCATTATCCTACTACCTCTCTGGACTGGACTAACTAATGGGGATATAGACCTGTCTGTCAGCACCATTATCCTACTACCTCTCTGGTCTGGACTGGACTAACTAATGGGGATATAGACCTGTCTGTTAGCACCATTATCCTACTACCTCTCTGGACAAGACTAACTAATGGGGATATAGACCTGTCTGTCAGCCCCATTATCCTACTACCTCTCTGGACTGGACTAACTAATGAGGATATAGACCTGTCTATCAGCACCATTATCCTACTACCTCTCTGGTCTGGACTGGACTAACTAATGGGGATATAGACCTGTCTGTCTGCACCATTATCCTACTACCTCTCTGGTCTGGACTAACTAATGGGGATATAGACCTGTCTGTCAGCAGCATTATCCAACTACCTCTCTGGTCTGGACTGGACTAACTAATGGGGATATAGACCTGTCTATCAGCACCATTATCCTACTACCTCTCTGGTCTGGACTAACTAATGGGGATATAGACCCGACTATCAGCACCATTATCCTACTACCATTCTGGTCTGGACTGGACTAACTAATGGGGATATAGACCTGTCTGTCAGCAGCATTATCCTACTACCTCTCTGGTCTGGACTGGACTAACTAATGGGGATATAGACCTGTCTATCAGCACCATTATCCTACTACCTCTCTGGTCTGGACTGGACTAACTAATGGGGATATAGACCTGTCTATCAGCACCATTATCCTACTACCACTCTGGTCTGGTCTGGACTAACTCATGGGGATAAGACCTGTCTGTTAGCAACATTATCCTACTACCTCTCTGGTCTGGACTAACTAATGGGGATATAGACCTGTCTATCAGCACCATTATCCTACTACCTCTCTGGTCTGGACTAACTTATGGGGATATAGACCCGACTATCAGCACCATTATCCTACTACCATTCTGGTCTGGACTGGACTAACTAATGGGGATATAGACCTGTCTGTCAGCAGCATTATCCTACTACCTCTCTGGTCTGGACTGGACTAACTAATGGGGATATAGACCTGTCTATCAGCACCATTATCCTACTACCTCTCTGGTCTGGACTGGACTAACTAATGGGGATATAGACCTGTCTATCAGCACCATTATCCTACTACCTCTCTGGTCTGGTCTGGACTAACTCATGGGGATAAGACCTGTCTGTTAGCAACATTATCCTACTACCTCTCTGGTCTGGACTAACTAGTGGGGATATAGACCTGTCTGTCTGCACCATTATCCTACTAACTCTCTGGTCTGGACTAACTAATGGGGATATAGACCTGTCTGTCTGCACCATTATCCTACTACCTCTCTGGACTGGACTAACTAATGGGGATATAGACCTGTCTATCAGCACCATTATCCTACTACCTCTCTGGACTGGACAAACTAATGGGGATATAGACCTGTCTATCAGCACCATTATCCTACTACCTCTCTGGTCTGGACTAACTAATGTGGATATAGACCTGTCTGTCTGCACCATTATCCTACTACCTCTCTGGTATGGACTAACTAATGGGGATATAGACCTGACTGTCAGCAACATTATCCTGCTACCTCTCTGGTCTGGTCTTGACTAACTAATGGGGATATAGACCTGTCTATCAGCACCATTATCCTACTCCCTCTCTGGTCTGGACTGGATTAACTAATGGGGATATAGACCTGTCTATCAGCACCATTATCCTACTACCTCTCTGGACTGGACTAACTAATGGGGATATAGACCTGTCTGTCAGCACCATTATCCTACTACCTCTCTGGTCTGGACTGGACTAACTAATGGGGATATAGACCTGTCTGTTAGCACCATTATCCTACTACCTCTCTGGACAAGACTAACTAATGGGGATATAGACCTGTCTGTCAGCCCCATTATCCTACTACCTCTCTGGACTGGACTAACTAATGAGGATATAGACCTGTCTATCAGCACCATTATCCTACTACCTCTCTGGTCTGGACTGGACTAACTAATGGGGATATAGACCTGTCTGTCTGCACCATTATCCTACTACCTCTCTGGTCTGGACTAACTAATGGGGATATAGACCTGTCTGTCAGCAGCATTATCCAACTACCTCTCTGGTCTGGACTGGACTAACTAATGGGGATATAGACCTGTCTATCAGCACCATTATCCTACTACCTCTCTGGTCTGGACTAACTAATGGGGATATAGACCCGACTATCAGCACCATTATCCTACTACCATTCTGGTCTGGACTGGACTAACTAATGGGGATATAGACCTGTCTGTCAGCAGCATTATCCTACTACCTCTCTGGTCTGGACTGGACTAACTAATGGGGATATAGACCTGTCTATCAGCACCATTATCCTACTACCTCTCTGGTCTGGACTGGACTAACTAATGGGGATATAGACCTGTCTATCAGCACCATTATCCTACTACCACTCTGGTCTGGTCTGGACTAACTCATGGGGATAAGACCTGTCTGTTAGCAACATTATCCTACTACCTCTCTGGTCTGGACTAACTAATGGGGATATAGACCTGTCTATCAGCACCATTATCCTACTACCTCTCTGGTCTGGACTAACTTATGGGGATATAGACCCGACTATCAGCACCATTATCCTACTACCATTCTGGTCTGGACTGGACTAACTAATGGGGATATAGACCTGTCTGTCAGCAGCATTATCCTACTACCTCTCTGGTCTGGACTGGACTAACTAATGGGGATATAGACCTGTCTATCAGCACCATTATCCTACTACCTCTCTGGTCTGGACTGGACTAACTAATGGGGATATAGACCTGTCTATCAGCACCATTATCCTACTACCTCTCTGGTCTGGTCTGGACTAACTCATGGGGATAAGACCTGTCTGTTAGCAACATTATCCTACTACCTCTCTGGTCTGGACTAACTAGTGGGGATATAGACCTGTCTGTCTGCACCATTATCCTACTAACTCTCTGGTCTGGACTAACTAATGGGGATATAGACCTGTCTGTCTGCACCATTATCCTACTACCTCTCTGGACTGGACTAACTAATGGGGATATAGACCTGTCTATCAGCACCATTATCCTACTACCTCTCTGGACTGGACAAACTAATGGGGATATAGACCTGTCTATCAGCACCATTATCCTACTACCTCTCTGGTCTGGACTAACTAATGTGGATATAGACCTGTCTGTCTGCACCATTATCCTACTACCTCTCTGGTATGGACTAACTAATGGGGATATAGACCTGACTGTCAGCAACATTATCCTGCTACCTCTCTGGTCTGGTCTTGACTAACTAATGGGGATATAGACCTGTCTATCAGCACCATTATCCTACTCCCTCTCTGGTCTGGACTGGATTAACTAATGGGGATATAGACCTGTCTATCAGAACCATTATCCTACTACCTTTCTGGTCTGGACTGGACTAACTAATGGGGATATAGACCTGTCTGTCAGCAACATTATCCTACTACCTCTCTGGTCTGGTCTTGACTAACTAATGGGGATATAGACCTGTCTATCAGCACCATTATCCTACTCCCTCTCTGGTCTGGACTGGATTAACTAATGGGGATATAGACCTGTCTATCAGAACCATTATCATACTACCTTTCTGGTCTGGACTGGACTAACTAATGGGGATATAGACCTGTCTGTCAGCACTATTATCCTACTACCTCTCTGGTCTGGACTGGACTAACTAATGGGGATATAGACCTGTCTATCAGCACCATTGTCCTGCGACCTCTCTGGTCTGGTCTGGACTAACTAATGGGGATATAGACCTGTCTATCAGCACCATTATCCTACTACCTCTCTGGTCTGGACTAACTAATGGGGATATAGACCTGTCTATCAGCTCCATTATCCTTCTACCTCTCTGGTCTTGTCTGGACTAACTAATGGGAATATTGACCTGTCTGTCAGCACCATTATAAAACTACCTCTCTGGTCTGGACTGGACTAACTAATGGGGATATAGACCTGTCTGTTAGCACCATTATCCTACTACCTCTCTGGTCTGGACTGTAATAACTAATGGGGATATAGACCTGTCTGTCTGCACCATTATCCAACTACCTCTGTAGTCTGGACTGGACTAACTAATGGGGATATAGACCTTTCTGTCAGCACCATTATCCTACTACCTCTCTGGTCTGGACTAACTAATGGGGATATAGACCTGCCTGTCTGCAGCATTATCCTACTACCTCTCTGGACTGGACTAACTAATGGGGATATAGACCTGTCTATCAGCACCATTATCCTACTACCTCTCTGGACTGGACAAACTAATGGGGATATAGACCTGTCTATCAGCACCATTATCCTACTACCTCTCTGGTCTGGACTAACTAATGTGGATATAGACCTGTCTGTCTGCACCATTATCCTACTACCTCTCTGGTATGGACTAACTAATGGGGATATAGACCTGACTGTCAGCAACATTATCCTGCTACCTCTCTGGTCTGGTCTTGACTAACTAATGGGGATATAGACCTGTCTATCAGCACCATTATCCTACTCCCTCTCTGGTCTGGACTGGATTAACTAATGGGGATATAGACCTGTCTATCAGAACCATTATCCTACTACCTTTCTGGTCTGGACTGGACTAACTAATGGGGATATAGACCTGTCTGTCAGCAACATTATCCTACTACCTCTCTGGTCTGGTCTTGACTAACTAATGGGGATATAGACCTGTCTATCAGCACCATTATCCTACTCCCTCTCTGGTCTGGACTGGATTAACTAATGGGGATATAGACCTGTCTATCAGCTCCATTATCCTTCTACCTCTCTGGTCTTGTCTGGACTAACTAATGGGAATATTGACCTGTCTGTCAGCACCATTATAAAACTACCTCTCTGGTCTGGACTGGACTAACTAATGGGGATATAGACCTGTCTGTTAGCACCATTATCCTACTACCTCTCTGGTCTGGACTGTAATAACTAATGGGGATATAGACCTGTCTGTCTGCACCATTATCCAACTACCTCTGTAGTCTGGACTGGACTAACTAATGGGGATATAGACCTTTCTGTCAGCACCATTATCCTACTACCTCTCTGGTCTGGACTAACTAATGGGGATATAGACCTGCCTGTCTGCAGCATTATCCAACTACCTCTCTGGTCTGGACTAACTAATGGGGATATAGACCCGTCTATCAGCACCATTATCCTACTACCTCTCTGGACTGGACTAACTAATGGGAATATAGACCTGTCTATCAGCACCATTATCCTACTACCTCTCTGGACTGGACTAACTAATGGGGATATAGACCTGTCTGTCAGCACCATTATCCTACTACCTCTCTGGTCTGGACTGGACTAACTAATGGGGATATAGACCTGTCTGTCAGCCCCATTATCCTACTACCTCTCTGGACTGGACTAACTAATGAGGATATAGACCTGTCTATCAGCACCATTATCCTACTACCTCTCTGGTCTGGACTGGACTAACTAATGGGGATATAGACCTGTCTGTCTGCACCATTATCCTACTACCTCTCTGGTCTGGACTAACTAATGGGGATATAGACCTGTCTGTCAGCAGCATTATCCAACTACCTCTCTGGTCTGGACTGGACTAACTAATGGGGATATAGACCTGTCTATCAGCACCATTATCCTACTACCTCTCTGGTCTGGACTAACTAATGGGGATATAGACCCGACTATCAGCACCATTATCCTACTACCATTCTGGTCTGGACTGGACTAACTAATGGGGATATAGACCTGTCTGTCAGCAGCATTATCCTACTACCTCTCTGGTCTGGACTGGACTAACTAATGGGGATATAGACCTGTCTATCAGCACCATTATCCTACTACCTCTCTGGTCTGGACTGGACTAACTAATGGGGATATAGACCTGTCTATCAGCACCATTATCCTACTACCTCTCTGCTCTGGTCTGGACTAACTCATGGGGATAAGACCTGTCTGTTAGCAACATTATCCTACTACCTCTCTGGTCTGGACTAACTAATGGGGATATAGACCTGTCTATCAGCACCATTATCCTACTACCTCTCTGGTCTGGACTAACTAATGGGGATATAGACCCGACTATCAGCACCATTATCCTACTACCATTCTGGTCTGGACTGGACTAACTAATGGGGATATAGACCTGTCTGTCAGCAGCATTATCCTACTACCTCTCTGGTCTGGACTGGACTAACTAATGGGGATATAGACCTGTCTATCAGCACCATTATCCTACTACCTCTCTGGTCTGGACTGGACTAACTAATGGGGATATAGACCTGTCTATCAGCACCATTATCCTACTACCTCTCTGGTCTGGTCTGGACTAACTCATGGGGATAAGACCTGTCTGTTAGCAACATTATCCTACTACCTCTCTGGTCTGGACTAACTAATGGGGATATAGACCTGTCTATCAGCACCATTATCCTACTACCTCTCTGGTCTGGACTAACTTATGGGGATATAGACCCGACTATCAGCACCATTATCCTACTACCATTCTGGTCTGGACTGGACTAACTAATGGGGATATAGACCTGTCTGTCAGCAGCATTATCCTACTACCTCTCTGGTCTGGACTGGACTAACTAATGGGGATATAGACCTGTCTATCAGCACCATTATCCTACTACCTCTCTGGTCTGGACTGGACTAACTAATGGGGATATAGACCTGTCTATCAGCACCATTATCCTACTACCTCTCTGGTCTGGTCTGGACTAACTCATGGGGATAAGACCTGTCTGTTAGCAACATTATCCTACTACCTCTCTGGTCTGGACTAACTAGTGGGGATATAGACCTGTCTGTCTGCACCATTATCCTACTAACTCTCTGGTCTGGACTAACTAATGGGGATATAGACCTGTCTGTCTGCACCATTATCCTACTACCTCTCTGGACTGGACTAACTAATGGGGATATAGACCTGTCTATCAGCACCATTATCCTACTACCTCTCTGGACTGGACAAACTAATGGGGATATAGACCTGTCTATCAGCACCATTATCCTACTACCTCTCTGGTCTGGACTAACTAATGTGGATATAGACCTGTCTGTCTGCACCATTATCCTACTACCTCTCTGGTATGGACTAACTAATGGGGATATAGACCTGACTGTCAGCAACATTATCCTGCTACCTCTCTGGTCTGGTCTTGACTAACTAATGGGGATATAGACCTGTCTATCAGCACCATTATCCTACTCCCTCTCGGGTCTGGACTGGATTAACTAATGGGGATATAGACCTGTCTATCAGAACCATTATCCTACTACCTTTCTGGTCTGGACTGGACTAACTAATGGGGATATAGACCTGTCTGTCAGCAACATTATCCTACTACCTCTCTGGTCTGGTCTTGACTAACTAATGGGGATATAGACCTGTCTATCAGCACCATTATCCTACTCCCTCTCTGGTCTGGACTGGATTAACTAATGGGGATATAGACCTGTCTATCAGAACCATTATCATACTACCTTTCTGGTCTGGACTGGACTAACTAATGGGGATATAGACCTGTCTGTCAGCACTATTATCCTACTACCTCTCTGGTCTGGACTGGACTAACTAATGGGGATATAGACCTGTCTATCAGCACCATTGTCCTGCGACCTCTCTGGTCTGGTCTGGACTAACTAATGGGGATATAGACCTGTCTATCAGCACCATTATCCTACTACCTCTCTGGTCTGGACTAACTAATGGGGATATAGACCTGTCTATCAGCTCCATTATCCTTCTACCTCTCTGGTCTTGTCTGGACTAACTAATGGGAATATTGACCTGTCTGTCAGCACCATTATAAAACTACCTCTCTGGTCTGGACTGGACTAACTAATGGGGATATAGACCTGTCTGTTAGCACCATTATCCTACTACCTCTCTGGTCTGGACTGTAATAACTAATGGGGATATAGACCTGTCTGTCTGCACCATTATCCAACTACCTCTGTAGTCTGGACTGGACTAACTAATGGGGATATAGACCTTTCTGTCAGCACCATTATCCTACTACCTCTCTGGTCTGGACTAACTAATGGGGATATAGACCTGCCTGTCTGCAGCATTATCCAACTACCTCTCTGGTCTGGACTAACTAATGGGGATATAGACCCGTCTATCAGCACCATTATCCTACTACCTCTCTGGACTGGACTAACTAATGGGAATATAGACCTGTCTATCAGCACCATTATCCTACTACCTCTCTGGACTGGACTAACTAATGGGGATATAGACCTGTCTGTCAGCACCATTATCCTACTACCTCTCTGGTCTGGACTGGACTAACTAATGGGGATATAGACCTGTCTGTTAGCACCATTATCCTACTACCTCTCTGGACAAGACTAACTAATGGGGATATAGACCTGTCTGTCAGCCCCATTATCCTACTACCTCTCTGGACTGGACTAACTAATGAGGATATAGACCTGTCTATCAGCACCATTATCCTACTACCTCTCTGGTCTGGACTGGACTAACTAATGGGGATATAGACCTGTCTGTCTGCACCATTATCCTACTACCTCTCTGGTCTGGACTAACTAATGGGGATATAGACCTGTCTGTCAGCAGCATTATCCAACTACCTCTCTGGTCTGGACTGGACTAACTAATGGGGATATAGACCTGTCTATCAGCACCATTATCCTACTACCTCTCTGGTCTGGACTAACTAATGGGGATATAGACCCGACTATCAGCACCATTATCCTACTACCATTCTGGTCTGGACTGGACTAACTAATGGGGATATAGACCTGTCTGTCAGCAGCATTATCCTACTACCTCTCTGGTCTGGACTGGACTAACTAATGGGGATATAGACCTGTCTATCAGCACCATTATCCTACTACCTCTCTGGTCTGGACTGGACTAACTAATGGGGATATAGACCTGTCTATCAGCACCATTATCCTACTACCTCTCTGCTCTGGTCTGGACTAACTCATGGGGATAAGACCTGTCTGTTAGCAACATTATCCTACTACCTCTCTGGTCTGGACTAACTAATGGGGATATAGACCTGTCTATCAGCACCATTATCCTACTACCTCTCTGGTCTGGACTAACTAATGGGGATATAGACCCGACTATCAGCACCATTATCCTACTACCATTCTGGTCTGGACTGGACTAACTAATGGGGATATAGACCTGTCTGTCAGCAGCATTATCCTACTACCTCTCTGGTCTGGACTGGACTAACTAATGGGGATATAGACCTGTCTATCAGCACCATTATCCTACTACCTCTCTGGTCTGGACTGGACTAACTAATGGGGATATAGACCTGTCTATCAGCACCATTATCCTACTACCTCTCTGGTCTGGTCTGGACTAACTCATGGGGATAAGACCTGTCTGTTAGCAACATTATCCTACTACCTCTCTGGTCTGGACTAACTAATGGGGATATAGACCTGTCTGTCTGCACCATTATCCTACTAACTCTCTGGTCTGGACTAACTAATGGGGATATAGACCTGTCTGTCTGCACCATTATCCTACTACCTCTCTGGACTGGACTAACTAATGGGGATATAGACCTGTCTATCAGCACCATTATCCTACTACCTCTCTGGACTGGACAAACTAATGGGGATATAGACCTGTCTATCAGCAACATTATCCTACTACCTCTCTGGTCTGGACTAACTAATGTGGATATAGACCTGTCTGTCTGCACCATTATCCTACTACCTCTCTGGTATGGACTAACTAATGGGGATATAGACCTGTCTATCAGCACCATTATCCTACTACCTCTCTGGTCTGGACTAACTAATGGGGATATAGACCCGACTATCAGCACCATTATCCTACTACCATTCTGGTCTGGACTGGACTAACTAATGGGGATATAGACCTGTCTGTCAGCAGCATTATCCTACTACCTCTCTGGTCTGGACTGGACTAACTAATGGGGATATAGACCTGTCTATCAGCACCATTATCCTACTACCTCTCTGGTCTGGACTGGACTAACTAATGGGGATATAGACCTGTCTATCAGCACCATTATCCTACTACCTCTCTGGTCTGGTCTGGACTAACTCATGGGGATAAGACCTGTCTGTTAGCAACATTATCCTACTACCTCTCTGGTCTGGACTAACTAATGGGGATATAGACCTGTCTATCAGCTCCATTATCCTTCTACCTCTCTGGTCTTGTCTGGACTAACTAATGGGAATATTGACCTGTCTGTCAGCACCATTATAAAACTACCTCTCTGGTCTGGACTGGACTAACTAATGGGGATATAGACCTGTCTGTTAGCACCATTATCCTACTACCTCTCTGGTCTGGACTGGACTAACTAATGGGGATATAGACCCGTCTGTCTGCACCATTATCCAACTACCTCTGTAGTCTGGACTGGACTAACTAATGGGGATATAGACCTTTCTGTCAGCACCATTATCCTACTACCTCTCTGGTCTGGACTAACTAATGGGGATATAGACCTGCCTGTCTGCAGCATTATCCAACTACCTCTCTGGTCTGGACGAACTAATGGGGATATAGACCCGTCTATCACCACCATTATCCTACTACCTCTCTGGACTGGACTAACTAATGGGAATATAGACCTGTCTATCAGCACCATTATCCTACTACCTCTCTGGACTGGACTAACTAATGGGGATATAGACCTGTCTGTCAGCACCATTATCCTACTACCTCTCTGGTCTGGACTGGACTAACTAATGGGGATATAGACATGTCTGTTAGCACCATTATCCTACTACCTCTCTGGACAAGACTAACTAATGGGGATATAGACCTGTCTGTCAGCCCCATTATCCTACTACCTCTCTGGACTGGACTAACTAATGAGGATATAGACCTGTCTATCAGCACCATTATCCTACTACCTCTCTGGTCTGGACTGGACTAACTAATGGGGATATAGACCTGTCTGTCTGCACCATTATCCTACTACCTCTCTGGTCTGGACTAACTAATGGGGATATAGACCTGTCTGTCAGCAGCATTATCCTACTACCTCTCTGGTCTGGACTAACTAATGGGGATATAGACCCGACTATCAGCACCATTATCCTACTACCATTCTGGTCTGGACTGGACTAACTAATGGGGATATAGACCTGTCTGTCAGCAGCATTATCCTACTACCTCTCTGGTCTGGACTGGACTAACTAATGGGGATATAGACCTGTCTATCAGCACCATTATCCTACTACCTCTCTGGTCTGGACTGGACTAACTAATGGGGATATAGACCTGTCTATCAGCACCATTATCCTACTACCTCTCTGGTCTGGTCTGGACTAACTCATGGGGATAAGACCTGTCGGTTAGCAACATTATCCTACTACCTCTCTGGTCTGGACTAACTAATGGGGATATAGACCTGTCTATCAGCACCATTATCCTACTACCTCTCTGGTCTGGACTAACTAATGGGGATATAGACCCGACTATCAGCACCATTATCCTACTACCATTCTGGTCTGGACTGGACTAACTAATGGGGATATAGACCTGTCTGTCAGCAGCATTATCCTACTACCTCTCTGGTCTGGACTGGACTAACTAATGGGGATATAGACCTGTCTATCAGCACCATTATCCTACTACCTCTCTGGTCTGGACTGGACTAACTAATGGGGATATAGACCTGTCTATCAGCACCATTATCCTACTACCTCTCTGGTCTGGTCTGGACTAACTCATGGGGATAAGACCTGTCTGTTAGCAACATTATCCTACTACCTCTCTGGTCTGGACTAACTAATGGGGATATAGACCTGTCTGTCTGCACCATTATCCTACTAACTCTCTGGTCTGGACTAACTAATGGGGATATAGACCTGTCTGTCTGCACCATTATCCTACTACCTCTCTGGACTGGACTAACTAATGGGGATATAGACCTGTCTATCAGCACCATTATCCTACTAACTCTCTGGTCTGGACTGGACTAACTAATGGGGATATATACCTGTCTATCAGCACCATTATCCTACTATCTCTCTGGTCTGGACTAACTATTGGGAATATAGACCTGTCTGTCTGCACCATTATCCTACTACCTCTCTGGTCTGGACTGGACTAATGGGGATATAGACCTGTCTGTCAGCAACATTATCCTACTACCTCTCTGGTCTGGACTAACTAATGGGGATATAGACCTGTCTGTCAGCACCATCACCCTACTACCTCTCTGGTCTGGTCTGGACTAACTAATGGGGATATAGACCTGTCTATCAGCTCCATTATCCTACTACCTCTCTGGACTGGACTAACTAATTGGGATATAGACCTGTCTGTCAGCACCATTATCCTGCTAACTCTCTAGTCTGGTCTGGACTAACTAATGGGGATATAGACCTGTCTATCAGAACCATTATCCTACTACCTCTCTGGTCTGGACTAACTAATGGGGATATAGACCTGTCTGTCAGCACCATTAAACTACTACCTCTCTGGTCGTGACTAACTAATGGCGATATAGACCTGTCTATCAGCACCATTATTCTACTACCTCTCTGGTCTGGTCTGGACTAACTAATGGGAATATAGACCTGTCTGTCAGCACAATTATCCTACTACCTCTCTGGTCTGGTCTGGACTAACTAATGGGGATATAGACCTGTCTGTCAGCACCATTATCCTACTACCTCTCTGGTCTGGACTGGACTAACTAATGGGGATATAGACCTGTCTGTCAGCACCATTATCCTACTACCTCTCTGGTCTGGTCTGGACTAACTAATGGGGATATAGACCTGTCTGTCAGCACCATTATCCTACTACCTCTCTGGTCTGGACTAACTAATGGGGATATAGACCTGTCTATCAGCACCATTATCCTACTTGCTCTCTGGTTTGGTCTGGACTAACTAATGGGGATATAGACCTGTCTGTCAGCACAATTATCCTACTACCTCTCTGGTCTGGTCTGGACTAACTAATGGGGATATAGACCTGTCTGTCAGCACCATTATCCTACTACCTCTCTGGTCTGGACTGGACTAACTAATGGGGATATAGACCTGTCTATCAGGACCATTATCCTACTACCTCTCTGGTCTGGACTAACTAATACGGATATAGACCTGTCTATCAGCACCATTATCCTACTATCTCTCTGGTCTGGACTAACTAATGGGAATATAGACCTGTCTATCTGCACCATTATCCTACTACCTCTCTGGACTGGACTAATGGGGACATAGACCTGTCAGTCAGCAACATTATCCTACTACCTCTCTGGTCTAGACTAACAAATGGGGATATAGACCTGTGTGTCAGCATCATTATCCTACTACCTCTCTGGTCTGGTCTGGACTAACTAATGGGGATATAGACCTGTCTGTCAGCACAATTATCCTACTACCTCTCTGGTCTGGTCTGGACTAACTAATGGGGATATAGACCTGTCTGTCAGCACCATTATCCTACTACCTCTCTGGTCTGGACTGGACTAACTAATGGGGATATAGACCTGTCTATCAGCACCATTATCCTACTACCTCTCTGGTCTGGACTAACTAATACGGATATAGACCTGTCTATCAGCACCATTATCCTACTATCTCTCTGGTCTGGACTAACTAATGGGAATATAGACCTGTCTATCTGCACCATTATCCTACTACCTCTCTGGACTGGACTAATGGGGACATAGACCTGTCAGTCAGCAACATTATCCTACTACCTCTCTGGTCTAGACTAACAAATGGGGATATAGACCTGTGTGTCAGCATCATTATCCTACTACCTCTCTGGTCTGGTCTGGACTAACTAATGGGGATATAGACCTGTCTGTCAGCACCATCATCCTACTACCTCTCTGGTCTGTCCTGGACTAACTAATGGGGATATAGACCTGTCAATCAGCTCCATTATCCTACTACCTCTCTGGTCTGGACTAACTAATGGTGATATAGACCTGTCTAGCAGCACCATTATCCTACTACCTCTCTGGTCTGGACTGGACTAACTAATGGGGATATATTCCTGTCTATCAGCACCATAATCCTACTACCTCTTTGGTCTGGTCTGGACTAACTAATGGGGATATATACCTGTCTATCAGCACCATTATCCTACTACCTCTCTGGTCTGGACTGGACTAACTAATGGGGATATAGACCTGTCTATCAGCACCATTATCCTACTACCTCTCTGGTCTGGACTAACTAATTGGGATATAGACCTGTCTATCAGCACCATTATCCTACTACCTCTCTGGTCTGGACTAACTAATGGGAATATTGACCTGTCTGTCAGCACCATTATCCAACTACCTCTCTGGTCTGGACTGGACTAACTAATGGGGATATAGACCTGTCTGTTAGCACCATTATCCTACTACCTCTCTGGACAAGACTAACTAATGGGGATATAGACCTGTCTGTCAGCCCCATTATCCTACTACCTCTCTGGACTGGACTAACTAATGAGGATATAGACCTGTCTATCAGCACCATTATCCTACTACCTCTCTGGTCTGGACTGGACTAACTAATGGGGATATAGACCTGTCTGTCTGCACCATTATCCTACTACCTCTCTGGTCTGGACTAACTAATGGGGATATAGACCTGTCTGTCAGCTGCATTATCCAACTACCTCTCTGGTCTGGACTGGACTAACTAATTGGGATATAGACCTGTCTATCAGCACCATTATCCTACTACCTCTCTGGTCTGGACTAACTAATGGGGATATAGACCCGACTATCAGCACCATTATCCTACTACCTCTCTGGTCTGGACTGGACTAACTAATGGGGATATAGACCTGTCTATCAGCACCATTATCCTACTACCTCTCTGGTCTGGTCTGGACTAACTCATGGGGATAAGACCTGTCTGTTAGCAACATTATCCTACTACCTCTCTGGTCTGGACTAACTAATGGGGATATAGACCTGTCTATCAGCACCATTATCCTACTACCTCTCTGGTCTGGACTAACTAATGGGGATATAGACCCGACTATCAGCACCATTATCCTACTACCATTCTGGTCTGGACTGGACTAACTAATGGGGATATAGACCTGTCTGTCAGCAGCATTATCCTACTACCTCTCTGGTCTGGACTGGACTAACTAATGGGGATATAGACCTGTCTATCAGCACCATTATCCTACTACCTCTCTGGTCTGGACTGGACTAACTAATGGGGATATAGACCTGTCTATCAGCACCATTATCCTACTACCTCTCTGGTCTGGTCTGGACTAACTCATGGGGATAAGACCTGTCTGTTAGCAACATTATCCTACTACCTCTCTGGTCTGGACTAACTAATGGGGATATAGACCTGTCTGTCTGCACCATTATCCTACTAACTCTCTGGTCTGGACTAACTAATGGGGATATAGACCTGTCTGTCTGCACCATTATCCTACTACCTCTCTGGACTGGACTAACTAATGGGGATATAGACCTGTCTATCAGCACCATTATCCTACTAACTCTCTGGTCTGGACTGGACTAACTAATGGGGATATATACCTGTCTATCAGCACCATTATCCTACTATCTCTCTGGTCTGGACTAACTATTGGGAATATAGACCTGTCTGTCTGCACCATTATCCTACTACCTCTCTGGTCTGGACTGGACTAATGGGGATATAGACCTGTCTGTCAGCAACATTATCCTACTACCTCTCTGGTCTGGACTAACTAATGGGGATATAGACCTGTCTGTCAGCACCATCACCCTACTACCTCTCTGGTCTGGTCTGGACTAACTAATGGGGATATAGACCTGTCTATCAGCTCCATTATCCTACTACCTCTCTGGACTGGACTAACTAATTGGGATATAGACCTGTCTGTCAGCACCATTATCCTGCTAACTCTCTAGTCTGGTCTGGACTAACTAATGGGGATATAGACCTGTCTATCAGAACCATTATCCTACTACCTCTCTGGTCTGGACTAACTAATGGGGATATAGACCTGTCTGTCAGCACCATTAAACTACTACCTCTCTGGTCGTGACTAACTAATGGCGATATAGACCTGTCTATCAGCACCATTATTCTACTACCTCTCTGGTCTGGTCTGGACTAACTAATGGGAATATAGACCTGTCTGTCAGCACAATTATCCTACTACCTCTCTGGTCTGGTCTGGACTAACTAATGGGGATATAGACCTGTCTGTCAGCACCATTATCCTACTACCTCTCTGGTCTGGTCTGGACTAACTAATGGGGATATAGACCTGTCTGTCAGCACCATTATCCTACTACCTCTCTGGTCTGGACTAACTAATGGGGATATAGACCTGTCTATCAGCACCATTATCCTACTTGCTCTCTGGTTTGGTCTGGACTAACTAATGGGGATATAGACCTGTCTGTCAGCACAATTATCCTACTACCTCTCTGGTCTGGTCTGGACTAACTAATGGGGATATAGACCTGTCTGTCAGCACCATTATCCTACTACCTCTCTGGTCTGGACTGGACTAACTAATGGGGATATAGACCTGTCTATCAGGACCATTATCCTACTACCTCTCTGGTCTGGACTAACTAATACGGATATAGACCTGTCTATCAGCACCATTATCCTACTATCTCTCTGGTCTGGACTAACTAATGGGAATATAGACCTGTCTATCTGCACCATTATCCTACTACCTCTCTGGACTGGACTAATGGGGACATAGACCTGTCAGTCAGCAACATTATCCTACTACCTCTCTGGTCTAGACTAACAAATGGGGATATAGACCTGTGTGTCAGCATCATTATCCTACTACCTCTCTGGTCTGGTCTGGACTAACTAATGGGGATATAGACCTGTCTGTCAGCACAATTATCCTACTACCTCTCTGGTCTGGTCTGGACTAACTAATGGGGATATAGACCTGTCTGTCAGCACCATTATCCTACTACCTCTCTGGTCTGGACTGGACTAACTAATGGGGATATAGACCTGTCTATCAGCACCATTATCCTACTACCTCTCTGGTCTGGACTAACTAATACGGATATAGACCTGTCTATCAGCACCATTATCCTACTATCTCTCTGGTCTGGACTAACTAATGGGAATATAGACCTGTCTATCTGCACCATTATCCTACTACCTCTCTGGACTGGACTAATGGGGACATAGACCTGTCAGTCAGCAACATTATCCTACTACCTCTCTGGTCTAGACTAACAAATGGGGATATAGACCTGTGTGTCAGCATCATTATCCTACTACCTCTCTGGTCTGGTCTGGACTAACTAATGGGGATATAGACCTGTCTGTCAGCACCATCATCCTACTACCTCTCTGGTCTGTCCTGGACTAACTAATGGGGATATAGACCTGTCAATCAGCTCCATTATCCTACTACCTCTCTGGTCTGGACTAACTAATGGTGATATAGACCTGTCTAGCAGCACCATTATCCTACTACCTCTCTGGTCTGGACTGGACTAACTAATGGGGATATATTCCTGTCTATCAGCACCATAATCCTACTACCTCTTTGGTCTGGTCTGGACTAACTAATGGGGATATATACCTGTCTATCAGCACCATTATCCTACTACCTCTCTGGTCTGGACTGGACTAACTAATGGGGATATAGACCTGTCTATCAGCACCATTATCCTACTACCTCTCTGGTCTGGACTAACTAATTGGGATATAGACCTGTCTATCAGCACCATTATCCTACTACCTCTCTGGTCTGGACTAACTAATGGGAATATTGACCTGTCTGTCAGCACCATTATCCAACTACCTCTCTGGTCTGGACTGGACTAACTAATGGGGATATAGACCTGTCTGTTAGCACCATTATCCTACTACCTCTCTGGACAAGACTAACTAATGGGGATATAGACCTGTCTGTCAGCCCCATTATCCTACTACCTCTCTGGACTGGACTAACTAATGAGGATATAGACCTGTCTATCAGCACCATTATCCTACTACCTCTCTGGTCTGGACTGGACTAACTAATGGGGATATAGACCTGTCTGTCTGCACCATTATCCTACTACCTCTCTGGTCTGGACTAACTAATGGGGATATAGACCTGTCTGTCAGCTGCATTATCCAACTACCTCTCTGGTCTGGACTGGACTAACTAATTGGGATATAGACCTGTCTATCAGCACCATTATCCTACTACCTCTCTGGTCTGGACTAACTAATGGGGATATAGACCCGACTATCAGCACCATTATCCTACTACCATTCTGGTCTGGACTGGACTAACTAATGGGGATATAGACCTGTCTGTCAGCAGCATTATCCTACTACCTCTCTGGTCTGGACTGGACTAACTAATGGGGATATAGACCTGTCTATCAGCACCATTATCCTACTACCTCTCTGGTCTGGACTGGACTAACTAATGGGGATATAGACCTGTCTATCAGCACCATTATCCTACTACCTCTCTGGTCTGGTCTGGACTAACTCATGGGGATAAGACCTGTCTGTTAGCAACATTATCCTACTACCTCTCTGGTCTGGACTAACTAATGGGGATATAGACCTGTCTATCAGCACCATTATCCTACTACCTCTCTGGTCTGGACTAACTAATGGGGATATAGACCCGACTATCAGCACCATTATCCTACTACCATTCTGGTCTGGACTGGACTAACTAATGGGGATATAGACCTGTCTGTCAGCAGCATTATCCTACTACCTCTCTGGTCTGGACTGGACTAACTAATGGGGATATAGACCTGTCTATCAGCACCATTATCCTACTACCTCTCTGGTCTGGACTGGACTAACTAATGGGGATATAGACCTGTCTATCAGCACCATTATCCTACTACCTCTCTGGTCTGGTCTGGACTAACTCATGGGGATAAGACCTGTCTGTTAGCAACATTATCCTACTACCTCTCTGGTCTGGACTAACTAATGGGGATATAGACCTGTCTGTCTGCACCATTATCCTACTAACTCTCTGGTCTGGACTAACTAATGGGGATATAGACCTGTCTGTCTGCACCATTATCCTACTACCTCTCTGGACTGGACTAACTAATGGGGATATAGACCTGTCTATCAGCACCATTATCCTACTAACTCTCTGGTCTGGACTGGACTAACTAATGGGGATATATACCTGTCTATCAGCACCATTATCCTACTATCTCTCTGGTCTGGACTAACTATTGGGAATATAGACCTGTCTGTCTGCACCATTATCCTACTACCTCTCTGGTCTGGACTGGACTAATGGGGATATAGACCTGTCTGTCAGCAACATTATCCTACTACCTCTCTGGTCTGGACTAACTAATGGGGATATAGACCTGTCTGTCAGCACCATCACCCTACTACCTCTCTGGTCTGGTCTGGACTAACTAATGGGGATATAGACCTGTCTATCAGCTCCATTATCCTACTACCTCTCTGGACTGGACTAACTAATTGGGATATAGACCTGTCTGTCAGCACCATTATCCTGCTAACTCTCTAGTCTGGTCTGGACTAACTAATGGGGATATAGACCTGTCTATCAGAACCATTATCCTACTACCTCTCTGGTCTGGACTAACTAATGGGGATATAGACCTGTCTGTCAGCACCATTAAACTACTACCTCTCTGGTCGTGACTAACTAATGGCGATATAGACCTGTCTATCAGCACCATTATTCTACTACCTCTCTGGTCTGGTCTGGACTAACTAATGGGAATATAGACCTGTCTGTCAGCACAATTATCCTACTACCTCTCTGGTCTGGTCTGGACTAACTAATGGGGATATAGACCTGTCTGTCAGCACCATTATCCTACTACCTCTCTGGTCTGGACTGGACTAACTAATGGGGATATAGACCTGTCTGTCAGCACCATTATCCTACTACCTCTCTGGTCTGGTCTGGACTAACTAATGGGGATATAGACCTGTCTGTCAGCACCATTATCCTACTACCTCTCTGGTCTGGACTAACTAATGGGGATATAGACCTGTCTATCAGCACCATTATCCTACTTGCTCTCTGGTTTGGTCTGGACTAACTAATGGGGATATAGACCTGTCTGTCAGCACAATTATCCTACTACCTCTCTGGTCTGGTCTGGACTAACTAATGGGGATATAGACCTGTCTGTCAGCACCATTATCCTACTACCTCTCTGGTCTGGTCTGGACTAACTAATGGGGATATAGACCTGTCTATCAGCACCATTATCCTACTACCTCTCTGGTCTGGACTGGACTAACTAATGGGGATATATACCTGTCTATCAGCACCATTATCCTACTACCTCTCTGGACTGGACTAACTAATGGGGATATAGACCTGTCTGTCAGCCCCATTATCATACTACCTCTCTGGACTGGACTAACTAATGAGGATATAGACCTGTCAATCAGCACCATTATCCTACTACCTCTCTGGTCTGGACTGGACTAACTAATGGGGATATAGACCTGTCTGTCAGCAGCATTATCCAACTACCTCTCTGGTCTGGACTGGACTAACTAATGGGGATATAGACCTGTCTATCAGCACCATTATCCTACTACCTCTCTGGTCTGGACTAACTAATGGGGATATAGACCCGTCTATCAGCACCATTATCCTACTACCTCTCTGGACTGGACTAACTAATGGGAATATAGACCTGTCTATCAACACCATTATCCTACTACCTCTCTGGACTGGACTAACTAATGGGGATATAGACCTGTCTATCAGCACCATTATCCTACTACCTCTCTGGTCTGGACTAACTAATGTGGATATAGACCTGTCTGTCTGCACCATTATCCTACTACCTCTCTGGTATGGACTAACTAATGGGGATATAGACCTGACTGTCTGCACCATTATCCTACTACCTCTCTGGACTGCACTAACTAATGGGGATATAGACCTGTCTATCAGCACCATTATCCTACTACCTCTCTGGTCTGGACTGGACTAACTAATGGGGATATAGACCTGTCTATCAGCACCATTATCCTACTACCTCTCTGGTCTGGACTAACTAATACGGATATAGACCTGTCTATCAGCACCATTATCCTACTATCTCTCTGGTCTGGACTAACTAATGGGAATATAGACCTGTCTATCTGCACCATTATCCTACTACCTCTCTGGACTGGACTAATGGGGACATAGACCTGTCTGTCAGCATCATTATCCTACTACCTCTCTGGTCTGGTCTGGACTAACTAATGGGGATATAGACCTGTCTGTCAGCACCATCATCCTACTACCTCTCTGGTCTGGTCTGGACTAACTAATGGGGATATAGACCTGTCAATCAGCTCCATTATCCTACTACCTCTCTGGACTGGACTAACTAATGGGGATATAGACCTGTCTGTCAGCACTATTATCCTGCTCCCTCTCTGGTCTGGTCTGGACTAACTAATGGGGATATAGACCTGTCTATCAGCACCATTATCCTACTACCTCTCTGGTCTGGACTAACTAATGGTGATATAGACCTGTCTAGCAGCACCATTATCCTACTACCTCTCTGGTCTGGACTGGACTAACTAATGGGGATATATTCCTGTCTATCAGCACCATAATCCTACTACCTCTTTGGTCTGGTCTGGACTAACTAATGGGGATATATACCTGTCTATCAGCACCATTATCCTACTACCTCTCTGGTCTGGACTGGACTAACTAATGGGGATATAGACCTGTCTATCAGCACCATTATCCTACTACCTCTCTGGTCTGGACTAACTAATTGGGATATAGACCTGTCTATCAGCACCATTATCCTACTACCTCTCTGGTCTGGACTAACTAATGGGAATATTGACCTGTCTGTCAGCACCATTATCCAACTACCTCTCTGGTCTGGACTGGACTAACTAATGGGGATATAGAGCTGTCTGTCAGCACCATTATCCTACTACCTCTCTGGACTGGACTAACTAATGGGGATATAGACCTGTCTGTTAGCACCATTATCCTACTAACTCTCTGGTCTGGACTGGACTAAGTAATGGGGATATAGACCTGTCTGTCTGCACCATTATCCTACTACCTCTCTGGTCTGGACTGGACTAACTAATTGGGATATAGACCTGTCTGTCTGCACCATTATCCTACTACCTCTCTAGTCTGGAGTGGAATAACTAATGGGGATATAGACCTGTCTGTCAGCACCATTATCCTACTACCTCTCTGGTCTGGACTAACTAATGGGGATATAGACCTGTCTGTCAGCACCATTATCCTACAACCTCTCTGGTCTGGACTGGACTAACTAATGGGGATATATACCTGTCTATCAGCACCATTATCCAACTACCTCTCTGGTCTGGACTGGACTAACTAATGGGGATATATACCTGTCTATCAGCACCATTATCCAACTTCCTCTGGTCTGGACTGGACTAACTAATGGGGATATATACCTGTTTATCAGCACAATTATCTGGTCTGGACTGGACTAACTAATGGGGATATAGACCTGTTTATCAGCACCATTATCCTACTACCTCTCTGGTCTTGACTAACTAATGGGGAAATAGACCCGTCTATCAGCACCATTATCCTACTACCTCTCTGGACTGGACTAACTAATGGGAATATAGACCGTTCTATCAGCACCATTATCCTACTACCTCTCTGGACTGGACTAACTAATGGGGATATTGACCTGTCTATCAGCACCATTATCCTACTACCTCTCTGGTCTGGACTGGACTAAGTAATGGGGATATAGACCTGTCTGTCTGCACCATTATCCTACTACCTCTCTGGTCTGGACTGGACTAACTAATGGGGATATAGACCTGTCTGTCTGCACCATTATCCTACTACCTCTCTAGTCTGGACTGGAATAACTAATGGGGATATAGACCTGTCTGTCAGCACCATTATCCTACTACCTCTCTGGTCTGGACTAACTAATGGGGATATAGACCTGTCTGTCAGCACCATTATCCTACAACCTCTCTGGTCTGGACTGGACTAACTAATGGGGATATATACCTGTCTATCAGCACCATTATCCAACTACCTCTCTGGTCTGGACTGGACTAACTAATGGGGATATATACCTGTCTATCAGCACCATTATCCAACTTCCTCTGGTCTGGACTGGACTAACTAATGGGGATATATACCTGTTTATCAGCACAATTATCTGGTCTGGACTGGACTAACTAATGGGGATATAGACCTGTCTATCAGCACCATTATCCTACTACCTCTCTGGTCTTGACTAACTAATGGGGAAATAGACCCGTCTATCAGCACCATTATCCTACTACCTCTCTGGACTGGACTAACTAATGGGAATATAGACCGTTCTATCAGCACCATTATCCTACTACCTCTCTGGACTGGACTAACTAATGGGGATATTGACCTGTCTATCAGCACCATTATCCTACTACCTCTCTGGTCTGGACTGGACTAACTAATGGGGATATAGACCTGTCTATCAGCACCATTATCCTACTACCTCTCTGGTCTGGACTGGACTAACTAATGGGGATATATACCTGTCTATCAGCACCATTATCCTACTACCTCTCTGGACTGGACTAACTAATGGGGATATAGACCTGTCTGTCAGCCCCATTATCATACTACCTCTCTGGACTGGACTAACTAATGAGGATATAGACCTGTCAATCAGCACCATTATCCTACTACCTCTCTGGTCTGGACTGGACTAACTAATGGGGATATAGACCTGTCTGTCAGCAGCATTATCCAACTACCTCTCTGGTCTGGACTGGACTAACTAATGGGGATATAGACCTGTCTATCAGCACCATTATCCTACTACCTCTCTGGTCTGGACTAACTAATGGGGATATAGACCCGTCTATCAGCACCATTATCCTACTACCTCTCTGGACTGGACTAACTAATGGGAATATAGACCTGTCTATCAACACCATTATCCTACTACCTCTCTGGACTGGACTAACTAATGGGGATATAGACCTGTCTATCAGCACCATTATCCTACTACCTCTCTGGTCTGGACTAACTAATGTGGATATAGACCTGTCTGTCTGCACCATTATCCTACTACCTCTCTGGTATGGACTAACTAATGGGGATATAGACCTGACTGTCTGCACCATTATCCTACTACCTCTCTGGACTGCACTAACTAATGGGGATATAGACCTGTCTATCAGCACCATTATCCTACTACCTCTCTGGTCTGGACTGGACTAACTAATGGGGATATAGACCTGTCTATCAGCACCATTATCCTACTACCTCTCTGGTCTGGACTAACTAATACGGATATAGACCTGTCTATCAGCACCATTATCCTACTATCTCTCTGGTCTGGACTAACTAATGGGAATATAGACCTGTCTATCTGCACCATTATCCTACTACCTCTCTGGACTGGACTAATGGGGACATAGACCTGTCTGTCAGCATCATTATCCTACTACCTCTCTGGTCTGGTCTGGACTAACTAATGGGGATATAGACCTGTCTGTCAGCACCATCATCCTACTACCTCTCTGGTCTGGTCTGGACTAACTAATGGGGATATAGACCTGTCAATCAGCTCCATTATCCTACTACCTCTCTGGACTGGACTAACTAATGGGGATATAGACCTGTCTGTCAGCACTATTATCCTGCTCCCTCTCTGGTCTGGTCTGGACTAACTAATGGGGATATAGACCTGTCTATCAGCACCATTATCCTACTACCTCTCTGGTCTGGACTAACTAATGGTGATATAGACCTGTCTAGCAGCACCATTATCCTACTACCTCTCTGGTGTGGACTGGACTAACTAATGGGGATATATTCCTGTCTATCAGCACCATAATCCTACTACCTCTTTGGTCTGGTCTGGACTAACTAATGGGGATATATACCTGTCTATCAGCACCATTATCCTACTACCTCTCTGGTCTGGACTGGACTAACTAATGGGGATATAGACCTGTCTATCAGCACCATTATCCTACTACCTCTCTGGTCTGGACTAACTAATTGGGATATAGACCTGTCTATCAGCACCATTATCCTACTACCTCTCTGGTCTGGACTAACTAATGGGAATATTGACCTGTCTGTCAGCACCATTATCCAACTACCTCTCTGGTCTGGACTGGACTAACTAATGGGGATATAGAGCTGTCTGTCAGCACCATTATCCTACTACCTCTCTGGACTGGACTAACTAATGGGGATATAGACCTGTCTGTTAGCACCATTATCCTACTAACTCTCTGGTCTGGACTGGACTAAGTAATGGGGATATAGACCTGTCTGTCTGCACCATTATCCTACTACCTCTCTGGTCTGGACTGGACTAACTAATTGGGATATAGACCTGTCTGTCTGCACCATTATCCTACTACCTCTCTAGTCTGGAGTGGAATAACTAATGGGGATATAGACCTGTCTGTCAGCACCATTATCCTACTACCTCTCTGGTCTGGACTAACTAATGGGGATATAGACCTGTCTGTCAGCACCATTATCCTACAACCTCTCTGGTCTGGACTGGACTAACTAATGGGGATATATACCTGTCTATCAGCACCATTATCCAACTACCTCTCTGGTCTGGACTGGACTAACTAATGGGGATATATACCTGTCTATCAGCACCATTATCCAACTTCCTCTGGTCTGGACTGGACTAACTAATGGGGATATATACCTGTTTATCAGCACAATTATCTGGTCTGGACTGGACTAACTAATGGGGATATAGACCTGTTTATCAGCACCATTATCCTACTACCTCTCTGGTCTTGACTAACTAATGGGGAAATAGACCCGTCTATCAGCACCATTATCCTACTACCTCTCTGGACTGGACTAACTAATGGGAATATAGACCGTTCTATCAGCACCATTATCCTACTACCTCTCTGGACTGGACTAACTAATGGGGATATTGACCTGTCTATCAGCACCATTATCCTACTACCTCTCTGGTCTGGACTGGACTAACTAATGGGGATATAGACCTGTCTATCAGCACCATTATCCTACTACCTCTCTGGTCTGGACTGGACTAACTAATGGGGATATATACCTGTCTATCAGCACCATTATCCTACTACCTCTCTGGACTGGACTAACTAATGGGGATATAGACCTGTCTGTCAGCCCCATTATCCTACTACCTCTCTGGACTGGACTAACTAATGAGGATATAGACCTGTCAATCAGCACCATTATCCTACTACCTCTCTGGTCTGGACTGGACTAACTAATGGGGATATAGACCTGTCTGTCAGCAGCATTATCCAACTACCTCTCTGGTCTGGACTGGACTAACTAATGGGGATATAGACCTGTCTATCAGCACCATTATCCTACTACCTCTCTGGTCTGGACTAACTAATGGGGATATAGACCCGTCTATCAGCACCATTATCCTACTACCTCTCTGGACTGGACTAACTAATGGGAATATAGACCTGTCTATCAACACCATTATCCTACTACCTCTCTGGACTGGACTAACTAATGGGGATATAGACCTGTCTATCAGCACCATTATCCTACTACCTCTCTGGTCTGGACTGGACTAACTAATGGGGATATAGACCTGTCTATCAGCACCATTATCCTACTACCTCTCTGGTCTGGACTAACTAATGGGGATATAGACCAGTCTATCAGCACCATTATCCTACTACCTCTCTGGTCTGGACTGGACTAACTAATGGGGATATAGACCTGTCTGTCTGCACCATTATCCTACTACCTCTCTGGTCTGGACTAACTAATGGGGATATAGACCTGTCTGTCAGCAGCATTATCCAACTACCTCTCTGGTCTGGACTGGACTAACTAATGGGGATATAGACCTGTCTATCAGCACCATTATCCTACTACCTCTCTGGTCTGGACTAACTAATGGGGATATAGACCCGTCTATCAGCACCATTATCCTACTACCTCTCTGGACTGGACTAACTAATGGGAATATAGACCTGTCTATCAACACCATTATCCTACTACCTCTCTGGACTGGACTAACTAATGGGGATATAGACCTGTCTATCAGCACATTTATCCTACTACCTCTCTGGTCTGGACTAACTAATGTGGATATAGACCTGTCTGTCTGCACCATTATCCTACTACCTCTCTGGTATGGACTAACTAATGGGGATATAGACCTGACTGTCTGCACCATTATCCTACTACCTCTCTGGACTGCACTAACTAATGGGGATATAGACCTGTCTATCAGCACCATTATCCTACTACCTCTCTGGTCTGGACTGGACTAACTAATGGGGATATAGACCTGTCTATCAGCACCATTATCCTACTACCTCTCTGGTCTGGACTAACTAATGGGGATATAGACCCGTCTATCAGCACCATTATCCTACTACCTCTCTGGACTGGACTAACTAATGGGAATATAGACCTGTCTATCAACACCATTATCCTACTACCTCTCTGGACTGGACTAACTAATGGGGATATAGACCTGTCTATCAGCACCATTATCCTACTACCTCTCTGGTCTGGACTAACTAATGTTGATATAGACCTGTCTGTCTGCACCATTATCCTACTACCTCTCTGGTATGGACTAACTAATGGGGATATAGACCTGACTGTCTGCACCATTATCCTACTACCTCTCTGGACTGCACTAACTAATGGGGATATAGACCTGTCTATCAGCACCATTATCCTACTACCTCTCTGGTCTGGACTGGACTAACTAATGGGGATATATACCTTTCTATCAGCACCATTATCCTACTCCCTCTCTGGTCTGGACTGGATTAACTAATGGGGATATAGACCTGTCTATCAGAACCATTATCCTACTACCTTTCTGGTCTGGACTGGACTAACTAATGGTGATATAGACCTGTCTGTCAGCAACATTATCCTACTACCTCTCTGGTCTCGACTGGACTAACTAATGGGGATATAGACCTTTCTGTCATCATCATTATCCTACTACCTCTCTGGTCTGGTATGGACTAACTAATGGGGATATAGACCTGTCTGTTAGCACCATTATCCTACTACCTCTCTGGTCTGGACTGGACTAACTAATGGGGATATATACCTGTCTATCAGCACCGTTATCCTACTACCTCTCTGGACTGGACTAACTAATGGGGATATAGACCTGTCTGTCAGCCCCATTATCCTACTACCTCTCTGGACTGGACTAACTAATGAGGATATAGACCTGTCTATCAGCACCATTATCCTACTACCTCTCTGGTCTGGACTGGACTAACTAATGGGGATATAGACCTGTCTGTCTGCACCATTATCCAACTACCTCTGTAGTCTGGACTGGACTAACTAATGGGGATATAGACCTTTCTGTCAGCACCATTATCCTGCTACCTCTCTGGTCTGGACTAACTATTGGGGATATAGACCTGCCTGTCAGCAGCATTATCCAACTACCTCTCTGGTCTGGACTAACTAATGGGGATATAGACCCGTCTATCAGCACCATTATCCTACTACCTCTCTGGACTGGACTAACTAATGGGAATATAGACCTGTCTATCAGCACCATTATCCTACTACCTCTCTGGACTGGACTGGACTAACTAATGGGGATATAGACCTGTCTATCAGCACCATTATCCTACTACCTCTCTGGTCTGGACTGGACTAACTAATGGGGATATAGACCTGTCTATCAGCACCATTATCCTACTACCTCTCTGGTCTGGACTGGACTAACTAATGGGCATATAGACCTGTCTGTTAGCACCATTATCCTACTACCTCTCTGGACAAGACTAACTAATGGGGATATAGACCTGTCTGTCAGCCCCATTATCCTACTACCTCTCTGGACTGGACTAACTAATGAGGATATAGACCTGTCTATCAGCACCATTATCCTACTACCTCTCTGGTCTGGACTGGACTAACTAATGGGGATATAGACCTGTCTGTCTGCACCATTATCCTACTACCTCTCTGGTCTGGACTAACTAATGGGGATATAGACCTGTCTGTCAGCAGCATTATCCAACTACCTCTCTGGTCTGGACTGGACTAACTAATGGGGATATAGACCTGTCTATCAGCACCATTATCCTACTACCTCTCTGGTCTGGACTAACTAATGGGGATATAGACCCGTCTATCAGCACCATTATCCTACTACCTCTCTGGACTGGACTAACTAATGGGAATATAGAAATGTCTATCAACACCATTATCCTACTACCTCTCTGGACTGGACTAACTAATGGTGATATAGACCTGTCTATCAGCACCATTATCCTACTACCTCTCTGGTCTGGACTGGACTAACTAATAGGGGATATAGACCTGTCTATCAGCACCATTATCCTACTACCTCTCTGGTCTGGACTAACTAATGGGGATATAGACCAGTCTATCAGCACCATTATCCTACTACCTCTCTGGACTGGACTAACTAATGTGGATATAGACCTGTCTGTCTGCACCATTATCCTACTACCTCTCTGGTATGGACTAACTAATGGGGATATAGACCTGACTGTCTGCACCATTATCCTACTACCTCTCTGGACTGCACTAACTAATGGGGATATAGACCTGTCTATCAGCACCATTATCCTACTACCTCTCTGGTCTGGACTGGACTAACTAATGGGGATATATACCTGTCTATCAGCACCATTATCCTACTCCCTCTCTGGTCTGGACTGGATTAACTAATGGGGATATAGACCTGTCTATCAGAACCATTATCCTACTACCTTTCTGGTCTGGACTGGACTAACTAATGGGGATATAGACCTGTCTGTCAGCAACATTATCCTACTACCTCTCTGGTCTCGACTGGACTAACTAATGGGGATATAGACCTGTCTGTCAGCATCATTATCCTACTACCTCTCTGGTCTGGTCTGGACTAACTAATGGGGATATAGACCTGTCTGTCAGCACCATCATCCTACTACCTCTCTGGTCTGGTCTGGACTAACTAATGAGGATATAGACCTGTCTATCAGCACCATTATCCTACTCCCTCTCTGGTCTGGACTGGATTAACTAATGGGGATATAGACCTGTCTATCAGAACCATTATCCTACTACCTTTCTGGTCTGGACTGGACTAACTAATGGGGATATAGACCTGTCTGTCAGCACCATTATCCTACAACCTCTCTGGTCTGGACTGGACTAACTAATGGGGATATAGACCTGTCTATCAGCACAATTATCCTGCGACCTCTCTGGTCTGGTCTGGACTAACTAATGGGGATATAGACCTGTCTATCAGCACCATTATCCTACTACCTCTCTGGTCTGGACTAACTAATGGGGATATAGACCTGTCTATCAGCTCCATTATCCTTCTACCTCTCTGGTCTGGTCTGGACTAACTAATGGGAATATTGACCTGTCTGTCAGCACCATTATAAAACTACCTCTCTGGTCTGGACTGGACTAACTAATGTGGATATAGACCTGTCTGTTAGCACCATTATCCTACTACCTCTCTGGTCTGGACTGGACTAACTAATGGGGATATATACCTGTCTATCAGCACCATTATCCTACTACCTCTCTGGACTGGACTAACTAATGGGGATATAGACCTGTCTGTCAGCCCCATTATCCTACTACCTCTCTGGACTGGACTAACTAATGAGGATATAGACCTGTCTATCAGCACCATTATCCTACTACCTCTCTGGTCTGGACTGGACTAACTAATGGGGATATAGACCTGTCTGTCTGCACCATTATCCAACTACCTCTGTAGTCTGGACTGGACTAACTAATGGGGATATAGACCTTTCTGTCAGCACCATTATCCTGCTACCTCTCTGGTCTGGACTAACTAATGGGGATATAGACCTGCCTGTCAGCAGCATTATCCAACTACCTCTCTGGTCTGGACTAACTAATGGGGATATAGACCCGTCTATCAGCACCATTATCCTACTACCTCTCTGGACTGGACTAACTAATGGGAATATAGACCTGTCTATCAGCACCATTATCCTACTACCTCTCTGGACTGGACTAACTAATGGGGATATAGACCTGTCTGTCAGCACCATTATCCTACTACCTCTCTGGTCTGGACTGGACTAACTAATGGGGATATAGACCTGTCTATCAGCACCATTATCCTACTACCTCTCTGGTCTGGACTGGACTAACTAATGGGGATATAGACCTGTCTATCAGCACCATTATCCTACTACCTCTCTGGTCTGGACTGGACTAACTAATGGGCATATAGACCTGTCTGTTAGCACCATTATCCTACTACCTCTCTGGACAAGACTAACTAATGGGGATATAGACCTGTCTGTCAGCCCCATTATCCTAATACCTCTCTGGACTGGACTAACTAATGAGGATATAGACCTGTCTATCAGCACCATTATCCTACTACCTCTCTGGTCTGGACTGGACTAACTAATGGGGATATAGACCTGTCTGTCTGCACCATTATCCTACTACCTCTCTGGTCTGGACTAACTAATGGGGATATAGACCTGTCTGTCAGCAGCATTATCCAACTACCTCTCTGGTCTGGACTGGACTAACTAATGGGGATATAGACCTGTCTATCAGCACCATTATCCTACTACCTCTCTGGTCTGGACTAACTAATGGGGATATAGACCCGTCTATCAGCACCATTATCCTACTACCTCTCTGGACTGGACTAACTAATGGGAATATAGAAATGTCTATCAACACCATTATCCTACTACCTCTCTGGACTGGACTAACTAATGGTGATATAGACCTGTCTATCAGCACCATTATCCTACTACCTCTCTGGTCTGGACTGGACTAACTAATAGGGGATATAGACCTGTCTATCAGCACCATTATCCTACTACCTCTCTGGTCTGGACTAACTAATGGGGATATAGACCAGTCTATCAGCACCATTATCCTACTACCTCTCTGGACTGGACTAACTAATGTGGATATAGACCTGTCTGTCTGCACCATTATCCTACTACCTCTCTGGTATGGACTAACTAATGGGGATATAGACCTGACTGTCTGCACCATTATCCTACTACCTCTCTGGACTGCACTAACTAATGGGGATATAGACCTGTCTATCAGCACCATTATCCTACTACCTCTCTGGTCTGGACTGGACTAACTAATGGGGATATATACCTGTCTATCAGCACCATTATCCTACTCCCTCTCTGGTCTGGACTGGATTAACTAATGGGGATATAGACCTGTCTATCAGAACCATTATCCTACTACCTTTCTGGTCTGGACTGGACTAACTAATGGGGATATAGACCTGTCTGTCAGCAACATTATCCTACTACCTCTCTGGTCTCGACTGGACTAACTAATGGGGATATAGACCTGTCTGTCAGCATCATTATCCTACTACCTCTCTGGTCTGGTCTGGACTAACTAATGGGGATATAGACCTGTCTGTCAGCACCATCATCCTACTACCTCTCTGGTCTGGTCTGGACTAACTAATGAGGATATAGACCTGTCTATCAGCACCATTATCCTACTCCCTCTCTGGTCTGGACTGGATTAACTAATGGGGATATAGACCTGTCTATCAGAACCATTATCCTACTACCTTTCTGGTCTGGACTGGACTAACTAATGGGGATATAGACCTGTCTGTCAGCACCATTATCCTACAACCTCTCTGGTCTGGACTGGACTAACTAATGGGGATATAGACCTGTCTATCAGCACAATTATCCTGCGACCTCTCTGGTCTGGTCTGGACTAACTAATGGGGATATAGACCTGTCTATCAGCACCATTATCCTACTACCTCTCTGGTCTGGACTAACTAATGGGGATATAGACCTGTCTATCAGCTCCATTATCCTTCTACCTCTCTGGTCTGGTCTGGACTAACTAATGGGAATATTGACCTGTCTGTCAGCACCATCATCCTACTACCTCTCTGGTCTGGTCTGGACTAACTAATGGGGATATAGACCTATCTGTCAGCCCCATTATCCTACTACCTCTCTGGACTGGACTAACTAATGAGGATATAGACCTGTCTATCAGCACCATTATCCTACTACCTCTCTGGTCTGGACTGGACTAACTAATGGGGATATAGACCTGTCTGTCTGCACCATTATCCAACTACCTCTGTAGTCTGGACTGGACTAACTAATGGGGATATAGACCTGTCTATCAGCACCATTATCCTACTATCTCTCTGGTCTGGACTAACTAATGGGGATATAGACCTGTCTATCAGCACCATTATCCTACTACCTCTCTGGTCTGGACTAACTAATGGGGATATAGACCTACCTGTCAGCCCCATTATCCTACTACCTCTCTGGACTGGACTAACTAATGAGGATATAGACCTGTCTGTCTGCACCATTATCCAACTACCTCTGTAGTCTGGACTGGACTAACTAATGGGGATATAGACCTTTCTGTCAGCACCATTATCCTACTACCTCTCTGGTCTGGAATAACTAATGGGGATATAGACCTGCCTGTCAGCAGCATTATCCAACTACCTCTCTGGTCTGGTCTGGACTAACTAATGGAGATATAGACCCGTCTATCAGCACCATTATCCTACTACCTCTCTGGACTGGACTAACTAATGGGAATATAGACCTGTCTATAAGCACCATTATCCTACTACCTCTCTGGACTGGACTAACTAATGGGGATATAGACATGTCTGTCAGCACCATTATCCTACTACCTCTCTGGTCTGGACTGGACTAACTAATGGGGATATAGACCTGTCTATCAGCACCATTATCCTACTATCTCTCTGGTCTGGACTAACTAATGGGGATATAGACCTGTCTGTCTGCACCATTATCCTACTACCTCTCTGGACTGGACTTACTAATGGGGATATAGGCCTGTCTATCAGCACCATTATCCTACTACCTCTCTGGTCTGGACTGGACTAACTAATGGGGATATAGACCTGTCAATCAGCTCCATTATCCTACTACCTCTCTGGACTGGACTAACTAATGGGGATATAGACCTGTCTGTCAGCACTATTATCCTGCTCCCTCTCTGGTCTGGTCTGGACTAACTAATGGGGATATAGACCTGTCTATCAGCACCATTATCCTACTACCTCTCTGGTCTGGACTAACTAATGGGGTTATAGACCTGTCTAGCAGCACCATTATCCTACTACCTCTCTGGTCTGGACTAACTAATGGGAATATAGACCTGTCTGTCAGCACCATTATCCTACTACCTCTCTGGTCTGGACTGGACTAACTAATGGGGATATATACCTGTCTATCAGCACTATTATTCTACTACCTCTCTGGTCTGGACTGGACTAACTAATGGGGATATAGACCTGTCTATCAGCACCATTATCCTGCTACCTCTCTGGTCTGGTCTGGACTAACTAATGGGGATATAGACCTGTCTATAAGCACCATTATCCTACTATCTCTCTGTTCTGGACTAACTAATGGGAATATAGACCTGTCTATCAGCACCATTATCCTACTACCTCTCTGGTCTGGACTAACTAATGGGGATATAGACCTGTCTGTCTGCACCATTATCCTACTACCTCTCTGGTCTGGACTAACTAATGGGGATATAGACCTGTCTGTGAGCACTATTATCCTGCTCCCTCTCTCGTCTGGTCTGGACTAACTAATGGGGATATAGACCAGTCTATCAGCACCATTATCCTACTACCTCTCTGGTCTGGACTGGACTAATGGGGACATAGACCTGTCGGTCAGCAACATTATCCTACTACCTCTCTGGTCTAGACTAACAAATGGGGATATAGACCTGTCTGTCAGCATCATTATCCTACTACCTCTCTGGTCTGGTCTGGACTAACTAATGGGGATATAGACCTGTCTGTCAGCACCATCATCCTACTACCTCTCTGGTCTGGTCTGGACTAACTAATGGGGATATAGACCTGTCAATCAGCTCCATTATCCTACTACCTCTCTGGACTGGACTAACTAATGGGGATATAGACCTGTCTGTCAGAACTATTATCCTGCTCCCTCTCTGGTCTGGTCTGGACTAACTAATGGGGATATAGACCTGTCTATCAGCACCATTATCCTACTACCTCTCTGGTCTGGACTGGACTAACTAATGGGGATATAGACCTGTCTATCAGCACCATTATTCTGCTACCTCTCTGGTCTGGTCTGGACTAACTAATGGGGATATAGACCTGTCTATCAGCACAATTATCTGGTCTGGACTGGACTAACTAATGGGGATATAGACCTGTCTATCAGCACCATTATCCTACTACCTCTCTGGTCTGGACAAACTAATGGGGATATAGACCCGTCTATCAGCACCATTATCCTACTACCTCTCTGGACTGGACTGGACTAACTAATGGGGATATAGACCTGTCTGTCTGCACCATTATCCTACTACCTCTCTAGTCTGGACTGGACTAACTAATGGGGATATAGACCTGTCTGTCTGCACCATTATCCTACTACCTCTCTAGTCTGGACTGGACTAACTAATGGGGATATAGACCTGTCTGTCAGCACCATTATCCTACTACCTCTCTGGTCTGGACTAACTAATGGGGATATAGACCTGTCGGTCAGCAACATTATCCTACTACCTCTCTGGTCTAGACTAACAAATGGGGATATAGACCTGTCTGTCAGCATCATTATCCTACTACCTCTCTGGTCTGGTCTGGACTAACTAATGGGGATATAGACCTGTCTGTCAGCACCATCATCCTACTACCTCTCTGGTCTGGTCTGGACTAACTAATGGGGATATAGACCTGTCAATCAGCTCCATTATCCTACTACCTCTCTGGACTGGACTAACTAATGGGGATATAGACCTGTCTGTCAGAACTATTATCCTGCTCCCTCTCTGGTCTGGTCTGGACTAACTAATGGGGATATAGACCTGTCTATCAGCACCATTATCCTACTACCTCTCTGGTCTGGACTGGACTAACTAATGGGGATATAGACCTGTCTATCAGCACCATTATTATGCTACCTCTCTGGTCTGGTCTGGACTAACTAATGGGGATATAGACCTGTCTATCAGAACAATTATCTGGTCTGGACTGGACTAACTAATGGGGATATAGACCTGTCTATCAGCACCATTATCCTACTACCTCTCTGGTCTGGACAAACTAATGGGGATATAGACCCGTCTATCAGCACCATTATCCTACTACCTCTCTGGACTGGACTAACTAATGGGGATATAGACCTGTCTGTCTGCACCATTATCCTACTACCTCTCTAGTCTGGACTGGACTAACTAATGGGGATATAGACCTGTCTGTCTGCACCATTATCCTACTACCTCTCTAGTCTGGACTGGACTAACTAATGGGGATATAGACCTGTCTGTCAGCACCATTATCCTACTACCTCTCTGGTCTGGACTAACTAATGGGGATATAGACCTGTCTGTCAGCACCATTATCCTACTACCTCTCTGGTCTGGACTGGACTAACTAATGGGGATATATACCTGTCAATCAGCACCATTATAAAACAACCTCTGGTCTGGACTGGACTAACTAATGGGGATATAGACCTGTCTATCAGCACAATTATCTGGTCTGGACTGGACTAACTAATGGGGATATAGACCTGTCTATCAGCACCATTATCCTACTACCTCTCTGGTCTGGACAAACTAATGGGGATATAGACCCGTCTATCAGCACCATTATCCTACTACCTCTCTGGACTGGACTAACTAATGGGAATATAGACCTGTCTATCAGCACCATTATCCTACTACCTCTCTGGACTGGACTAACTAATGGGGATATAGACTTGTCTATCAGCACCATTATCCTACTACCTCTCTGGTCTGGACTGGACTAACTAATGGGGATATAGACCTGTCTATCAGCACCATTATCCTACTACCTCTCTGGACTGGACTAACTAATGGGGATATAGACCTGTCTATCAGCACCATTATCCTACTACCTCTCTGGTCTGGACTAACTAATGGGGATATAGACCTGTCTGTCTGCACCATTATCCTACTACCTCTCTGGTCTGGACTAACTAATGGGGATATAGACCTGTCTGTCAGCAACATTATCCTACTACCTCTCTGGTCTGGACTGGACTAACTAATGGGGATATAGACCTGTCTGTCAGCATCATTATCCTACTACCTCTCTGGTCTGGTCTGGACTAACTAATGGGGATATAGACCTGTCTGTCAGCACCATCATCCTACTACCTCTCTGGTCTGGTCTGGACTAACTAATGGGGATATAGACCTGTCAATCAGCTCCATTATCCTACTACCTCTCTGGACTGGACTAACTAATGGGGATATAGACCTGTCTGTCAGCACTATTATCCTGCTCCCTCTCTCGTCTGGTCTGGACTAACTAATGGGGATATAGACCAGTCTATCAGCACCATTATCCTACTACCTCTCTGGTCTGGACTGGACTAACTAATGGGGATATATACCTGTCTATCAGCACCATTATCCTACTACCTCTCTGGTCTGGATTAACTAATGGGGATATAGACCCGTCTATCAGCACCATTATCCTACTACCTCTCTGGACTGGTCTAACTAATGTCAATATAGACCTGTCTATCAGCACCATTATCCTACTACCTCTCTGGACTGGACTAACTAATGGGGATATAGACCTGTCTATCAGCACCATTATCCTACTACCTCTCTGCTCTGGACTGGACTAACTAATGTGGGATATAGACCTGTCTATCAGCACCATTATCCTACTACCACTCTGGTCTGGACTAACTAATGGGGATATAGACCAGTCTATCAGCACCATTATCCTACTACCTCTCTGGACTGGACTAACTAATGGGAATATAGACCTGTCTATCAGCACCATTATCCTACTACCTCTCTGGACTGGACTAACTAATGGGGATATAGACCTGTCTATCAGCACCATTATCCTACTACCTCTCTGGTCTGGACTAACTAATGTGGATATAGAACTGTCTGTCTGCACCATTATCCTACTACCTCTCTGGTATGGACTAACTAATGGGGATATAGACCTGACTGTCTGCACCATTATCCTACTACATCTCTGGACTGCACTAACTAATGGGGATATAGACCTGTCTATCAGCACCATTATCCTACTACCTCGCTGGTCTGGACTGGACTAACTAATGGGGATATATACCTGTCTATCAGCACCATTATCCTACTCCCTCTCTGGTCTGGACTGGATTAACTAATGGGGATATAGACCTGTCTATCAGAACCATTATCCTACTACCTTTCTGGTCTGGACTGGACTAACTAATGGGGATATAGACCTGTCTGTCAGCATCATTATCCTACTACCTCTCTGGTCTGGTCTGGACTAACTAATGGGGATATAGACCTGCCTGTCAGCACCATCATCCTACTACCTCTCTGGTCTGGTCTGGACTAACTAATGAGGATATAGACCTGTCTATCAGCACCATTATCCTACTCCCTCTCTGGTCTGGACTGGATTAACTAATGGGGATATAGACCTGTCTATCAGAACCATTATCCTACTACCTTTCTGGTCTGGACTGGACTAACTAATGGGGATATAGACCTGTCTGTCAACACCATTATCCTACAACCTCTCTGGTCTGGACTGGACTAACTAATGGGGATATAGACCTGTCTATCAGCACCATTATCCTGCGACCTCGCTGGTCTGGTCTGGACTAACTAATGGGGATATAGACCTGTCTATCAGCACCATTATCCTACTACCTCTCTGGTCTGGACTAACTAATGGGGATATAGACCTGTCTGTCAGCTCCATTATCCTTCTACCTCTCTGGTCTGGTCTGGACTAACTAATGGGAATATTGACCTGTCTGTCAGCACCATTATAAAACTACCTCTCTGGTCTGGACTGGACTAACTAATGTGGATATAGACCTGTCTGTTAGCACCATTATCCTACTACCTCTCTGGTCTGGACTGGACTAACTAATGGGGATATATACCTGTCTATCAGCACCATTATCCTACTACCTCTCTGGACTGGACTAACTAATGGGGATATAGACCCGTCTATCAGCACCATTATCCTACTACCTCTCTGGACTGGACTAACTAATGGGAATATAGACCTGTCTATGAGCACCATTATCCTACTACCTCTCTGGACTGGACTAACTAATGGGGATATAGACCTGTCTATCAGCACCATTATCCTACTACCTCTCTGGACTGGACTAACTAATGGGGATATAGACCTGTCTATCAGCACCATTATCCTACTACCTCTCTGGTCTGGACTAACTAATGGGGATATAGACCTGTCTGTCTGCACCATTATCCTACTACCTCTCTGGTCTGGACTAACTAATGGGGATATAGACCTGTCTGTCAGCAACATTATCCTACTACCTCTCTGGTCTGGACTGGACTAACTAATGGGGATATAGACCTGTCTGTCAGCATCATTATCCTACTACCTCTCTGGTCTGGTCTGGACTAACTAATGGGGATATAGACCTGTCTGTCAGCACCATCATCCTACTACCTCTCTGGTCTGGTCTGGACTAACTAATGGGGATATAGACCTGTCTATCAGCACCATTATCCTACTACCTCTCTGCTCTGGACTGGACTAACTAATGTGGGATATAGACCTGTCTATCAGCACCATTATCCTACTACCTCTCTGGTCTGGACTAACTAATGGGGATATAGACCAGTCTATCAGCACCATTATCCTACTACCTCTCTGGACTGGACTAACTAATGGGAATATAGACCTGTCTATCAGCACCATTATCCTACTACCTCTCTGGACTGGACTAACTAATGGGGATATAGACCCGTCTATCAGCACCATTATCCTACTACCTCTCTGGACTGGTCTAACTAATGTCAATATAGACCTGTCTATCAGCACCATTATCCTACTACCTCTCTGGACTGGACTAACTAATGGGGATATAGACCTGTCTATCAGCACCATTATCCTACTACCTCTCTGGTCTGGACTGGACTAACTAATAGGGGATATAGACCTGTCTATCAGCACCATTATCCTACTACCTCTCTGGTCTGGACTAACTAATGGGGATATAGACCTGTCTATCAGCACCATTTTCCTACTACCTCTCTGGTCTGGACTAACTAATGTGGATATAGACCTGTCTGTCTGCACCATTATCCTACTACCTCTCTGGTATGGACTAACTAATGGGGATATAGACCTGACTGTCTGCACCATTATCCTACTACATCTCTGGACTGCACTAACTAATGGGGATATAGACCTGTCTATCAGCACCATTATCCTACTACCTCTCTGGTCTGGACTGGACTAACTAATGGGGATATATACCTGTCTATCAGCACCATTATCCTACTCCCTCTCTGGTCTGGACCAGATTAACTAATGGGGATATAGACCTGTCTATCAGAACCATTATCCTACTAACTTTCTGGTCTGGACTGGACTAACTAATGGGGATATAGACCTGTCTGTCAGCAACATTATCCTACTACCTCTCTGGTCTCGACTGGACTAACTAATGGGGATATAGACCTGTCTGTCAGCATCATTATCCTACTACCTCTCTGGTCTGGTCTGGACTAACTAATGGGGATATAGACCTGTCTGTCAGCACCATCATCCTACTACCTCTCTGGTCTGGTCTGGACTAACTAATGAGGATATAGACCTGTCTATCAGCACCATTATCCTACTCCCTCTCTGGTCTGGACTGGATTAACTAATGGGGATATAGACCTGTCTATCAGAACCATTATCCTACTACCTTTCTGGTCTGGACTGGACTAACTAATGGGGATATAGACCTGTCTGTCATCACCATTATCCTACAACCTCTCTGGTCTGGACTGGACTAACTAATGGGGATATAGACCTGTCTATCAGCACCATTATCCCGCGACCTCTCTGGTCTGGTCTGGACTAACTAATGGGGATATAGACCTGTCTATCAGCACCATTATCCTACTACCTCTCTGGTCTGGACTAACTAATGGGGATATAGACCTGTCTATCAGCTCCATTATCCTTCTACCTCTCTGGTCTGGTCTGGACTAACTAATGGGAATATTGACCTGTGTGTCAGCACCATTATAAAACTACCTCTCTGGTCTGGACTGGACTAACTTATGTGGATATAGACCTGTCTGTTAGCACCATTATCCTACTACCTCTCTGGTCTGGACTGGACTAACTAATGGGGATATATACCTGTCTATCAGCACCATTATCCTACTACCTCTCTGGACTGGACTAACTAATGGGGATATAGACCCGTCTATCAGCACCATTATCCTACTACCTCTCTGGACTGGACTAACTAATGGGAATATAGACCTGTCTATGAGCACCATTATCCTACTACCTCTCTGGACTGGACTAACTAATGGGGATATAGACCTGTCTATCAGCACCATTATCCTACTACCTCTCTGGTCTGGACTGGACTAACTAATGGGGATATAGACCTGTCTATCAGCACCATTATCCTACTACCTCTCTGGACTGGACTAACTAATGGGGATATAGACCTGTCTATCAGCACCATTATCCTACTACCTCTCTGGTCTGGACTAACTAATGGGGATATAGACCTGTCTGTCTGCACCATTATCCTACTACCTCTCTGGTCTGGACTAACTAATGGGGATATAGACCTGTCTGTCAGCAACATTATCCTACTACCTCTCTGGTCTGGACTGGACTAACTAATGGGGATATAGACCTGTCTGTCAGCATCATTATCCTACTACCTCTCTGGTCTGGTCTGGACTAACTAATGGGGATATAGACCTGTCTGTCAGCACCATCATCCTACTAACTCTCTGGTCTGGTCTGGACTAACTAATGGGGATATAGACCTGTCAATCAGCTCCATTATCCTACTACCTCTCTGGACTGGACTAACTAATGGGGATATAGACCTGTCTGTCAGCACTATTATCCTGCTCCCTCTCTCGTCTGGTCTGGACTAACTAATGGGGATATAGACCAGTCTATCAGCACCATTATCCTACTACCTCTCTGGTCTGGACTGGACTAACTAATGGGGATATATACCTGTCTATCAGCATCATTATCCTACTACCTCTCTGGTCTGGTCTGGACTAACTAATGGGGATATAGACCTGTCTGTCAGCACCATTATCCTACTACCTCTCTGGACTGGTCTAACTAATGTCAATATAGACCTGTCTATCAGCACCATTATCCTACTACCTCTCTGGACTGGACTAACTAATGGGGATATAGACCTGTCTATCAGCACCATTATCCTACTACCTCTCTGCTCTGGACTGGACTAACTAATGTGGGATATAGACCTGTCTATCAGCACCATTATCCTACTACCTCTCTGGTCTGGACTAACTAATGGGGATATAGACCAGTCTATCAGCACCATTATCCTACTACCTCTCTGGACTGGAATAACTAATGGGAATATAGACCTGTCTATCAGCACCATTATCCTACTACCTCTCTGGACTGGACTAACTAATGGGGATATAGACCTGTCTATCAGCACCATTATCCTACTACCTCTCTGGTCTGGACTGGACTAACTAATAGGGGATATAGACCTGTCTATCAGCACCATTATCCTACTACCTCTCTTGTCTGGACTAACTAATGGGGATATAGACCAGTCTATCAGCACCATTATCCTACTACCTCTCTGGACTGGACTAACTAATGGGAATATAGACCTGTCTATCAGCACCATTATCCTACTACCTCTCTGGACTGGACTAACTAATGGGGATATAGACCTGTCTATCAGCACCATTATCCTACTACCTCTCTGGTCTGGACTAACTAATGTGGATATAGAACTGTCTGTCTGCACCATTATCCTACTACCTCTCTGGTATGGACTAACTAATGGGGATATAGACCTGACTGTCTGCACCATTATCCTACTACATCTCTGGACTGCACTAACTAATGGGGATATAGACCTGTCTATCAGCACCATTATCCTACTACCTCTCTGGTCTGGACTGGACTAACTAATGGGGATATATACCTGTCTATCAGCACCATTATCCTACTCCCTCTCTGGTCTGGACTGGATTAACTAATGGGGATATAGACCTGTCTATCAGAACCATTATCCTACTACCTTTCTGGTCTGGACTGGACTAACTAATGGGGATATAGACCTGTCTGTCAGCATCATTATCCTACTACCTCTCTGGTCTGGTCTGGACTAACTAATGGGGATATAGACCTGTCTGTCAGCACCATCATCCTACTACCTCTCTGGTCTGGTCTGGACTAACTAATGAGGATATAGACCTGTCTATCAGCACCATTATCCTACTCCCTCTCTGGTCTGGACTGGATTAACTAATGGGGATATAGACCTGTCTATCAGAACCATTATCCTACTACCTTTCTGGTCTGGACTGGACTAACTAATGGGGATATAGACCTGTCTGTCAGCACCATTATCCTACAACCTCTCTGGTCTGGACTGGACTAACTAATGGGGTTATAGACCTGTCTATCAGCACCATTATCCTGCGACCTCTCTGGTCTGGTCTGGACTAACTAATGGGGATATAGACCTGTCTATCAGCACCATTATCCTACTACCTCTCTGGTCTGGACTAACTAATGGGGATATAGACCTGTCTATCAGCTCCATTATCCTTCTACCTCTCTGGTCTGGTCTGGACTAACTAATGGGAATATTGACCTGTCTGTCAGCACCATTATAAAACTACCTCTCTGGTCTGGACTGGACTAACTAATGTGGATATAGACCTGTCTGTTAGCACCATTATCCTACTACCTCTCTGGTCTGGACTGGACTAACTAATGGGGATATATACCTGTCTATCAGCACCATTATCCTACTACCTCTCTGGACTGGACTAACTAATGGGAATATAGACCTGTCTATGAGCACCATTATCCTACTACCTCTCTGGACTGGACTAACTAATGGGGATATAGACCTGTCTATCAGCACCATTATCCTACTACCTCTCTGGTCTGGACTGGACTAACTAATGGGGATATAGACCTGTCTATCAGCACCATTATCCTACTACCTCTCTGGACTGGACTAACTAATGGGGATATAGACCTGTCTATCAGCACCATTATCCTACTACCTCTCTGGTCTGGACTAACTAATGGGGATATAGACCTGTCTGTCTGCACCATTATCCTACTACCTCTCTGGTCTGGACTAACTAATGGGGATATAGACCTGTCTGTCAGCAACATTATCCTACTACCTCTCTGGTCTGGACTGGACTAACTAATGGGGATATAGACCTGTCTGTCAGCATCATTATCCTACTACCTCTCTGGTCTGGTCTGGACTAACTAATGGGGATATAGACCTGTCTGTCAGCACCATCATCCTACTACCTCTCTGGTCTGGTCTGGACTAACTAATGGGGATATAGACCTGTCAATCAGCTCCATTATCCTACTACCTCTCTGGACTGGACTAACTAATGGGGATATAGACCTGTCTGTCAGCACTATTATCCTGCTCCCTCTCTCGTCTGGTCTGGACTAACTAATGGGGATATAGACCAGTCTATCAGCACCATTATCCTACTACCTCTCTGGTCTGGACTGGACTAACTAATGGGGATATATACCTGTCTATCAGCACCATTATCCTACTACCTCTCTGGTCTGGATTAACTAATGGGGATATAGACCTGTCTATCAGCACCATTATCCTACTACCTCTCTGGACTGGTCTAACTAATGTCAATATAGACCTGTCTATCAGCACCATTATCCTACTACCTCTCTGGACTGGACTAACTAATGGGGATATAGACCTGTCTATCAGCACCATTATCGTACTACCTCTCTGCTCTGGACTGGACTAACTAATGTGGGATATAGACCTGTCTATCAGCACCATTATCCTACTACCTCTCTGGTCTGGACTAACTAATGGGGATATAGAACAGTCTATCAGCACCATTATCCTACTACCTCTCTGGACTGGACTAACTAATGGGAATATAGACCTGTCTATCAGCACCATTATCCTACTACCTCCCTGGACTGGACTAACTAATGGGGATATAGACCCGTCTATCAGCACCATTATCCTACTACCTCTCTGGACTGGTCTAACTAATGTCAATATAGACCTGTCTATCAGCACCATTATCCTACTACCTCTCTGGACTGGACTAACTAATGGGGATATAGACCTGTCTATCAGCACCATTATCCTACTACCTCTCTGGTCTGGACTGGACTAACTAATAGGGGATATAGACCTGTCTATCAGCACCATTATCCTACTACCTCTCTGGTCTGGACTAACTAATGGGGATATAGACCTGTCTATCAGCACCATTATCCTACTACCTCTCTGGTCTGGACTGGACTAACTAATGGGGATATATACCTGTCTATCAGCACCATTATCCTACTCCCTCTCTTATCTGGACCAGATTAACTAATGGGGATATAGACCTGTCTATCAGAACCATTATCCTACTAACTTTCTGGTCTGGACTGGACTAACTAATGGGGATATAGACCTGTCTGTCAGCAACATTATCCTACTACCTCTCTGGTCTCGACTGGACTAACTAATGGGGATATAGACCTGTCTGTCAGCATCATTATCCTACTACCTCTCTGGTCTGGTCTGGACTAACTAATGGGGATATAGACCTGTCTGTCAGCACCATCATCCTACTACCTCTCTGGTCTGGTCTGGACTAACTAATGAGGATATAGACCTGTCTATCAGCACCATTATCCTACTCCCTCTCTGGTCTGGACTGGATTAACTAATGGGGATATAGACCTGTCTATCAGAACCATTATCCTACTACCTTTCTGGTCTGGACTGGACTAACTAATGGGGATATAGACCTGTCTGTCAGCACCATTATCCTACAACCTCTCTGCTCTGGACTGGACTAACTAATGGGGATATAGACCTGTCTATCAGCACCATTATCCCGCGACCTCTCTGGTCTGGTCTGGACTAACTAATGGGGATATAGACCTGTCTATCAGCACCATTATCCTACTACCTCAATTGGTCTGGACTAACTAATGGGGATATAGACCTGTCTATCAGCTCCATTATCCTTCTACCTCTCTGGTCTGGTCTGGACTAACTAATGGGAATATTGACCTGTGTGTCAGCACCATTATAAAACTACCTCTCTGGTCTGGACTGGACTAACTAATGTGGATATAGACCTGTCTGTTAGCACCATTATCCTACTACCTCTCTGGTCTGGACTGGACTAACTAATGGGGATATATACCTGTCTATCAGCACCATTATCCTACTACCTCTCTGGACTGGACTAACTAATGGGGATATAGACCCGTCTATCAGCACCATTATCCTACTACCTCTCTGGACTGGACTAACTAATGGGAATATAGACCTGTCTATGAGCACCATTATCCTACTACCTCTCTGGACTGGACTAACTAATGGGGATATAGACCTGTCTATCAGCACCATTATCCTACTACCTCTCTGGTCTGGACTGGACTAACTAATGGGGATATAGACCTGTCTATCAGCACCATTATCCTACTACCTCTCTGGTCTGGACTGGACTAACTAATGGGGATATATACCTGTCTATCAGCACCATTATCCTACTCCCTCTCTGGTCTGGACCAGATTAACTAATGGGGATATAGACCTGTCTATCAGAACCATTATCCTACTAACTTTCTGGTCTGGACTGGACTAACTAATGGGGATATAGACCTGTCTGTCAGCAACATTATCCTACTACCTCTCTGGTCTCGACTGGACTAACTAATGGGGATATAGACCTGTCTGTCAGCATCATTATCCTACTACCTCTCTGGTCTGGTCTGGACTAACTAATGGGGATATAGACCTGTCTGTCAGCACCATCATCCTACTACCTCTCTGGTCTGGTCTGGACTAACTAATGAGGATATAGACCTGTCTATCAGCACCATTATCCTACTCCCTCTCTGGTCTGGACTGGATTAACTAATGGGGATATAGACCTGTCTATCAGAACCATTATCCTACTACCTTTCTGGTCTGGACTGGACTAACTAATGGGGATATAGACCTGTCTGTCAGCACCATTATCCTACAACCTCTCTGCTCTGGACTGGACTAACTAATGGGGATATAGACCTGTCTATCAGCACCATTATCCCGCGACCTCTCTGGTCTGGTCTGGACTAACTAATGGGGATATAGACCTGTCTATCAGCACCATTATCCTACTACCTCTCTGGTCTGGACTAACTAATGGGGATATAGACCTTTCTATCAGCTCCATTATCCTTCTACCTCTCTGGTCTGGTCTGGACTAACTAATGGGAATATTGACCTGTGTGTCAGCACCATTATAAAACTACCTCTCTGGTCTGGACTGGACTAACTAATGTGGATATAGACCTGTCTGTTAGCACCATTATCCTACTACCTCTCTGGTCTGGACTGGACTAACTAATGGGGATATATACCTGTCTATCAGCACCATTATCCTACTACCTCTCTGGACTGGACTAACTAATGGGGATATAGACCCGTCTATCAGCACCATTATCCTACTACCTCTCTGGACTGGACTAACTAATGGGAATATAGACCTGTCTATGAGCACCATTATCCTACTACCTCTCTGGACTGGACTAACTAATGGGGATATAGACCTGTCTATCAGCACCATTATCCTACTACCTCTCTGGTCTGGACTGGACTAACTAATGGGGATATAGACCTGTATATCAGCACCATTATCCTACTACCTCTCTGGACTGGACTAACTAATGGGGATATAGACCTGTCTATCAGCACCATTATCCTACTACCTCTCTGGTCTGGACTAACTAATGGGGATATAGACCTGTCTGTCAGCAACATTATCCTACTACCTCTCTGGTCTGGACTGGACTAACTAATGGGGATATAGACCTGTCTGTCAGCATCATTATCCTACTACCTCTCTGGTCTGGTCTGGACTAACTAATGGGGATATAGACCCGTCTATCAGCACCATTATCCTACTACCTCTCTGGACTGGACTAACTAATGGGGATATAGACCCGTCTATCAGCACCATTATCCTACTACCTCTCTGGACTGGACTAACTAATGGGAATATAGACCTGTCTATGAGCACCATTATCCTACTACCTCTCTGGACTGGACTAACTAATGGGGATATAGACCTGTCTGTCTGCACCATTATCCTACTACCTCTCTGGTCTGGACTAACTAATGGGAATATAGACCTGTCTGTCAGCAACATTATCCTACTACCTCTCTGGTCTGGACTGGACTAACTAATGGGGATATAGACCTGTCTGTCAGCATCATTATCCTACTACCTCTCTGGTCTGGTCTGGACTAACTAATGGGGATATAGACCTGTCTGTCAGCACCATCATCCTACTACCTCTCTGGTCTGGTCTGGACTAACTAATGGGGATATAGACCTGTCAATCAGCTCCATTATCCTACTACCTCTCTGGACTGGACTAACTAATGGGGATATAGACCTGTCTGTCAGCACTATTATCCTGCTCCCTCTCTCGTCTGGTCTGGACTAACTAATGGGGATATAGACCAGTCTATCAGCACCATTATCCTACTACCTCTCTGGTCTGGACTGGACTAACTAATGGGGATATATACCTGTCTATCAGCATCATTATCCTACTACCTCTCTGGTCTGGTCTGGACTAACTAATGGGGATATAGACCTGTCTGTCAGCACCATTATCCTACTACCTCTCTGGACTGGTCTAACTAATGTCAATATAGACCTGTCTATCAGCACCATTATCCTACTACCTCTCTGGACTGGACTAACTAATGGGGATATAGACCTGTCCATCAGCACCATTATCCTACTACCTCTCTGCTCTGGACTGGACTAACTAATGTGGGATATAGACCTGTCTATCAGCACCATTATCCTACTACCTCTCTGGTCTGGACTAACTAATGGGGATATAGACCAGTCTATCAGCACCATTATCCTACTACCTCTCTGGACTGGAATAACTAATGGGAATATAGACCTGTCTATCAGCACCATTATCCTACTACCTCTCTGGACTGGACTAACTAATGGGGATATAGACCTGTCTATCAGCACCATTATCCTACTACCTCTCTGGACTGGACTAACTAATGGGGATATAGACCTGTCTATCAGCACCATTATCCTACTACCTCTCTGGTCTGGACTGGACTAACTAATAGGGGATATAGACCTGTCTATCAGCACCATTATCCTACTACCTCTCTTGTCTGGACTAACTAATGGGGATATAGACCAGTCTATCAGCACCATTATCCTACTACCTCTCTGGACTGGACTAACTAATGGGAATATAGACCTGTCTATCAGCACCATTATCCTACTACCTCTCTGGACTGGACTAACTAATGGGGATATAGACCTGTCTATCAGCACCATTATCCTACTACCTCTCTGGTCTGGACTAACTAATGTGGATATAGAACTGTCTGTCTGCACCATTATCCTACTACCTCTCTGGTATGGACTAACTAATGGGGATATAGACCTGACTGTCTGCACCATTATCCTACTACATCTCTGGACTGCACTAACTAATGGGGATATAGACCTGTCTATCAGCACCATTATCCTACTACCTCTCTGGTCTGGACTGGACTAACTAATGGGGATATATACATGTCTATCAGCACCATTATCCTACTCCCTCTCTGGTCTGGACTGGATTAACTAATGGGGATATAGACCTGTCTATCAGAACCATTATCCTACTACCTTTCTGGTCTGGACTGGACTAACTAATTGGGATATAGACCTGTCTGTCAGCATCATTATCCTACTACCTCTCTGGTCTGGTCTGGACTAACTAATGGGGATATAGACCTGTCTGTCAGCACCATCATCCTACTACCTCTCTGGTCTGGTCTGGACTAACTAATGAGGATATAGACCTGTCTATCAGCACCATTATCCTACTCCCTCTCTGGTCTGGACTGGATTAACTAATGGGGATATAGACCTGTCTATCAGAACCATTATCCTACTACCTTTCTGGTCTGGACTGGACTAACTAATGGGGATATAGACCTGTCTGTCAGCACCATTATCCTACAACCTCTCTGGTCTGGACTGGACTAACTAATGGGGATATAGACCTGTCTATCAGCACCATTATCCTGCGACCTCTCTGGTCTGGTCTGGACTAACTAATGGGGATATAGACCTGTCTATCAGCACCATTATCCTACTACCTCTCTGGTCTGGACTAACTAATGGGGATATAGACCTGTCTATCAGCTCCATTATCCTTCTACCTCTCTGGTCTGGTCTGGACTAACTAATGGGAATATTGACCTGTCTGTCAGCACCATTATAAAACTACCTCTCTGGTCTGGACTGGACTAACTAATGTGGATATAGACCTGTCTGTTAGCACCATTATCCTACTACCTCTCTGGTCTGGACTGGACTAACTAATGGGGATATATACCTGTCTATCAGCACCATTATCCTACTACCTCTCTGGACTGGACTAACTAATGGGGATATAGACCCGTCTATCAGCACCATTATCCTACTACCTCTCTGGACTGGACTAACTAATGGGAATATAGACCTGTCTATGAGCACCATTATCCTACTACCTCTCTGGACTGGACTAACTAATGGGGATATAGACCTGTCTATCAGCACCATTATCCTACTACCTCTCTGGTCTGGACTGGACTAACTAATGGGGATATAGACCTGTCTATCAGCACCATTATCCTACTACCTCTCTGGACTGGACTAACTAATGGGGATATAGACCTGTCTATCAGCACCATTATCCTACTACCTCTCTGGTCTGGACTAACTAATGGGGATATAGACCTTTCTGTCTGCACCATTATCCTACTACCTCTCTGGTCTGGACTAACTAATGGGGATATAGACCTGTCTGTCAGCAACATTATCCTACTACCTCTCTGGTCTGGACTGGACTAACTAATGGGGATATAGACCTGTCTGTCAGCATCATTATCCTACTACCTCTCTGGTCTGGTCTGGACTAACTAATGGGGATATAGACCTGTCTGTCAGCACCATCATCCTACTACCTCTCTGGTCTGGTCTGGACTAACTAATGGGGATATAGACCTGTCAATCAGCTCCATTATCCTACTACCTCTCTGGACTGGACTAACTAATGGGGATATAGACCTGTCTGTCAGCACTATTATCCTGCTCCCTCTCTCGTCTGGTCTGGACTAACTAATGGGGATATAGACCAGTCTATCAGCACCATTATCCTACTACCTCTCTGGTCTGGACTGGACTAACTAATGGGGATATATACCTGTCTATCAGCACCATTATCCTACTACCTCTCTGGTCTGGATTAACTAATGGGGATATAGACCTGTCTATCAGCACCATTATCCTACTACCTCTCTGGACTGGTCTAACTAATGTCAATATAGACCTGTCTATCAGCACCATTATCCTACTACCTCTCTGGACTGGACTAACTAATGGGGATATAGACCTGTCTATCAGCACCATTATCGTACTACCTCTCTGCTCTGGACTGGACTAACTAATGTGGGATATAGACCTGTCTATCAGCACCATTATCCTACTACCTCTCTGGTCTGGACTAACTAATGGGGATATAGACCAGTCTATCAGCACCATTATCCTACTACCTCTCTGGACTGGACTAACTAATGGGAATATAGACCTGTCTATCAGCACCATTATCCTACTACCTCTCTGGACTGGACTAACTAATGGGGATATAGACCCGTCTATCAGCACCATTATCCTACTACCTCTCTGGACTGGTCTAACTAATGTCAATATAGACCTGTCTATCAGCACCATTATCCTACTACCTCTCTGGACTGGACTAACTAATGGGGATATAGACCTGTCTATCAGCACCATTATCCTACTACCTCTCTAGTCTGGACTGGACTAACTAATAGGGGATATAGACCTGTCTATCAGCACCATTATCCTACTACCTCTCTGGTCTGGACTAACTAATGGGGATATAGACCTGTCTATCAGCACCATTTTCCTACTACCTCTCTGGTCTGGACTAACTAATGTGGATATAGACCTGTCTGTCTGCACCATTATCCTACTACCTCTCTGGTATGGACTAACTAATGGGGATATAGACCTGACTGTCTGCACCATTATCCTACTACATCTCTGGACTGCACTAACTAATGGGGATATAGACCTGTCTATCAGCACCATTATCCTACTACCTCTCTGGTCTGGACTGGACTAACTAATGGGGATATATACCTGTCTATCAGCACCATTATCCTACTCCCTCTCTGGTCTGGACCAGATTAACTAATGGGGATATAGACCTGTCTATCAGAACCATTATCCTACTAACTTTCTGGTCTGGACTGGACTAACTAATGGGGATATAGACCTGTCTGTCAGCAACATTATCCTACTACCTCTCTGGTCTCGACTGGACTAACTAATGGGGATATAGACCTGTCTGTCAGCATCATTATCCTACTACCTCTCTGGTCTGGTCTGGACTAACTAATGGGGATATAGACCTGTCTGTCAGCACCATCATCCTACTACCTCTCTGGTCTGGTCTGGACTAACTAATGAGGATATAGACCTGTCTATCAGCACCATTATCCTACTCCCTCTCTGGTCTGGACTGGATTAACTAATGGGGATATAGACCTGTCTATCAGAACCATTATCCTACTACCTTTCTGGTCTGGACTGGACTAACTAATGGGGATATAGACCTGTCTGTCAGCACCATTATCCTACAACCTCTCTGCTCTGGACTGGACTAACTAATGGGGATATATACCTGTCTATCAGCACCATTATCCTACTACCTCTCTGGACTGGACTAACTAATGGGGATATAGACCCGTCTATCAGCACCATTATCCTACTACCTCTCTGGACTGGACTAACTAATGGGAATATAGACCTGTCTATGAGCACCATTATCCTACTACCTCTCTGGACTGGACTAACTAATGGGGATATAGACCTGTCTATCAGCACCATTATCCTACTACCTCTCTGGTCTGGACTGGACTAACTAATGGGGATATAGACCTGTCTATCAGCACCATTATCCTACTACCTCTCTGGACTGGACTAACTAATGGGGATATAGACCTGTCTATCAGCACCATTATCCTACTACCTCTCTGGTCTGGACTAACTAATGGGGATATAGACCTGTCTGTCAGCAACATTATCCTACTACCTCTCTGGTCTGGACTGGACTAACTAATGGGGATATAGACCTGTCTGTCAGCATCATTATCCTACTACCTCTCTGGTCTGGTCTGGACTAACTAATGGGGATATAGACCCGTCTATCAGCACCATTATCCTACTACCTCTCTGGACTGGACTAACTAATGGGGATATAGACCCGTCTATCAGCACCATTATCCTACTACCTCTCTGGACTGGACTAACTAATGGGAATATAGACCTGTCTATGAGCACCATTATCCTACTACCTCTCTGGACTGGACTAACTAATGGGGATATAGACCTGTCTATCAGCACCATTATCCTACTACCTCTCTGGTCTGGACTGGACTAACTAATGGGGATATAGACCTGTCTATCAGCACCATTATCCTACTACCTCTCTGGACTGGACTAACTAATGGGGATATAGACCTGTCTATCAGCACCATTATCCTACTACCTCTCTGGTCTGGACTAACTAATGGGGATATAGACCTGTCTGTCAGCAACATTATCCTACTACCTCTCTGGTCTGGACTGGACTAACTAATGGGGATATAGACCTGTCTGTCAGCATCATTATCCTACTACCTCTCTGGTCTGGTCTGGACTAACTAATGGGGATATAGACCTGTCTGTCAGCACCATCATCCTACTACCTCTCTGGTCTGGTCTGGACTAACTAATGGGGATATAGACCTGTCAATCAGCTCCATTATCCTACTACCTCTCTGGACTGGACTAACTAATGGGGATATAGACCTGTCTGTCAGCACTATTATCCTGCTCCCTCTCTCGTCTGGTCTGGACTAACTAATGGGGATATAGACCAGTCTATCAGCACCATTATCCTACTACCTCTCTGGTCTGGACTGGACTAACTAATGGGGATATATACCTGTCTATCAGCACCATTATCCTACTACCTCTCTGGTCTGGATTAACTAATGGGGATATAGACCCGTCTATCAGCACCATTATCCTACTACCTCTCTGGACTGGTCTAACTAATGTCAATATAGACCTGTCTATCAGCACCATTATCCTACTACCTCTCTGGACTGGACTAACTAATGGGGATATAGACCTGTCTATCAGCACCATTATCGTACTACCTCTCTGCTCTGGACTGGACTAACTAATGTGGGATATAGACCTGTCTATCAGCACCATTATCCTACTACCTCTCTGGTCTGGACTAACTAATGGGGATATAGACCAGTCTATCAGCACCATTATCCTACTACCTCTCTGGACTGGACTAACTAATGGGAATATAGACCTGTCTATCAGCACCATTATCCTACTACCTCTCTGGACTGGACTAACTAATGGGGATATAGACCCGTCTATCAGCACCATTATCCTACTACCTCTCTGGACTGGACCAGATTAACTAATGGGGATATAGACCTGTCTATCAGCACCATTATCCTACTACCTCTCTGGACTGGACTAACTAATGGGGATATAGACCTGTCTATCAGCACCATTATCCTACTACCTCTCTGGTCTGGACTAACTAATGGGGATATAGACCTGTCTGTCTGCACCATTATCCTACTACCTCTCTGGTCTGGACTAACTAATGGGGATATAGACCTGTCTGTCAGCAACATTATCCTACTACCTCTCTGGTCTGGACTGGACTAACTAATGGGGATATAGACCTGTCTATCAGCACCATTATCCTAGTTCCTCTCTGGTCTGGACTGGACTAACTAATAGGGGATATAGACCTGTCTATCAGCACCATTATCCTACTACCTCTCTTGTCTGGACTAACTAATGGGGATATAGACCAGTCTATCAGCACCATTATCCTACTACCTCTCTGGACTGGACTAACTAATGGGAATATAGACCTGTCTATCAGCACCATTATCCTACTACCTCTCTGGACTGGACTACCTAATGGGGATATAGACCTGTCTATCAGCACCATTATCCTACTACCTCTCTGGTCTGGACTAACTAATGTGGATATAGAACTGTCTGTCTGCACCATTATCCTACTACCTCTCTGGTATGGACTAACTAATGGGGATATAGACCTGACTGTCTGCACCATTATCCTACTACATCTCTGGACTGGACTAACTAATGGGGATATAGACCTGTCTATCAGCACCATTATCCTACTACCTCTCTGGTCTGGACTGGATTAACTAATGGGGATATAGACCTGTCTATCAGAACCATTATCCTACTACCTTTCTGGTCTGGACTGGACTAACTAATGGGGATATAGACCTGTCTGTCAGCATCATTATCCTACTACCTCTCTGGTCTGGTCTGGACTAACTAATGGGGATATAGACCTGTCTGTCAGCACCATCATCCTACTACCTCTCTGGTCTGGTCTGGACTAACTAATGAGGATATAGACCTGTCTATCAGCACCATTATCCTACTCCCTCTCTGGTCTGGACTGGATTAACTAATGGGGATATAGACCTGTCTATCAGAACCATTATCCTACTACCTTTCTGGTCTGGACTGGACTAACTAATGGGGATATAGACCTGTCTGTCAGCACCATTATCCTACAACCTCTCTGGTCTGGACTGGACTAACTAATGGGGATATAGACCAGTCTATCAGCACCATTATCCTACTACCTCTCTGGACTGGACTAACTAATGGGAATATAGACCTGTCTATCAGCACCATTATCCTACTACCTCTCTGGACTGGACTAACTAATGGGGATATAGACCTGTCTATCAGCACCATTATCCTACTACCTCTCTGGTCTGGACTAACTAATGTGGATATAGAACTGTCTGTCTGCACCATTATCCTACTACCTCTCTGGTATGGACTAACTAATGGGGATATAGACCTGACTGTCTGCACCATTATCCTACTACATCTCTGGACTGGACTAACTAATGGGGATATAGACCTGTCTATCAGCACCATTATCCTACTACCTCTCTGGTCTGGACTGGATTAACTAATGGGGATATAGACCTGTCTATCAGAACCATTATCCTACTACCTTTCTGGTCTGGACTGGACTAACTAATGGGGATATAGACCTGTCTGTCAGCATCATTATCCTACTACCTCTCTGGTCTGGTCTGGACTAACTAATGGGGATATAGACCTGTCTGTCAGCACCATCATCCTACTACCTCTCTGGTCTGGTCTGGACTAACTAATGAGGATATAGACCTGTCTATCAGCACCATTATCCTACTCCCTCTCTGGTCTGGACTGGATTAACTAATGGGGATATAGACCTGTCTATCAGAACCATTATCCTACTACCTTTCTGGTCTGGACTGGACTAACTAATGGGGATATAGACCTGTCTGTCAGCACCATTATCCTACAACCTCTCTGGTCTGGACTGGACTAACTAATGGGGATATAGACCTGTCTATCAGCACCATTATCCTACTACCTCTCTGGTCTGGACTAACTAATGGGGATATAGACCTGTCTATCAGCTCCATTATCCTTCTACCTCTCTGGTCTGGTCTGGACTAACTAATGGGAATATTGACCTGTCTGTCAGCACCATTATAAAACTACCTCTCTGGTCTGGACTGGACTAACTAATGTGGATATAGACCTGTCTGTTAGCACCATTATCCTACTACCTCTCTGGTCTGGACTGGACTAACTAATGGGGATATATACCTGTCTATCAGCACCATTATCCTACTACCTCTCTGGACTGGACTAACTAATGGGGATATAGACCCGTCTATCAGCATCATTATCCTACTACCTCTCTGGACTGGACTAACTAATGGGAATATAGACCTGTCTATGAGCACCATTATCCTACTACCTCTCTGGACTGGACTAACTAATGGGGATATAGACCTGTCTATCAGCACCATTATCCTACTACCTCTCTGGTCTGGACTGGACTAACTAATGGGGATATAGACCTGTCTATCAGCACCATTATCCTACTACCTCTCTGGTCTGGACTAACTAATGGGGATATAGACCTGTCTGTCTGCACCATTATCCTACTACCTCTCTGGTCTGGTCTGGACTAACTAATGGGAATATTGACCTGTCTGTCAGCACCATTATAAAACTACCTCTCTGGTCTGGACTGGACTAACTAATGGGGATATAGACCTGTCTGTCAGCACCATCATCCTACTACCTCTCTGGTCTGGTCTGGACTAACTAATGGGGATATAGACCTGTCAATCAGCTCCATTATCCTACTACCTCTCTGGACTGGACTAACTAATGGGGATATAGACCTGTCTGTCAGCACTATTATCCTGCTCCCTCTCTCGTCTGGTCTGGACTAACTAATGGGGATATAGACCAGTCTATCAGCACCATTATCCTACTACCTCTCTGGTCTGGACTGGACTAACTAATGGGGATATATACCTGTCTATCAGCACCATTATCCTACTACCTCTCTGGTCTGGATTAACTAATGGGGATATAGACCCGTCTATCAGCACCATTATCCTACTACCTCTCTGGACTGGTCTAACTAATGTCAATATAGACCTGTCTATCAGCACCATTATCCTACTACCTCTCTGGACTGGACTAACTAATGGGGATATAGACCTGTCTATCAGCACCATTATCGTACTACCTCTCTGCTCTGGACTGGACTAACTAATGTGGGATATAGACCTGTCTATCAGCACCATTATCCTACTACCTCTCTGGTCTGGACTAACTAATGGGGATATAGACCAGTCTATCAGCACCATTATCCTACTACCTCTCTGGACTGGACTAACTAATGGGAATATAGACCTGTCTATCAGCACCATTATCCTACTACCTCTCTGGACTGGACTAACTAATGGGGATATAGACCCGTCTATCAGCACCATTATCCTACTACCTCTCTGGACTGGTCTAACTAATGTCAATATAGACCTGTCTATCAGCACCATTATCCTACTACCTCTCTGGACTGGACTAACTAATGGGGATATAGACCTGTCTATCAGCACCATTATCCTACTACCTCTCTGGTCTGGACTGGACTAACTAATAGGGGATATAGACCTGTCTATCAGCACCATTATCCTACTACCTCTCTGGTCTGGACTAACTAATGGGGATATAGACCTGTCTATCAGCACCATTTTCCTACTACCTCTCTGGTCTGGACTAACTAATGTGGATATAGACCTGTCTGTCTGCACCATTATCCTACTACCTCTCTGGTATGGACTAACTAATGGGGATATAGACCTGACTGTCTGCACCATTATCCTACTACATCTCTGGACTGCACTAACTAATGGGGATATAGACCTGTCTATCAGCACCATTATCCTACTACCTCTCTGGTCTGGAATGGACTAACTAATGGGGATATATACCTGTCTATCAGCACCATTATCCTACTCCCTCTCTGGTCTGGACCAGATTAACTAATGGGGATATAGACCTGTCTATCAGAACCATTATCCTACTAACTTTCTGGTCTGGACTGGACTAACTAATGGGGATATAGACCTGTCTGTCAGCAACATTATCCTACTACCTCTCTGGTCTCGACTGGACTAACTAATGGGGATATAGACCTGTCTGTCAGCATCATTATCCTACTACCTCTCTGGTCTGGTCTGGACTAACTAATGGGGATATAGACCTGTCTGTCAGCACCATCATCCTACTACCTCTCTGGTCTGGTCTGGACTAACTAATGAGGATATAGACCTGTCTATCAGCACCATTATCCTACTCCCTCTCTGGTCTGGACTGGATTAACTAATGGGGATATAGACCTGTCTATCAGAACCATTATCCTACTACCTTTCTGGTCTGGACTGGACTAACTAATGGGGATATAGACCTGTCTGTCAGCACCATTATCCTACAACCTCTCTGGTCTGGACTGGACTAACTAATGGGGATATAGACCTGTCTATCAGCACCATTATCCCGCGACCTCTCTGGTCTGGTCTGGACTAACTAATGGGGATATAGACCTGTCTATCAGCACCATTATCCTACTACCTCTCTGGTCTGGACTAACTAATGGGGATATAGACCTGTCTATCAGCTCCATTATCCTTCTACCTCTCTGGTCTGGTCTGGACTAACTAATGGGAATATTGACCTGTGTGTCAGCACCATTATAAAACTACCTCTCTGGTCTGGACTGGACTAACTAATGTGGATATAGACCTGTCTGTTAGCACCATTATCCTACTACCTCTCTGGTCTGGACTGGACTAACTAATGGGGATATATACCTGTCTATCAGCACCATTATCCTACTACCTCTCTGGACTGGACTAACTAATGGGAATATAGACCTGTCTATGAGCACCATTATCCTACTACCTCTCTGGACTGGACTAACTAATGGGGATATAGACCTGTCTATCAGCACCATTATCCTACTACCTCTCTGGTCTGGACTGGACTAACTAATGGGGATATAGACCTGTCTATCAGCACCATTATCCTACTACCTCTCTGGACTGGACTAACTAATGGGGATATAGACCTGTCTATCAGCACCATTATCCTACTACCTCTCTGGTCTGGACTAACTAATGGGGATATAGACCTGTCTGTCAGCAACATTATCCTACTACCTCTCTGGTCTGGACTGGACTAACTAATGGGGATATAGACCTGTCTGTCAGCATCATTATCCTACTACCTCTCTGGTCTGGTCTGGACTAACTAATGGGGATATAGACCCGTCTATCAGCACCATTATCCTACTACCTCTCTGGACTGGACTAACTAATGGGGATATAGACCCGTCTATCAGCACCATTATCCTACTACCTCTCTGGACTGGACTAACTAATGGGAATATAGACCTGTCTATGAGCACCATTATCCTACTACCTCTCTGGACTGGACTAACTAATGGGGATATAGACCTGTCTATCAGCACCATTATCCTACTACCTCTCTGGTCTGGACTGGACTAACTAATGGGGATATAGACCTGTCTATCAGCACCATTATCCTACTACCTCTCTGGACTGGACTAACTAATGGGGATATAGACCTGTCTGTCAGCAACATTATCCTACTACCTCTCTGGTCTGGACTGGACTAACTAATGGGGATATAGACCTGTCTGTCAGCATCATTATCCTACTACCTCTCTGGTCTGGTCTGGACTAACTAATGGGGATATAGACCTGTCTGTCAGCACCATCATCCTACTACCTCTCTGGTCTGGTCTGGACTAACTAATGGGGATATAGACCTGTCAATCAGCTCCATTATCCTACTACCTCTCTGGTCTGGACTAACTAATGGGGATATAGACCAGTCTATCAGCACCATTATCCTACTACCTCTCTGGTCTGGACTGGACTAACTAATGGGGATATATACCTGTCTATCAGCACCATTATCCTACTACCTCTCTGGTCTGGATTAACTAATGGGGATATAGACCCGTCTATCAGCACCATTATCCTACTACCTCTCTGGACTGGTCTAACTAATGTCAATATAGACCTGTCTATCAGCACCATTATCCTACTACCTCTCTGGACTGGACTAACTAATGGGGATATAGACCTGTCTATCAGCACCATTATCGTACTACCTCTCTGCTCTGGACTGGACTAACTAATGTGGGATATAGACCTGTCTATCAGCACCATTATCCTACTACCTCTCTGGTCTGGACTAACTAATGGGGATATAGACCAGTCTATCAGCACCATTATCCTACTACCTCTCTGGACTGGACTAACTAATGGGAATATAGACCTGTCTATCAGCACCATTATCCTACTACCTCTCTGGACTGGACTAACTAATGGGGATATAGACCCGTCTATCAGCACCATTATCCTACTACCTCTCTGGACTGGACCAGATTAACTAATGGGGATATAGACCTGTCTATCAGCACCATTATCCTACTACCTCTCTGGACTGGACTAACTAATGGGGATATAGACCTGTCTATCAGCACCATTATCCTACTACCTCTCTGGTCTGGACTAACTAATGGGGATATAGACCTGTCTGTCTGCACCATTATCCTACTACCTCTCTGGTCTGGACTAACTAATGGGGATATAGACCTGTCTGTCAGCAACATTATCCTACTACCTCTCTGGTCTGGACTGGACTAACTAATGGGGATATAGACCTGTCTATCAGCACCATTATCCTACTACCTCTCTGGTCTGGACTGGACTAACTAATAGGGGATATAGACCTGTCTATCAGCACCATTATCCTACTACCTCTCTTGTCTGGACTAACTAATGGGGATATAGACCAGTCTATCAGCACCATTATCCTACTACCTCTCTGGACTGGACTAACTAATGGGAATATAGACCTGTCTATCAGCACCATTATCCTACTACCTCTCTGGACTGGACTAACTAATGGGGATATAGACCTGTCTATCAGCACCATTATCGTACTACCTCTCTGCTCTGGACTGGACTAACTAATGTGGGATATAGACCTGTCTATCAGCACCATTATCCTACTACCTCTCTGGTCTGGACTAACTAATGGGGATATAGACCAGTCTATCAGCACCATTATCCTACTACCTCTCTGGACTGGACTAACTAATGGGAATATAGACCTGTCTATCAGCACCATTATCCTACTACCTCTCTGGACTGGACTAACTAATGGGGATATAGACCCGTCTATCAGCACCATTATCCTACTACCTCTCTGGACTGGACCAGATTAACTAATGGGGATATAGACCTGTCTATCAGCACCATTATCCTACTACCTCTCTGGACTGGACTAACTAATGGGGATATAGACCTGTCTATCAGCACCATTATCCTACTACCTCTCTGGTCTGGACTAACTAATGGGGATATAGACCTGTCTGTCTGCACCATTATCCTACTACCTCTCTGGTCTGGACTAACTAATGGGGATATAGACCTGTCTGTCAGCAACATTATCCTACTACCTCTCTGGTCTGGACTGGACTAACTAATGGGGATATAGACCTGTCTATCAGCACCATTATCCTACTACCTCTCTGGTCTGGACTGGACTAACTAATAGGGGATATAGACCTGTCTATCAGCACCATTATCCTACTACCTCTCTTGTCTGGACTAACTAATGGGGATATAGACCAGTCTATCAGCACCATTATCCTACTACCTCTCTGGACTGGACTAACTAATGGGAATATAGACCTGTCTATCAGCACCATTATCCTACTACCTCTCTGGACTGGACTAACTAATGGGGATATAGACCTGTCTATCAGCACCATTATCCTACTACCTCTCTGGTCTGGACTAACTAATGTGGATATAGAACTGTCTGTCTGCACCATTATCCTACTACCTCTCTGGTATGGACTAACTAATGGGGATATAGACCTGACTGTCTGCACCATTATCCTACTACATCTCTGGACTGGACTAACTAATGGGGATATAGACCTGTCTATCAGCACCATTATCCTACTACCTCTCTGGTCTGGACTGGATTAACTAATGGGGATATAGACCTGTCTATCAGAACCATTATCCTACTACCTTTCTGGTCTGGACTGGACTAACTAATGGGGATATAGACCTGTCTGTCAGCATCATTATCCTACTACCTCTCTGGTCTGGTCTGGACTAACTAATGGGGATATAGACCTGTCTGTCAGCACCATCATCCTACTACCTCTCTGGTCTGGTCTGGACTAACTAATGAGGATATAGACCTGTCTATCAGCACCATTATCCTACTCCCTCTCTGGTCTGGACTGGATTAACTAATGGGGATATAGACCTGTCTATCAGAACCATTATCCTACTACCTTTCTGGTCTGGACTGGACTAACTAATGGGGATATAGACCTGTCTGTCAGCACCATTATCCTACAACCTCTCTGGTCTGGACTGGACTAACTAATGGGGATATAGACCAGTCTATCAGCACCATTATCCTACTACCTCTCTGGACTGGACTAACTAATGGGAATATAGACCTGTCTATCAGCACCATTATCCTACTACCTCTCTGGACTGGACTAACTAATGGGGATATAGACCTGTCTATCAGCACCATTATCCTACTACCTCTCTGGTCTGGACTAACTAATGTGGATATAGAACTGTCTGTCTGCACCATTATCCTACTACCTCTCTGGTATGGACTAACTAATGGGGATATAGACCTGACTGTCTGCACCATTATCCTACTACATCTCTGGACTGGACTAACTAATGGGGATATAGACCTGTCTATCAGCACCATTATCCTACTACCTCTCTGGTCTGGACTGGATTAACTAATGGGGATATAGACCTGTCTATCAGAACCATTATCCTACTACCTTTCTGGTCTGGACTGGACTAACTAATGGGGATATAGACCTGTCTGTCAGCATCATTATCCTACTACCTCTCTGGTCTGGTCTGGACTAACTAATGGGGATATAGACCTGTCTGTCAGCACCATCATCCTACTACCTCTCTGGTCTGGTCTGGACTAACTAATGAGGATATAGACCTGTCTATCAGCACCATTATCCTACTCCCTCTCTGGTCTGGACTGGATTAACTAATGGGGATATAGACCTGTCTATCAGAACCATTATCCTACTACCTTTCTGGTCTGGACTGGACTAACTAATGGGGATATAGACCTGTCTGTCAGCACCATTATCCTACAACCTCTCTGGTCTGGACTGGACTAACTAATGGGGATATAGACCTGTCTATCAGCACCATTATCCTACTACCTCTCTGGTCTGGACTAACTAATGGGGATATAGACCTGTCTATCAGCTCCATTATCCTTCTACCTCTCTGGTCTGGTCTGGACTAACTAATGGGAATATTGACCTGTCTGTCAGCACCATTATAAAACTACCTCTCTGGTCTGGACTGGACTAACTAATGTGGATATAGACCTGTCTGTTAGCACCATTATCCTACTACCTCTCTGGTCTGGACTGGACTAACTAATGGGGATATATACCTGTCTATCAGCACCATTATCCTACTACCTCTCTGGACTGGACTAACTAATGGGGATATAGACCCGTCTATCAGCACCATTATCCTACTACCTCTCTGGACTGGACTAACTAATGGGAATATAGACCTGTCTATGAGCACCATTATCCTACTACCTCTCTGGACTGGACTAACTAATGGGGATATAGACCTGTCTATCAGCACCATTATCCTACTACCTCTCTGGTCTGGACTGGACTAACTAATGGGGATATAGACCTGTCTATCAGCACCATTATCCTACTACCTCTCTGGACTGGACTAACTAATGGGGATATAGACCTGTCTATCAGCACCATTATCCTACTACCTCTCTGGTCTGGACTAACTAATGGGGATATAGACCTGTCTGTCTGCACCATTATCCTACTACCTCTCTGGTCTGGTCTGGACTAACTAATGGGAATATTGACCTGTCTGTCAGCACCATTATAAAACTACCTCTCTGGTCTGGACTGGACTAACTAATGTGGATATAGACCTGTCTGTTAGCACCATTATCCTACTACCTCTCTGGTCTGGACTGGACTAACTAATGGGGATATATACCTGTCTATCAGCACCATTATCCTACTACCACTCTGGACTGGACTAACTAATGGGGATATAGACCCGTCTATCAGCACCATTATCCTACTACCTCTCTGGACTGGACTAACTAATGGGAATATAGACCTGTCTATGAGCACCATTATCCTACTACCTCTCTGGACTGGACTAACTAATGGGGATATAGACCTGTCTATCAGCACCATTATCCTACTACCTCTCTGGTCTGGACTGGACTAACTAATGGGGATATAGACCTGTCTATCAGCACCATTATCCTACTACCTCTCTGGACTGGACTAACTAATGGGGATATAGACCTGTCTATCAGCACCATTATCCTACTACCTCTCTGGTCTGGACTAACTAATGGGGATATAGACCTGTCTGTCTGCACCATTATCCTACTACCTCTCTGGTCTGGACTAACTAATGGGGATATAGACCTGTCTGTCAGCAACATTATCCTACTACCTCTCTGGTCTGGACTGGACTAACTAATGGGGATATAGACCTGTCTGTCAGCATCATTATCCTACTACCTCTCTGGTCTGGTCTGGACTAACTAATGGGGATATAGACCTGTCTGTCAGCACCATCATCCTACTAGCTCTCTGGTCTGGTCTGGACTAACTAATGGGGATATAGACCTGTCAATCAGCTCCATTATCCTACTACCTCTCTGGACTGGACTAACTAATGGGGATATAGACCTGTCTGTCAGCACTATTATCCTGCTCCCTCTCTCGTCTGGTCTGGACTAACTAATGGGGATATAGACCAGTCTATCAGCACCATTATCCTACTACCTCTCTGGTCTGGACTGGACTAACTAATGGGGATATATACCTGTCTATCAGCACCATTATCCTACTACCTCTCTGGTCTGGATTAACTAATGGGGATATAGACCCGTCTATCAGCACCATTATCCTACTACCTCTCTGGACTGGTCTAACTAATGTCAATATAGACCTGTCTATCAGCACCATTATCCTACTACCTCTCTGGACTGGACTAACTAATGGGGATATAGACCTGTCTATCAGCACCATTATCGTACTACCTCTCTGCTCTGGACTGGACTAACTAATGTGGGATATAGACCTGTCTATCAGCACCATTATCCTACTACCTCTCTGGTCTGGACTAACTAATGGGGATATAGACCAGTCTATCAGCACCATTATCCTACTACCTCTCTGGACTGGACTAACTAATGGGAATATAGACCTGTCTATCAGCACCATTATCCTACTACCTCTCTGGACTGGACTAACTAATGGGGATATAGACCCGTCTATCAGCACCATTATCCTACTACCTCCCTGGACTGGTCTAACTAATGTCAATATAGACCTGTCTATCAGCACCATTATCCTACTACCTCTCTGGACTGGACTAACTAATGGGGATATAGACCTGTCTATCAGCACCATTATCCTACTACCTCTCTGGTCTGGACTGGACTAACTAATAGGGGATATAGACCTGTCTATCAGCACCATTATCCTACTACCTCTCTGGTCTGGACTAACTAATGGGGATATAGACCTGTCTATCAGCACCATTTTCCTACTACCTCTCTGGTCTGGACTAACTAATGTGGATATAGACCTGTCTGTCTGCACCATTATCCTACTACCTCTCTGGTATGGACTAACTAATGGGGATATAGACCTGACTGTCTGCACCATTATCCTACTACATCTCTGGACTGCACTAACTAATGGGGATATAGACCTGTCTATCAGCACCATTATCCTACTACCTCTCTGGTCTGGACTGGACTAACTAATGGGGATATATACCTGTCTATCAGCACCATTATCCTACTCCCTCTCTGGTCTGGACCAGATTAACTAATGGGGATATAGACCTGTCTATCAGAACCATTATCCTACTAACTTTCTGGTCTGGATTGGACTAACTAATGGGGATATAGACCTGTCTGTCAGCAACATTATCCTACTACCTCTCTGGTCTCGACTGGACTAACTAATGGGGATATAGACCTGTCTGTCAGCATCATTATCCTACTACCTCTCTGGTCTGGTCTGGACTAACTAATGGGGATATAGACCTGTCTGTCAGCACCATCATCCTACTACCTCTCTGGTCTGGTCTGGACTAACTAATGAGGATATAGACCTGTCTATCAGCACCATTATCCTACTCCCTCTCTGGTCTGGACTGGATTAACTAATGGGGATATAGACCTGTCTATCAGAACCATTATCCTACTACCTTTCTGGTCTGGACTGGACTAACTAATGGGGATATAGACCTGTCTATCAGCACCATTATCCTACTACCTCTCTGGTCTGGACTAACTAATGGGGATATAGACCTGTCTATCAGCTCCATTATCCTTCTACCTCTCTGGTCTGGTCTGGACTAACTAATGGGAATATTGACCTGTGTGTCAGCACCATTATAAAACTACCTCTCTGGTCTGGACTGGACTAACTAATGTGGATATAGACCTGTCTGTTAGCACCATTATCCTACTACCTCTCTGGTCTGGACTGGACTAACTAATGGGGATATATACCTGTCTATCAGCACCATTATCCTACTACCTCTCTGGACTGGACTAACTAATGGGGATATAGACCCGTCTATCAGCACCATTATCCTACTACCTCTCTGGACTGGACTAACTAATGGGAATATAGACCTGTCTATGAGCACCATTATCCTACTACCTCTCTGGACTGGACTAACTAATGGGGATATAGACCTGTCTATCAGCACCATTATCCTACTACCTCTCTGGTCTGGACTGGACTAACTAATGGGGATATAGACCTGTCTATCAGCACCATTATCCTACTACCTCTCTGGACTGGACTAACTAATGGGGATATAGACCTGTCTATCAGCACCATTATCCTACTACCTCTCTGGTCTGGACTAACTAATGGGGATATAGACCTGTCTGTCTGCACCGTTATCCTACTACCTCTCTGGACTGGACTAACTAATTGGGATATAGACCTGTCTATCAGCACCATTATCCTACTACCTCTCTGCTCTGGACTGGACTAACTAATGTGGGATATAGACCTGTCTATCAGCACCATTATCCTACTACTTCTCTGGTCTGGACTAACTAATGGGGATATAGACCAGTCTATCAGCACCATTATCCTACTACCTCTCTGGACTGGACTAACTAATGGGAATATAGACCTGTCTATCAGCACCATTATCCTACTACCTCTCTGGACTGGACTAACTAATGGGGATATAGACCCGTCTATCAGCACCATTATCCTACTACCTCTCTGGACTGGTCTAACTAATGTCAATATAGACCTGTCTATCAGCACCAGTATCCTACTACCTCTCTGGACTGGACTAACTAATGGGGATATAGACCTGTCTATCAGCACCATTATCCTACTACCTCTCTGGTCTGGACTGGACTAACTAATAGGGGATATAGACCTGTCTATCAGCACCATTATCCTACTACCTCTCTGGTCTGGACTAACTAATGGGGATATAGACCTGTCTGTCTGCACCATTATCCTACTACCTCTCTGGTATGGACTAACTAATGGGGATATAGACCTGACTGTCTGCACCATTATCCTACTACATCTCTGGACTGCACTAACTAATTGGGATATAGACCTGTCTATCAGCACCATTATCCTACTACCTCTCTGGTCTGGACTGGACTAACTAATGGGGATATATACCTGTCTATCAGCACCATTATCCTACTCCCTCTCTGGTCTGGACCAGATTAACTAATGGGGATATAGACCTGATATAGACCTGTCTGTCAGCAACATTATCCTACTACCTCTCTGGTCTCGACTGGACTAACTAATGGGGATATAGACCTGTCTGTCAGCATCATTATCCTACTACCTCTCTGGTCTGGTCTGGACTAACTAATGGGGATATAGACCTGTCTGTCAGCATCATTATCCTACTACCTCTCTGGTCTGGTCTGGACTAACTAATGGGGATATAGACCTTTCTGTCAGCACCATTATCCTACTACCTCTCTGGTCTGGACTAACTAATGGGGATATAGACCTGCCTGTCAGCAGCATTATCCAACTACCTCTCTGGTCTGGTCTGGACTAACTAATGGGGATATAGACCCGTCTATCAGCACCATTATCCTACTACCTCTCTGGACTGGACTAACTAATGGGAATATAGACCTGTCTGTCTGCACCATTATCCTACTACCTCTCTGGTATGGACTAACTAATGGGGATATAGACCTGACTGTCTGCACCATTATCCTACTACATCTCTGGACTGCACTAACTAATGGGGATATAGACCTGTCTATCAGCACCATTATCCTACTACCTCTCTGGTCTGGACTGGACTAACTAATGGGGATATATACCTGTCTATCAGCACCATTATCCTACTCCCTCTCTGGTCTGGACCAGATTAACTAATGGGGATATAGACCTGTCTATCAGAACCATTATCCTACTACCTTTCTGGTCTGGACTGGACTAACTAATGGGGATATAGACCTGTCTGTCAGCAACATTATCCTACTACCTCTCTGGTCTCGACTGGACTAACTAATGGGGATATAGACCTGTCTGTCAGCATCATTATCCTACTACCTCTCTGGTCTGGTCTGGACTAACTAATGGGGATATAGACCTGTCTGTCAGCAGCATCATCCTACTACCTCTCTGGTCTGGTCTGGACTAACTAATGAGGATATAGACCTGTCTATCAGCACCATTATCCTACTCCCTCTCTGGTCTGGACTGGATTAACTAATGGGGATATAGACCTATCTATCAGAACCATTATCCTACTACTTTTCTGGTCTGGACTGGACTAACTAATGGGGATATAGACCTGTCTGTCAGCACCATTATCCTACAACCTCTCTGGTCTGGACTGGACTAACTAATGGGGATATAGACCTGTCTATCAGCACCATTATCCCGCGACCTCTCTGGTCTGGTCTGGACTAACTAATGGGGATATAGACCTGTCTATCAGCACCATTATCCTACTACCTCTCTGGTCTGGACTAACTAATGGGGATATAGACCTGTCTATCAGCTCCATTATCCTTCTACCTCTCTGGTCTGGTCTGGACTAACTAATGGGAATATTGACCTGTCTGTCAGCACCATTATAAAACTACCTCTCTGGTCTGGACTGGACTAACTAATGTGGATATAGACCTGTCTGTTAGCACCATTATCCTACTACCTCTCTGGTCTGGACTGGACTAACTAATGGGGATATATACCTGTCTATCAGCACCATTATCCTACTACCTCTCTGGACTGGACTAACTAATGGGGATATAGACCTATCTGTCAGCCCCATTATCCTACTACCTCTCTGGACTGGACTAACTAATGAGGATATAGACCTGTCTATCAGCACCATTATCCTACTACCTCTCTGGTCTGGACTGGACTAACTAATGGGGATATAGACCTGTCTGTCTGCACCATTATCCAACTACCTCTGTAGTCTGGACTGGACTAACTAATGGGGATATAGACCTTTCTGTCAGCACCATTATCCTACTACCTCTCTGGTCTGGACTAACTAATGGGGATATAGACCTGCCTGTCAGCAGCATTATCCAACTACCTATCTGGTCTGGTCTGGACTAACTAATGGGGATATAGACCCGTCTATCAGCACCATTATCCTACTACCTCTCTGGACTGGACTAACTAATGGGGATATAGACCTGTCTGTCAGCACCATTATCCTACTACCTCTCTGGTCTGGACTGGAATAACTAATGGGGATATAGACCTGTCTATCAGCACCATTATCCTACTATCTCTCTGGTCTGGACTAACTAATGGGGATATAGACCTGTCTGTCTGCACCATTATCCTACTACCTCTCTGGACTGGACCAACTAATGGGGATATAGGCCTGTCTATCAGCACAATTATCCTACTACCTCTCTGGTCTGGACTGGACTAACTAATGGGGATATAGACCTGTCAATCAGCTCCATTATCCTACTACCTCTCTGGACTGGACTAACTAATGGGGATATAGACCTGTCTGTCAGCACTATTATCCTGCTCCCTCTCTGGTCTGGTCTGGACTAACTAATGGGGATATAGACCTGTCTATCAGCACCATTATCCTACTACCTCTCTGGTCTGGACTAACTAATGGGGTTATAGACCTGTCTAGCAGCACCATTATCCTACTACCTCTCTGGTCTGGACTAACTAATGGGAATATAGACCTGTCTGTCAGCACCATTATCCTACTACCGCTCTGGTCTGGACTGGACTAACTAATGGGGATATATTCCTGTCTATCAGCACCATTATCCTACTACCTCTCAGGTCTGGTCTGGACTAACTAATGGGGATATATACCTGTCTATCAGCACTATTATTCTACTACCTCTCTGGTCTGGACTGGACTAACAAATTGGGATATAGACCTGTCTATCAGCACCATTATCCTACTACCACTCTGGTCTGGACTGGACTAACTAATGGGGATATAGACCTGTCTATCAGCACCATTATCCTGCTACCTCTCTGGTCTGGTCTGGACTAACTAATGGGGATATAGACCTGTCTATAAGCACCATTATCCTACTATCTCTCTGGTCTGGACTAACTAATGGGAATATAGACCTGTCTGTCTGCACCATTATCCTACTACCTCTCTGGTCTGGACTGGACTAATGGGGACATAGACCTGTCGGTCAGCAACATTATCCTACTACCTCTCTGGTCTAGACTAACAAATGGGGATATAGACCTGTCTGTCAGCATCATTATCCTACTACCTCTCTGGTCTGGTCTGGACTAACTAATGAGGATATAGACCTGTCTGTCAGCACCATCATCCTACTACCTCTCTGGTCTGGTCTGGACTAACTAATGGGGATATAGACCTGTCAATCAGCTCCATTATCCTACTACCTCTCTGGACTGGACTAACTAATTGGGATATAGACCTGTCTGTCAGCACTATTATCCTGCTCCCTCTCTGGTCTGGTCTGGACTAACTAATGGGGATATAGACCTGTCTATCAGCACCATTATCCTACTACCTCTCTGGTCTGGACTGGACTAACTAATGGGGATATAGACCTGTCTATCAGCACCATTATTCTGCTACCTCTCTGGTCTGGTCTGGACTAACTAATGGGGATATAGACCTGTCTATCAGCACCATTATCCTACTACCTCTCTGGTCTGGACTAACTAATTGGGATATAGACCTGTCTATCAGCACCATTATCCTACTACCTCTCTGGTCTGGACTAACTAATTGGGATATAGACCTGTCTGTCACCACCATTATCCTACTACCTCTCTAGACTGGACTAACTAATGGGGATATATACCTGTCTATCAGCACCATTATCCAACAAACTCTGGTCTGGACTGGACTAACTAATGGGGATATAGACCTGTCTATCAGCACAATTATCTGGTCTGGACTGGACTAACTAATGGGGATATAGACCTGTCTATCAGCACCATTATCCTACTACCTCTCTGGTCTGGACAAACTAATGGGGATATAGACCCGTCTATCAGCACCATTATCCTACTACCTCTCTGGACTGGACTAACTAATGGGAATATAGACCTGTCTATCAGCACCATTATCCTACTACCTCTCTGGACTGGACTAACTAATGGGGATATAGACCTGTCTATCAGCACCATTATCCTACTACCTCTCTGGTCTGGACAGGACTAACTAATGGGGATATAGACCTGTCTATCAGCACCATTATCCTACTACCTCTCTGGACTGGACTAACTAATGGGGATATAGACCTGTCTATCAGCACCATTATCCTACTACCTCTCTGGTCTGGACTAACTAATGGGGATATAGACCTGTCTGTCTGCACCATTATCCTACTACCTCTCTGGTCTGGACTAACTAATGGGGATATAGACCTGTCTGTCAGCAACATTATCCTACTACCTCTCTGGTCTGGACTGGACTAACTAATGGGGATATAGACCTGTCTGTCAGCATCATTATCCTACTACCTCTCTGGTCTGGTCTGGACTAACTAATGGGGATATAGACCTGTCTGTCAGCACCATTATCCTACTACCTCTCTAGACTGGACTAACTAATGGGGATATAGACCTGTCTGTCAGCACCATTATCCTACTACCTCTCTGGTCTGGACTGGACTAACTAATGGGGATGTTTCCTGTCTATCAGCACCATTATCCAACAACCTCTGGTCTGGACTGGACTAACTAATGGGGATATAGACCTGTCTATCAGCACAATTATCTGGTCTGGACTGGACTAACTAATGGGGATATAGACCTGTCTGTCAGCATCATTATCCTACTACCTCTCTGGTCTGGTCTGGACTAACTAATGGGGATATAGACCTGTCTGTCAGCACCATCATCCTACTACCTCTCTGGTCTGGTCTGGACTAACTAATGGGGATATATACCTGTCTATCAGCACCATTATCCTACTACCTCTCTGGTCTGGATTAACTAATGGGGATATAGACCCGTCCATCAGCACCATTATCCTACTACCTCTCTGGACATGTCTAACTAATGTCAATATAGACCTGTCTATCAGCACCATTATCCTACTACCTCTCTGGACTGGACTAACTAATGGGGATATAGACCTGTCTATCAGCACCATTATCCTACTACCTCTCTGCTCTGGAATGGAATAACTAATGGGGGATATAGACCTGTCTATCAGCACCATTATCCTACTATCTCTCTGGTCTGGACTAACTAATGGGGATATAGACCAGTCTATCAGCACCATTATCCTACTACCTCTCTGGACTGGACTAACTAATGGGAATATAGACCTGTCTATCAGCACCATTATCCTACTACCTCTCTGGACTGGACTAACTAATGGGGATATAGACCTGTCTGTCAGCACCATTATCCTACTACCTCTCTGGTCTGGACTAACTAATGTGGATATAGACCTGTCTGTCTGCACCATTATCCTACTACCTCTCTGGTATGGACTAACTAATGGGGATATAGACCTGACTGTCTGCACCATTATCCTACTACCTCTCTGGACTGCACTAACTAATGGGGATATAGACCTGTCTATCAGCACCATTATCCTACTACCTCTCTGGTCTGGACTGGACTAACTAATGGGGATATATACCTGTCTATCAGCACCATTATCCTACTCCCTCTCTGGTCTGGACTGGATTAACTAATGGGGATATAGACCTGTCTATCAGAACCATTATCCTACTACCTTTCTGGTCTGGACTGGACTAACTAATGGGGATATAGACCTGTCTGTCAGCAACATTATCCTACTACCTCTCTGGTCTCGACTGGACTAACTAATGGGGATATAGACCTGTCTATCAGCACCATTATCCTGCGACCTCTCTGGTCTGGTCTGGACTAACTAATGGGGCTATAGACCTGTCTATCAGCACCATTATCCTACTACCTCTCTGGTCTGGACTAACTAATGGGGATATAGACCTGTCTATCAGCTCCATTATCCTTCTACCTCTCTGGTCTTGTCTGGACTAACTAATGGGAATATTGACCTGTCTGTCAGCACCATTATAAAACTACCTCTCTGGTCTGGACTGGACTAACTAATGTGGATATAGACCTGTCTGTTAGCACCATTATCCTACTACCTCTCTGGTCTGGACTGGACTAACTAATGGGGATATATACCTGTCTATCAGCACCATTATCCTACTACCTCTCTGGACTGGACTAACTAATGGGGATATAGACCTATCTGTCAGCCCCATTATCCTACTACCTCTCTGGACTGGACTAACTAATGAGGATATAGACCTGTCTATCAGCACCATTATCCTACTACCTCTCTGGTCTGGACTGGACTAACTAATGGGGATATAGACCTGTCTGTCTGCACCATTATCCAACTACCTCTGTAGTCTGGACTGGACTAACTAATGGGGATATAGACCTTTCTGTCAGCACCATTATCCTACTACCTCTCTGGTCTGGACTAACTAATGGGGATATAGACCTGCCTGTCAGCAGCATTATCCAACTACCTCTCTGGTCTGGTCTGGACTAACTAATGGGGATATATACCTGTCTATCAGCACCATTATCCTACTACCTCTCTGGTCTGGATTAACTAATGGGGATATAGACCCGTCCATCAGCACCATTATCCTACTACCTCTCTGGACTGGTCTAACTAATGTCAATATAGACCTGTCTATCAGCACCATTATCCTACTACCTCTCTGGACTGGACTAACTAATGGGGATATAGACCTGTCTATCAGCACCATTATCCTACTACCTCTCTGCTCTGGAATGGAATAACTAATGGGGGATATAGACCTGTCTATCAGCACCATTATCCTACTATCTCTCTGGTCTGGACTAACTAATGGGGATATAGACCAGTCTATCAGCACCATTATCCTACTACCTCTCTGGACTGGACTAACTAATGGGAATATAGACCTGTCTATCAGCACCATTATCCTACTACCTCTCTGGACTGGACTAACTAATGGGGATATAGACCTGTCTGTCAGCACCATTATCCTACTACCTCTCTGGTCTGGACTAACTAATGTGGATATAGACCTGTCTGTCTGCACCATTATCCTACTACCTCTCTGGTATGGACTAACTAATGGGGATATAGACCTGACTGTCTGCACCATTATCCTACTACCTCTCTGGACTGCACTAACTAATGGGGATATAGACCTGTCTATCAGCACCATTATCCTACTACCTCTCTGGTCTGGACTGGACTAACTAATGGGGATATTTACCTGTCTATCAGCACCATTATCCTACTCCCTCTCTGGTCTGGACTGGATTAACTAATGGGGATATAGACCTGTCTATCAGAACCATTATCCTACTACCTTTCTGGTCTGGACTGGACTAACTAATGGGGATATAGACCTGTCTGTCAGCAACATTATCCTACTACCTCTCTGGTCTCGACTGGACTAACTAATGGGGATATAGACCTGTCTATCAGCACCATTATCCTGCGACCTCTCTGGTCTGGTCTGGACTAACTAATGGGGCTATAGACCTGTCTATCAGCACCATTATCCTACTACCTCTCTGGTCTGGACTAACTAATGGGGATATAGACCTGTCTATCAGCTCCATTATCCTTCTACCTCTCTGGTCTTGTCTGGACTAACTAATGGGAATATTGACCTGTCTGTCAGCACCATTATAAAACTACCTCTCTGGTCTGGACTGGACTAACTAATGTGGATATAGACCTGTCTGTTAGCACCATTATCCTACTACCTCTCTGGTCTGGACTGGACTAACTAATGGGGATATATACCTGTCTATCAGCACCATTATCCTACTACCTCTCTGGACTGGACTAACTAATGGGGATATAGACCTATCTGTCAGCCCCATTATCCTACTACCTCTCTGGACTGGACTAACTAATGAGGATATAGACCTGTCTATCAGCACCATTATCCTACTACCTCTCTGGTCTGGACTGGACTAACTAATGGGGATATAGACCTGTCTGTCTGCACCATTATCCAACTACCTCTGTAGTCTGGACTGGACTAACTAATGGGGATATAGACCTTTCTGTCAGCACCATTATCCTACTACCTCTCTGGTCTGGACTAACTAATGGGGATATAGACCTGCCTGTCAGCAGCATTATCCAACTACCTCTCTGGTCTGGTCTGGACTAACTAATGGGGATATAGACCCGTCTATCAGCACCATTATCCTACTACCTCTCTGGAATGGACTAACTAATGGGAATATAGACCTGTCTATCAGCACCATTATCCTACTACCTCTCTGGACTGGACTAACTAATGGGGATATAGACCTGTCTGTCAGCATCATTATCCTACTACCTCTCTGGTCTGGACTGGACTAACTAATGGGGATATAGACCTGTCTATCAGCACCATTATCCTACTATCTCTCTGGTCTGGACTAACTAATGGGGATATAGGCCTGTCTATCAGCACCATTATCCTACTACCTCTCTGGTCTGGACTGGACTAACTAATGGGGATATAGACCTGTCAATCAGCTCCATTATCCTACTACCTCTCAGGTCTGGTCTGGACTAACTAATGGGGATATATACCTGTCTATCAGCACTATTATTCTACTACCTCTCTGGTCTGGACTGGACTAACTAATGGGGATATAGACCTGTCTATCAGCACCATTATCCTACTACCACTCTGGTCTGGACTGGACTAACTAATGGGGATATAGACCTGTCTATCAGCACCATTATCCTGCTACCTCTCTGGTCTGGTCTGGACTAACTAATGGGGATATAGACCTGTCTATAAGCACCATTATCCTACTATCTCTCTGGTCTGGACTAACTAATGGGAATATAGACCTGTCTGTCTGCACCATTATCCTTCTACCTCTCTGGTCTGGACTGGACTAATGGGGACATAGACCTGTCGGTCAGCAACATTATCCTACTACCTCTCTGGTCTAGACTAACAAATGGGGATATAGACCTGTCTGTCAGCATCATTATCCTACTACCTCTCTGGTCTGGTCTGGACTAACTAATGAGGATATAGACCTGTCTGTCAGCACCATCATCCTACTACCTCTCTGGTCTGGTCTGGACTAACTAATGGGGATATAGACCTGTCAATCAGCTCCATTATCCTACTACCTCTCTGGACTGGACTAACTAATGGGGATATAGACCTGTCTATCAGCACCATTATCCTGCTACCTCTCTGGTCTGGTCTGGACTAACTAATGGGGATATAGACCTGTCTATAAGCACCATTATCCTACTATCTCTCTGGTCTGGACTAACTAATGGGAATATAGACCTGTCTGTCTGCACCATTATCCTTCTACCTCTCTGGTCTGGACTGGACTAATGGGGACATAGACCTGTCGGTCAGCAACATTATCCTACTACCTCTCTGGTCTAGACTAACAAATGGGGATATAGACCTGTCTGTCAGCATCATTATCCTACTACCTCTCTGGTCTGGTCTGGACTAACTAATGAGGATATAGACCTGTCTGTCAGCACCATCATCCTACTACCTCTCTGGTCTGGTCTGGACTAACTAATGGGGATATAGACCTGTCAATCAGCTCCATTATCCTACTACCTCTCTGGACTGGACTAATTAATGGGGATATAGACTTGTCTGTCAGCACCATTATCCTACTACCTCTCTGGTCTGGACTGGACTAACTAATGGGGATATATACCTGTCTATCAGCACCATTATCCAACAACCTCTGGTCTGGACTGGACTAACTAATGGGGATATAGACCTGTCTATCAGCACCATTATCCTACTACCTCTCTGGTCTGGACTAACTAATTGGGATATAGACCTGTCTATCAGCACCATTATCCTACTACCTCTCTGGTCTGGTCTGGACTAACTAATGGGAATATTGACATGTCTGTCAGCACCATTATCCAACTACCTCTCTGGTCTGGACTGGACTAACTAATGGGGATATAGACCTGTCTGTCAGCACCATTATCCTACTACCTCTCTAGACTGGACTAACTAATGGGGATATAGACTTGTCTGTCAGCACCATTATCCTACTACCTCTCTGGTCTGGACTGGACTAACTAATGGGGATATATACCTGTCTATCAGCACCATTATCCTACTACCTCTCTGTTCTGGACTGGACTAAGTAATGGGGATATAGACCTGTCTATCAGCACCATTATTTTGCTACCTCTCTGGTCTGGTCTGGACTAACTAATGGGGATATAGACCTGTCTATCAGCACCATTATCCTACTACCTCTCTGGTCTGGACTAACTAATTGGGATATAGACCTGTCTATCAGCACCATTATCCTACTACCTCTCTGGTCTGGTCTGGACTAACTAATGGGAATATTGACATGTCTGTCAGCACCATTATCCAACTACCTCTCTGGTCTGGACTGGACTAACTAATGGGGATATAGACCTGTCTGTCAGCACCATTATCCTACTACCTCTCTAGACTGGACTAACTAATGGGAACATAGACCTGTCTATCAGCACCATTATCCTACTACCTCTCTGGACTGGACTAACTAATGGGGATATAGACCTGTCTATCAGCACCATTATCCTACTACCTCTCTGGTCTGGACTGGACTAACTAATGGGGATATAGACCTGTCTATCAGCACCATTATCCTACTACATCTCTGGACTGGACTAACTAATGGGGATATAGACCTGTCTATCAGCACCATTATCCTACTACCTCTCTGGTCTGGACTAACTAATGGGGATATAGACCTGTCTGTCTGCACCATTATCCTACTACCTCTCTGGTCTGGACTAACTAATGGGGATATAGACCTGTCTGTCAGCAACATTATCCTACTACCTCTCTGGTCTGGACTGGACTAACTAATGGGGATATAGACCTATCTGTCAGCATTATTATCCTACTACCTCTCTGGTCTGGTCTGGACTAACTAATGGGGATATAGACCTGTCTGTCAGCACCATTATCCTACTACCTCTCTAGACTGGACTAACTAATGGGGATATAGACCTGTCTGTCAGCACCATTATCCTACTACCTCTCTGGTCTGGACTGGACAAACTAATGGGGATATATACCTGTCTATCAGCACCATTATCCAACAACCTCTGGTCTGGACTGGACTAACTAATGGGGATATAGACCTGTCTATCAGCACAATTATCTGGTCTGGACTGGACTAACTAATGGGGATATAGACCTGTCTGTCAGCACTATTATCCTGCTCCCTCTCTGGTCTGGTCTGGACTAACTAATGGGGATATAGACCTGTCTATCAGCACCATTATCCTACTACCTCTCTGGTCTGGACTGGACTAACTAATGGGGATATATACCTGTCTATCAGCACCATTATCCTACTATCTCTCTGGTCTGGACTAACTAATGGGGATATAGACCTGTCTGTCTGCACCATTATCCTACTACCTCTCTGGACTGGACTAACTAATGGGGATATAGGCCTGTCTATCAGCACCATTATCCTACTACCTCTCTGGTCTGGACTGGAAAAACTAATGGGGATATAGACCTGTCAATCAGCTCCATTATCCTACTACCTCTCTGGACTGGACTAACTAATGGGGATATAGACCTGTCTGTCAGCACTATTATCCTGCTCCCTCTCTGGTCTGGTCTGGACTAACTAATGGGGATATAGACCTGTCTATCAGCACCATTATCCTACTACCTCTCTGGTCTGGACTAACTAATGGGGTTATAGACCTATCTAGCAGCACCATTATCCTACTACCTCTCTGGTCTGGACTAACTAATGGGAATATAGACCTGTCTGTCAGCACCATTATCCTACTACCTCTCTGGTCTGGACTGGACTAACTAATGGGGATATATTCCTGTCTATCAGCACCATTATCCTACTACCTCTCAGGTCTGGTCTGGACTAACTAATGGGGATATATACCTGTCTATCAGCACTATTATTCTACTACCTCTCTGGTCTGGACTGGACTAACTAATGGGGATATAGACCTGTCTATCAGCACCATTATCCTACTACCACTCTGGTCTGGACTGGACTAACTAATGGGGATATAGACCTGTCTATCAGCACCATTATCCTGCTACCTCTCTGGTCTGGTCTGGACTAACTAATGGGGATATAGACCTGTCTATAAGCACCATTATCCTACTATCTCTCTGGTCTGGACTAACTAATGGGAATATAGACCTGTCTGTCTGCACCATTATCCTACTACCTCTCTGGTCTGGACTGGACTAATGGGGACATAGACCTGTCGGTCAGCAACATTATCCTACTACCTCTCTGGTCTAGACTAACAAATGGGGATATAGACCTGTCTATAAGCACCATTATCCTACTACCTCTCTTGACTGGTCTAACTAATGTCAATATAGACCTGTCTATCAGCACCATTATCCTACTACCTCTCTGGACTGGACTAACTAATGGGGATATAGACCTGTCTATCAGCACCATTATCCTACTACCTCTCTGCTCTGGACTGGATTAACTAATGGGGGATATAGACCTGTCTATCAGCACCATTATCCTACTACCTCTCTGGTCTGGACTAACTAATGGGGATATTGACCAGTCTATCAGCACCATTATCCTACTACCTCTCTGGACTGGACTAACTAATGGGAATATAGACCTGTCTATCAGCACCATTATCCTACTACCTCTCTGGACTGGACTAGCTAATGGGGATATAGACCTGTCTATCAGCACCATTATCCTACTACCTCTCTGGTCTGGACTAACTAATGTGGATATAGACCTGTCTGTCTGCACCATTATCCTACTACCTCTCTGGTATGGACTAACTAATGGGGATATAGACCTGACTGTCTGCACCATTATCCTACTACCTCTCTGGACTGCACTAACTAATGGGGATATAGACCTGTCTATCAGCACCATTATCCTACTACCTCTCTGGTCTGGACTGGACTAACTAATGGGGATATATACCTGTCTATCAGCACCATTATCCTACTCCCTCTCTGGTCTGGACTGGATTAACTAATGGGGATATAGACCTGTCTGTCAGCATCATTATCCTACTACCTCTCTGGTCTGGTCTGGAATAACTAATGGGGATATAGACCTGTCTGTCAGCACCATCATCCTACTACCTCTCTGGTCTGGTCTGGACTAACTAATGAGGATATAGACCTGTCTATCAGCACCATTATCCTACTCCCTCTCTGGTCTGGACTGGATTAACTAATGGGGATATAGACCTGTCTATCAGAACCATTATCCTACTACCTTTCTGGTCTGGACTGGACTAACTAATGGGGATATAGACCTGTCTGTCAGCACCATTATCCTACAACCTCTCTGGTCTTGCCTGGACTAACTAATGGGGATATAGACCTGTCTATCAGCACCATTATCCTGCGACCTCTCTGGTCTGGTCTGGACTAACTAATGGGGATATAGACCTGTCTATCAGCACCATTATCCTACTACCTCTCTGGTCTGGACTAACTAATGGGGATATAGACCTGTCTATCAGCTCCATTATCCTTCTACCTCTGTGGTCTGGTCTGGACTAACTAAAGGGAATATTGACCTGTCTGTCAGCACCATTATGAAACTACCTCTCTGGTCTGGACTGGACTAACTAATGTAGATATAGACCTGTCTGTTAGCACCATTATCCTACTACCTCTCTGGTCTGGACTGGACTAACTAATGGGGATATAGACCTATCTGTCATCCCATTATCCTACTACCTCTCTGGACTTGACTAACTAATGAGGATATAGACCTGTCTATCAGCACCATTATCCAACTACCTCTCTGGTCTGGACTGGACTAACTAATGGGGATATAGACCTGTCTGTCTGCACCATTATCCAACTACCTCTGTAGTCTGGACTGGACTAACTAATGGGGATATAGACCTTTCTGTCAGCACCATTATCCTACTACCTCTCTGGTCTGGACTAACTAATGGGGATATAGACCTGCCTGTCAGCAGCATTATCCAACTACCTCTCTGGTCTGGTCTGGACTAACTAATGGGGATATAGACCGTCTATCAGCACCATTATCCTACTACCTCTCTGGACTGGACTAACTAAAGGGAATATAGACCTGTCTATCAGCACCATTATCCTACTACCTCTCTGGACTGGACTAACTAATGGGGATATAGACCTGTCTGTCAACACCATTATCCTACTACCTCTCTGGTCTGGACTGGACTAACTAATGGGGATATAGACCTGTCTATCAGCACCATTATCCTACTATCTCTCTGGTCTGGACTAACTAATGGGGATATAGACCTGTCTGTCTCCACCATTATCCTACTACCTCTCTGGACTGGACAAACTAATGGGGATATAGGCCTGTCTATCAGCACCATTATCCTACTACCTCTCTGGTCTGGACTGGACTAACTAATGGGGATATAGACCTGTCAATCAGCTCCATTATCCTACTACCTCTCTGGACTGGACTAACTAATGGGGATATAGACCTGTCTGTCAGCACTATTATCCTGCTCCCTCTCTGGTCTGGTCTGGACTAACTAATGGGGATATAGACCTGTCTATCAGCACCATTATCCTACTACCTCTCTGGTCTGGACTAACTAATGGGGTTATAGACCTATCTAGCAGCACCATTATCCTACTACCTCTCTGGTCTGGACTAACTAATGGGAATATAGACCTGTCTGTCAGCACCATTATCCTACTACCTCTCTGGTCTGGACTGGACTAACTAATGGGGATATATTCCTGTCTATCAGCACCATTATCCTACTACCTCTCAGGTCTGGTCTGGACTAACTAATGGGGATATATACCTGTCTATCAGCACTATTATTCTACTACACTCTGGTCTGGACTGGACTAACTAATGGGGATATAGACCTGTCTATCAGCACCATAATCCTACTACCACTCTGGTCTGGACTGGACTAACTAATGGGGATATAGACCTGTCTATCAGCACCATTATCCTGCTACCTCTCTGGTCTGGTCTGGACTAACTAATGGGGATATAGACCTGTCTATAAGCACCATTATCCTACTATCTCTCTGGTCTGGACTAACTAATGGGAATATAGACCTGTCTGTCTGCACCATTATCCTACTACCTCTCTGGTCTGGACTGGAAAAATGGGGACATAGACCTGTCGGTCAGCAACATTATCCTACTACCTCTCTGGTCTAGACTAACAAATGGGGATATAGACCTGTCTGTCAGCATCATTATCCTACTACCTCTCTGGTCTGGTCTGGACTAACTAATGAGGATATAGACCTGTCTATCAGCACCATTATCCTACTACCACTCTGGTCTGGACTGGACTAACTAATGGGGATATAGACCTGTCTATCAGCACCATTATCCTGCTACCTCTCTGGTCTGGTCTGGACTAACTAATGGGGATATAGACCTGTCTATAAGCACCATTACCCTACTATCTCTCTGGTCTGGACTAACTAATGGGAATATAGACCTGTCTGTCTGCACCATTATCCTACTACCTCTCTGGTCTGGACTGGACTAATGGGGACATAGAGCTGTCGGTCAGCAACATTATCCTACTACCTCTCTGGTATAGACTAACAAATGGGGATATAGACCTGTCTTTCAGCACTATTATCCTGCTCCCTCTCTGGTCAGGTCTGGACTAACTAATGGGGATATAGACCTGTCTATCAGCACCATTATCCTACTACCTCTCTGGTCTGGACTGGACTAACTAATGGGGATATAGACCTGTCTATCAGCACCATTATTCTGCTACCTCTCTGGTCTGGTCTGGACTAACTAATGGGGATATAGACCTGTCTATCAGCACCATTATCCTACTACCTCTCTGGTCTGGACTAACTAATTGGGATATAGACCTGTCTATCAGCACCATTATCCTACTACCTCTCTGGTCTGGTCTGGACTAACTAATGGGAATATTGACATGTCTGTCAGCACCATTATCCAACTACCTCTCTGGTCTGGACTGGACTAACTAATGGGGAAATAGACCTGTCTGTCAGCACCATTATCCTACTACCTCTCTAGACTGGACTAACTAATGGGGATATAGACCTGTCTGTCAGCACCATTATCCTACTACCTCTCTGGTCTGGACTGGACTAACTAATGGGGATATATACCTGTCTATCAGCACCATTATCCAACAACCTCTGGTCTGGACTGGACTAACTAATGGGGATATAGACCTGTCTATCAGCACAATTATCTGGTCTGGACTGGACTAACTAATGGGGATATAGACCTGTCTATCAGCACCATTATCCTACTACCTCTCTGGTCTGGACAAACTAATGGGGATATAGACCCGTCTATCAGCACCATTATCTTACTACCTCTCTGGACTGGACTAACTAATGGGAACATAGACCTGTCTATCAGCACCATTATCCTACTACCTCTCTGGACTGGACTAACTAATGGGGATATAGACCTGTCTATCAGCACCATTATCCTACTACCTCTCTGGTCTGGACTGGACTAACTAATGGGGATATAGACCTGTCTATCAGCACCATTATCCTACTACCTCTCTGGACTGGACTAACTAATGGGGATATAGACCTGTCTATCAGCACCATTATCTTACTACCTCTCTGGTCTGGACTAACTAATGGGGATATAGACCTGTCTGTCTGCACCATTATCCTACTACCTCTCTGGTCTGGACTAACTAATGGGGATATAGACCTGTCTGTCAGCAACATTATCCTACTACCTCTCTGGTCTGGACTGGACTAACTAATGGGGATATAGACCTGTCTGTCAGCATTATTATCCTACTACCTCTCTGGTCTGGTCTGGACTAACTAATGGGGATATAGACCTGTCTGTCAGCACCATTATCCTACTACCTCTCTAGACTGGACTAACTAATGGGGATATAGACCTGTCTGTCAGCACCATTATCCTACTACCTCTCTGGTCTGGACTGGACTAACTAATGGGGATATATACCTGTCTATCAGCACCATTATCCAACAACCTCTGGTCTGGACTGGACTAACTAATGGGGATATAGACCTGTCTATCAGCACAATTATCTGGTCTGGACTGGACTAACTAATGGGGATATAGACCTGTCTGTCAGCACTATTATCCTGCTCCCTCTCTGGTCTGGTCTGGACTAACTAATGGGGATATAGACCTGTCTATCAGCACCATTATCCTACTACCTCTCTGGTCTGGACTGGACTAACTAATGGGGATATATACCTGTCTATCAGCACCATTATCCTACTCCCTCTCTGGTCTGGACTGGATTAACTAATGGGGATATAGACCTGTCTGTCAGCATCATTATCCTACTACCTCTCTGGTCTGGTCTGGACTAACTAATGGGGATATAGACCTGTCTGTCAGCACCATCATCCTACTACCTCTCTGGTCTGGACTAACTAATGAGGATATAGACCTGTCTATCAGCACCATTATCCTACTCCCTCTCTGGTCTGGACTGGATTAACTAATGGGGATATATACACCTGTCTATCAGAACCATTATCCTACTACCTTTCTGGTCTGGACTGGACTAACTAATGGGGATATAGACCTGTCTGTCAGCACCATTATCCTACAACCTCTCTGGTCTTGCCTGGACTAACTAATGGGGATAAAGACCTGTCTATCAGCACCATTATCCTGCAACCTCTCTGGTCTGGTCTGGACTAACTAATGGGGATATAGACCTGTCTATCAGCACCATTATCCTACTACCTCTCTGGTCTGGACTAACTAATGGGGATATAGACCTGTCTATCAGCTCCATTATCCTTCTACCTCTCTGGTCTGGTCTGGACTAACTAATGGGAATATTGACCTGTCTGTCAGCACCATTATGAAACTACCTTTCTGGTCTGGACTGGACTAACTAATGTGGATAAAGACCTGTCTGTTAGCACCATTATCCTACTACCTCTCTGGTCTGGACTGGACTAACTAATGGGGATATATACCTGTCTATCAGCACCATGATCCTACTACCTCTCTGGACTGGACTAACTAATGGGGATATAGACCTATCTGTCAGCCCCATTATCCTACTACCTCTCTGGACTTGACTAACTAATGAGGATATAGACCTGTCTATCAGCACCATTATCCTACTACCTCTCTGGTCTGGACTGGACTAACTAATGGGGATATAGACCTGTCTGTCTGCACCATTATCCAACTACCTCTGTAGTCTGGACTGGACTAACTAATGGGGATATAGACCTTTCTGTCAGCACCATTATCCTACTACCTCTCTGGTCTGGACTAACTAATGGGGATATAGACCTGCCTGTCAGCAGCATTATCCAACTACCTCTCTGGTCTGTTCTGGACTAACTAATGGGGATATAGACCCGTCTATCAGCACCATTATCCTACTACCTCTCTGGACTGGACTAACTAATGGGAATATAGACCTGTCTATCAGCACCATTATCCTACTACCTCTCTGGACTGGACTAACTAATGGGGATATAGACCTGTCTGTCAACACCATTATCCTACTACCTCTCTGGTCTGGACTGGACTAACTAATGGGGATATAGACCTGTCTATCAGCACCATTATCCTACTATCTCTCTGGTCTGGACTAACTAATGGGGATATAGACCTGTCTGTCTGCACCATTATCCTACTACCTCTCTGGACTGGACTAACTAATGGGGATATAGGCCTGTCTATCAGCACCATTATCCTACTACCTCTCTGGTCTGGACTGGACTAACTAATGGGGATATAGACCTGTCAATCAGCTCCATTATCCTACTACCTCTCTGGACTGGACTAACTAATGGGGATATAGACCTGTCTGTCAGCACTATTATCCTGCTCCCTCTCTGGTCTGGTCTGGACTAACTAATGGGGATATAGACCTGTCTATCAGCACCATTATCCTACTACCTCTCTGGTCTGGACTAACTAATGGGGTATAGACCTGTCTAGCAGCACCATTATCCTACTACCTCTCTGGTCTGGACTAACTAATGGGAATATAGACCTGTCTGTCAGCACCATTATCCTACTACCTCTCTGGTCTGGACTGGACTAACTAATGGGGATATATTCCTGTCTATCAGCACCATTATCCTACTACCTCTCAGGTCTGGTCTGGACTAACTAATGGGGATATATACCTGTCTATCAGCACTATTATTCTACTACCTCTCTGGTCTGGACTGGACTAACTAATGGGGATATAGACCTGTCTATCAGCACCATTATCCTACTACCACTCTGGTCTGGACTGGACTAACTAATGGGGATATAGACCTGTCTATCAGCACCATTATCCTGCTACCTCTCTGGTCTGGTCTGGACTAACTAATGGGGATATAGACCTGTCTATAAGCACCATTATCCTACTATCTCTCTGGTCTGGACTAACTAATGGGAATATAGACCTGTCTGTCTGCACCATTATCCTACTACCTCTCTGGTCTGGACTGGACTAATGGGGACATAGACCTGTCGGTCAGCAACATTATCCTACTACCTCTCTGGTCTAGACTAACAAATGGGGATATAGACCTGTCTGTCAGCATCATTATCCTACTACCTCTCTGGTCTGGTCTGGACTAACTAATGAGGATATAGACCTGTCTATCAGCACCATTATCCTACTACCACTCTGGTCTGGACTGGACTAACTAATGGGGATATAGACCTGTCTATCAGCACCATTATCCTGCTACCTCTCTGGTCTGGTCTGGACTAACTAATGGGGATATAGACCTGTCTATAAGCACCATTATCCTACTATCTCTCTGGTCTGGACTAACTAATGGGAATATAGACCTGTCTGTCTGCACCATTATCCTACTACCTCTCTGGTCTGGACTGGACTAATGGGGACATAGACCTGTCGGTCAGCAACATTATCCTACTACCTCTCTGGTCTAGACAAACAAATGGGGATATAGACCTGTCTGTCAGCATCATTATCCTACTACCTCTCTGGTCTGGTCTGGACTAACTAATGAGGATATAGACCTGTCTGTCAGCACCATCATCCTACTACCTCTCTGGTCTGGTCTGGACTAACTAATGGGGATATAGACCTGTCAATCAGCTCCATTATCCTACTACCTCTCTGGACTGGACTAACTAATGGGGATATAGACCTGTCTGTCAGCACTATTATCCTGCTCCCTCTCTGGTCTGGTCTGGACTAACTAATGTGGATATAGACCTGTCTATCAGCACGATTATCCTACTACCTCTCTGGTCTGGACTGGACTAACTAATGGGGATATAGACCTGTCTATCAGCACCATTATTCTGCTACCTCTCTGGTCTGGTCTGGACTAACTAATGGGGATATAGACCTGTCTATCAGCACCATTATCCTACTACCTCTCTGGTCTGGACTAACTAATGGGGTTATAGACCTGTCTAGCAGCACCATTATCCTACTACCTCTCTGGTCTGGACTAACTAATGGGAATATAGACCTGTCTGTCAGCACCATTATCCTACTACCTCTCTGGTCTGGACTGGACTAACTAATGGGGATATATTCCTGTCTATCAGCACCATTATCCTACTACCGCTCAGGTCTGGTCTGGACTAACTAATGGGGATATATACCTGTCTATCAGCACTATTATTCTACTACCTCTCTGGTCTGGACTGGACTAACTAATGGGGATATAGACCTGTCTATCAGCACCATTATCCTACTACCACTCTGGTCTGGACTGGATTAACTAATGGTGATATAGACCTGTCTATCAGCACCATTATCCTGCTACCTCTCTGGTCTGGTCTGGACTAACTAATGGGGATATAGACCTGTCTATAAGCACCATTATCCTACTATCTCTCTGGTCTGGACTAACTAATGGGAATATAGACCTGTCTGTCTGCACCATTATCCTACTATCTCTCTGGTCTAGACTGGACTAATGGGGACATAGACCTGTCGGTCAGCAACATTATCCTACTACCTCTCTGGTCTAGACTAACAAATGGGGATATAGACCTGTCTGTCAGCATCATTATCCTACTACCTCTCTGGTCTGGTCTGGACTAACTAATGAGGATATAGACCTGTCTATCAGCACCATTATCCTACTACCACTCTGGTCTGGACTGGACTAACTAATGGGGATATAGACCTGTCTATCAGCACCATTATCCTGCTACCTCTCTGGTCTGGTCTGGACTAACTAATGGGGATATAGACCTGTCTATAAGCACCATTATCCTACTATCTCTCTGGTCTGGACTAACTAATGGGAATATAGACCTGTCTGTCTGCACCATTATCCTACTACCTCTCTGGTCTGGACTGGACTAATGGGGACATAGACCTGTCGGTCAGCAACATTATCCTACTACCTCTCTGGTCTAGACTAACAAATGGGGATATAGACCTGTCTGTCAGCATCATTATCCTACTACCTCTCTGGTCTGGTCTGGACTAACTAATGAGGATATAGACCTGTCTGTCAGCACCATCATCCTACTACCTCTCTGGTCTGGTCTGGACTAACTAATGGGGATATAGACCTGTCAATCAGCTCCATTATCCTACTACCTCTCTGGACTGGACTAACTAATGGGGATATAGACCTGTCTGTCAGCACTATTATCCTGCTCCCTCTCTGGTCTGGTCTGGACTAACTAATGGGGATATAGACCTGTCTATCAGCACCATTATCCTACTACCTCTCTGGTCTGGACTGGACTAACTAATGGGGATATAGACCTGTCTATCAGCACCATTATTCTGCTATCTCTCTGGTCTGGTCTGGACTAACTAATGGGGATATAGACCTGTCTATCAGCACCATTATCCTACTACCTCTCTGGTCTGGACTAACTAATTGGGATATAGACCTGTCTATCAGCACCATTATCCTACTACCTCTCTGGTCTGATCTGGACTAACTAATGGGAATATTGACATGTCTGTCAGCACCATTATCCAACTACCTCTCTGGTCTGGACTGGACTAACTAATGGGGATATAGACCTGTCTGTCAGCACCATTATCCTACTACCTCTCTAGACTGGACTAACTAATGGGGATATAGACCTGTCTGTCAGCACCATTATCCTACTACCTCTCTGGTCTGGACTGGACTAACTAATGGGGATATATACCTGTCTATCAGCACCATTATCCAACAACCTCTGGTCTGGACTGGACTAACTAATGGGGATATAGACCTGTCTATCAGCACAATTATCTGGTCTGGACTGGACTAACTAATGGGGATATAGACCTGTCTATCAGCACCATTATCCTACTACCTCTCTGGTCTGGACAAACTAATGGGGATATAGACCCGTCTATCAGCACCATTATCCTACTACCTCTCTGGACTGGACTAACTAATGGGAATATAGACCTGTCTATCAGCACCATTATCCTACTACCTCTCTGGTCTGGTCTGGACTAACTAATGGGGATATAGACCTGTCTATCAGCACCATTATCCTACTACCTCTCTGGTCTGGACTGGACTAACTAATGGGGATATAGACCTGTCTATCAGCACCATTATCCTACTACCTCTCTGGACTGGACTAACTAATGGGGATATAGACCTGTCTATCAGCACCATTATCCTACTACCTCTCTGGTCTGGACTAACTAATGGGGATATAGACCTGTCTGTCAGCAACATTATCCTACTACCTCTCTGGTCTGGACTGGACTAACTAATGGGGATATAGACCTGTCTGTCAGCATCATTATCCTACTACCTCTCTGGTCTGGTCTGGACTAACTAATGGGGATATAGACCTGTCTGTCAGCACCATTATCCTACTACCTCTCTAGACTGGACTAACTAATGGGGATATAGACCTGTCTGTCAGCACCATTATCCTACTACCTCTCTGGTCTGGACTGGACTAACTAATGGGGATATATACCTGTCTATCAGCACCATTATCCAACAACCTCTGGTCTGGACTGGACTAACTAATGGGGATATAGACCTGTCTATCAGCACAATTATCTGGTCTGGACTGGACTAACTAATGGGGATATAGACCTGTCTGTCAGCACTATTATCCTGCTCCCTCTCTGGTCTGGTCTGGACTAACTAATGGGGATATAGACCTGTCTATCAGCACCATTATCCTACTACCTCTCTGATCTGGACTGGACTAACTAATGGGGATATATACCTGTCTATCAGCACCATTATCCTACTAACTCTCTGGTCTGGATTAACTAATGGGGATATAGACCCATCCATCAGCACCATTATCCTACTACCTCTCTGGACTGGTCTAACTAATGTCAATATAGACCTGTCTATCAGCACCATTATCCTACTACCTCTCTGGACTGGACTAACTAATGGGGATATAGACCTGTCAATCAGCACCATTATCCTACTACCTCTCTGCTCTGGACTGGACTAACTAATGGGGGATATAGACCTGTCTATCAGCACCATTATCCTACTACCTCTCTGGTCTGGACTAACTAATGGGGATATAGACCAGTCTATCAGCACCATTATCCTACTACCTCTCTGGACTGGACTAACTAATGGGAATATAGACCTGTCTATCACCACCATTATCCTACTACCTCTCTGGACTGGACTAACTAATGGGGATATAGACCTGTCTATCAGCACCATTATCCTACTACCTCTCTGGTCTGGACTAACTAATGTGGATATAGACCTGTCTGTCTGTACCATTATCCTACTACCTCTCTGGTATGGACTAACTAATGGGGATATAGACCTGACTGTCTGCACCATTATCCTACTACCTCTCTGGACTGCACTAACTAATGGGGATATAGACCTGTCTATCAGCACCACTATCCTACTACCTCTCTGGTCTGGACTGGACTAACTAATGGGGATATATACCTGTCTATCAGCACCATTATCCTACTCCCTCTCTGGTCTGGACTGGATTAACTAATGGGGATATAGACCTGTCTATCAGAACCATTATCCTACTACCTTTCTGGTCTGGACTGGACTAACTAATGGGGATATAGACCTGTCTGTCAGCAACATTATCCTACTACCTCTCTGGTCACGACTGGACTAACTAATGGGGATATAGACCTGTCTGTCAGCATCATTATCCTACTACCTCTCTGGTCTGGTCTGGACTAACTAATGGGGATATAGACCTGGCTATCAGCACCATTATCCTACTACCTCTCTGGTCTGGACTAACTAATGGGGATATAGACCTGTCTATCAGCTCCATTATCCTTCTACCTCTCTGGTCTGGTCTGGACTAACTAATGGGAATATTGACCTGTCTGTCAGCACCATTATAAAACTACCTCTCTGGTCTGGACTGGACTAACTAATGGGGATATAGACCTGTCTATTAGCACCATTATCCTACTACCTCTCTGGACTGGACTAACTAATGGGGATATAGACCTGTCTGTCAGCCCCATTATCCTACTACCTCTCTGGACTGGACTAACTAATGAGGATATAGACCTGTCTATCAGCACCATTATCCTACTACCTCTCTGTTCTGGACTGGACTAACTAATGGGGATATAGACCTGTCTGTCTGCACCATTATCCAACTACCTCTGTAGTCTAGACTGGACTAACTAATGGGAATATAGACCTGTCTATCAGCACCATTATCCTACTACCTCTCTGGACTGGACTAACTAATGGGGATATAGACCTGTCTGTCAGCACCATTATCCTACTACCTCTCTGGTCTGGACTGGACTAACTAATGGGGATATAGACCTGTCTATCAGCACCATTATCCTACTATCTCTCTGGTCTGGACTAACTAATGGGGATATAGACCTGTCTGTCTGCACCATTATCCTACTACCTCTCTGGACTGGACTAACTAATGGGGATATAGGCCTGTCTATCAGCACCATTATCCTACTACCTCTCTGGTCTGGACTGGACTAACTAATGGGGATATAGACCTGTCTATCAGCACCATTATCCTACTACCACTCTGTTCTGGACTGGACTAACTAATGGGGATATAGACCTGTCTATCAGCACCATTATCCTGCTACCTCTCTGGTCTGGTCTGGACTAACTAATGGGGATATAGACCTGTCTATAAGCACCATTATCCTACTATCTCTCTGGTCTGGACTAACTAATGGGAATATAGACCTGTCTGTCTGCACCATTATCCTACTACCTCTCTGGTCTGGACTGGACTAATGGGGACATAGACCTGTCGGTCAGCAACATTATCCTACTACCTCTCTGGTCTAGACTAACAAATGGGGATATAGACCTGTCTGTCAGCATCATTATCCTACTACCTCTCTGGTCTGGTCTGGACTAACTAATGGGGATATAGACCTGTCTGTCAGCACCATCATCCTACTACCTCTCTGGTCTGGTCTGGACTAACTAATGGGGATATAGACCTGTCAATCAGCTCCATTATCCTACTACCTCTCTGGACTGGACTAACTAATGGGGATATAGACCTGTCTGTCAGCACTATTATCCTGCTCCCTCTCTGGTCTGGTCTGGACTAACTAATGGGGATATAGACCTGTCTATCAGCAACATTATCCTACTACCTCTCTGGTCTGGACTGGACTAACTAATGGGGATATAGACCTGTCTATCAGCACCATTATTCTGCTACCTCACTGGTCTGGTCTGGACTAACTAATGGGGATATAGACCTGTCTATCAGCACCATTATCCTACTACCTCTCTGGTCTGGAATAACTAATTGGGATATAGACCTGTCTATCAGCACCATTATCCTACTACCTCTCTGGTCTGGTCTGGACTAACTAATGGGAATATTGACCTGTCTGTCAGCACCATTATCCAACTACCTCTCTGGTCTGGACTGGACTAACTAATGGGGATATAGACCTGTCTGTCAGCACCATTATCCTACTACCTCTCTGGACTGGACTAACTAATGGGGATATAGACCTGTCTGTTAGCACCATTATCCTACTACCTCTCTAGTCTGGACTGGACTAACTAACGGGGATATAGACCTGTCTGTCAGCACCATTATCCTCCTACCTCTCTGGTCTGGACTAACTAATGGGGATATAGACCTGTCTGTCAGCACCATTATCCTACTACCTCTCTGGTCTGGACTGGACTAACTAATGGGGATATATACCTGTCTATCAGCACCATTATCCAACAACCTCTGGTCTGGACTGGACTAACTAATGGGGATATAGACCTGTCTATCAGCACAATTATCTGGTCTGGACTGGACTAACTAATGGGGATATAGACCTGTCTATCAGCACCATTATCCTACTACCTCTGTGGTCTGGACAAACTAATGGGGATATAGACCCGTCTAGCAGCACCATTATCCTACTACCTCTCTGGTCTGGACTAACTAATGGGAACATAGACCTGTCTGTCAGCACCATTATCCTACTACCTCTCTGGTCTGGACTGGACTAACTAATGGGGATATATTCCTGTCTATCAGCACCATTATCCTACTACCTCTCTGGTCTGGTCTGGACTAGCTAATGAGGATATATACCTGTCTGTCAGCACCATTTTCCTACTACCTCTCTGGTCTGGACTGGACTAACTAATGCGGATATAGACCTGTCTATCAGCACCATTACCCTACTACCTCTCTGGTCTGGATTGGACTAACTAATGGGGATATTGACCTGTCTATCAGCACCATTATCCTGCTACCTCTCTGGTCTGGTCTGGACTAACTAATGGGGATATAGTCCTGTCTATCAGCACAATTATCCTACTACCTCTCTGGTCTGGACTAACTTATTGGGATATAGACCTGTCTATCAGCACCATTATCCTACTACCTCTCTGGACTGGACTAAATAATGGGGATATAGACCTGTCTGTTAGCACTATTATCCTACTACCTCTCTGGTCTGGACTGGACTAACTAATGGGGATATAGACCTGTCTGTCTGCACCATTATTCTACTACCTCTCTAGTCTGGACTGGACTAACTAATGGGGATATAGACCTGTCTGTCAGCACCATTATCCTACTACCTCTCTGGTCTGGACTAACTAATGGGGATATAGACCTGTCTGTCAGCACCATTATCCTACTACCGCTCTGGTCTGGACTGGACTAACTAATGGGGATATATACCTGTCTATCAGCACCACTATCCTACTACCTCTCTGGTCTGGATTAACTAATGGGGATATAGACCCGTCTATCAGCACCATTATCCTACTACCTCTCTGGACTGGACTAACTAATGTCAATATAGACCTGTCTATCAGCACCATTATCCTACTACCTCTCTGGACTGGACTAACTAATGGGGATATAGACCTGTCTATCAGGACCATTATCCTACTACCTCTCTGCTCTGGACTGGACTAACTAATGGGGATATAGACCTGTCTATCAGCACCATTATCCTACTACCTCTCTGGACTGGACTAACTAATGGGGATATAGACCTGTCTATCAGCACCATTATCCTACTACCTCTCTGGTCTGGACTGGACTAACTAATGGGGATATATACCTGTCTATCAGCACCATTATCCTACTACCTCTCTGGACTGGACTAACTAATGGGGATATAGACCTGTCTGTCAGCCCCATTATCCTACTACCTCTCTGGACTGGACTAACTAATGAGGATATAGACCTGTCTATCAGCACCATTATCCTACTACCTCTCTGGTCTGGACTGGACTAACTAATGGGGATATAGACCTGTCTGTCAGCATCATTATCCTACTACCTCTCTGGTCTGGTCTGGACTAACTAATGGGGATATAGACCTGTCTATCAGCACCATTATCCTACTACCTCTCTGGTCTGGACTGGACTAACTAATGGGGATATAGACCTGTCTGTCTGCACCATTATCCAACTACCTCTCTAGTCTGGACTGGACTAACTAATGGGGATATAGACCTGTCTGTCAGCACAATTATCCTACTACCTCTCTGGTCTGGACTAACTAATGGGGATATAGACCTGTCTGTCAGCACCATTATCCTACTACCTCTCTGGTCTGGACTGGACTAACTAATGGGGATATATACCTGTCTATCAGCACCATTATCCTACTACATCTCTGGACTGGACTAACTAATGGGGATATAGACCTGTCTGTCAGCCCCATTATCCTACTACCTCTCTGGACTGGACTAACTAATGAGGATATAGACCTGTCTATCAGCACCATTATCCTACTACCTCTCTGGTCTGGACTGGACTAACTAATGGGGATATAGACCTGTCTGTCTGCACCATTATCCAACTACCTCTCTAGTCTGGACTGGACTAACTAATGGGGATATAGACCTGTCTGTCAGCACCATTATCCTACTACCTCTCTGGTCTGGACTGGACTAACTAATGGGGATATATACCTGTCTATCAGCACCATTATCCAACAACCTCTGGTCTGGACTGGACTAACTAATGGGGATATAGACCTGTCTATCAGCACAATTATCTGGTCTGGACTGGACTAACTAATGGGGATATAGACCTGTCTATCAGCACCATTATCCTACTACCTCTGTGGTCTGGACAAACTAATGGGGATATAGACCCGTCTAGCAGCACCATTATCCTACTACCTCTCTGGTCTGGACTAACTAATGGGAACATAGACCTGTCTGTCAGCACCATTATCCTACTACCTCTCTGGTCTGGACTGGACTAACTAATGGGGATATATTCCTGTCTATCAGCACCATTATCCTACTACCTCTCTGGTCTGGTCTGGACTAGCTAATGAGGATATATACCTGTCTGTCAGCACCATTTTCCTACTACCTCTCTGGTCTGGACTGGACTAACTAATGCGGATATAGACCTGTCTATCAGCACCATTACCCTACTACCTCTCTGGTCTGGATTGGACTAACTAATGGGGATATTGACCTGTCTATCAGCACCATTATCCTGCTACCTCTCTGGTCTGGTCTGGACTAACTAATGGGGATATAGTCCTGTCTATCAGCACAATTATCCTACTACCTCTCTGGTCTGGACTAACTTATTGGGATATAGACCTGTCTATCAGCACCATTATCCTACTACCTCTCTGGACTGGACTAAATAATGGGGATATAGACCTGTCTGTTAGCACTATTATCCTACTACCTCTCTGGTCTGGACTGGACTAACTAATGGGGATATAGACCTGTCTGTCTGCACCATTATTCTACTACCTCTCTAGTCTGGACTGGACTAACTAATGGGGATATAGACCTGTCTGTCAGCACCATTATCCTACTACCTCTCTGGTCTGGACTAACTAATGGGGATATAGACCTGTCTGTCAGCACCATTATCCTACTACCGCTCTGGTCTGGACTGGACTAACTAATGGGGATATATACCTGTCTATCAGCACCACTATCCTACTACCTCTCTGGTCTGGATTAACTAATGGGGATATAGACCCGTCTATCAGCACCATTATCCTACTACCTCTCTGGACTGGACTAACTAATGTCAATATAGACCTGTCTATCAGCACCATTATCCTACTACCTCTCTGGACTGGACTAACTAATGGGGATATAGACCTGTCTATCAGGACCATTATCCTACTACCTCTCTGCTCTGGACTGGACTAACTAATGGGGATATAGACCTGTCTATCAGCACCATTATCCTACTACCTCTCTGGACTGGACTAACTAATGGGGATATAGACCTGTCTATCAGCACCATTATCCTACTACCTCTCTGGTCTGGACTGGACTAACAAATGGGGATATAGACCTGTCTATCAGCACCATTATCCTACTACCTCTCTGGTCTGGACTGGACTAACTAATGGGGATATAGACCTGTCTATCAGCACCATTATCCTACTACCTCTCTGGTCTGGACTAACTAATGGGGATATAGACCCGTCTATCAGCACCATTATCCTACTACCTCTCTGGACAGAACTAACTAATGGGAATATAGACCTGTCTATCAGCACCATTATCCTACTACCTTTCTGGTCTGGACTGGACTAACTAATGGGGATATAGACCTGTCTGTCAGCAACATTATCCTACTACCTCTCTGGTCTGGACTGGACTAACTAATGGGGATATAGACCTGTCTGTCAGCATCATTATCCTACTACCTCTCTGGTCTGGTCTGGACTAACTAATGGGGATATAGACCTCTCTATCAGCACCATTATCCTACTACCTCTCTGGTCTGGACTAACTAATGGGAACATAGACCTGTCTGTCAGCACCATTATCCTACTACCTCTCTGGTCTGGACTGGACTAACTAATGGGGATATATTCCTGTCTATCAGCACCATTATCCTACTACCTCTCTGGTCTGGTCTGGACTAACTAATGGGGATATATACCTGTCTGTCAGCACCATTATCCTACTACCTCTCTGGTCTGGACTGGACTAACTAATGCGGATATAGACCTGTCTATCAGCACCATTATCCTACTACCTCTCTGGTCTGGATTGGACTAACTAATGGGGATATTGACCTGTCTATCAGCACCATTATCCTGCTACCTCTCTGGTCTGGTCTGGACTAACTAATGGGGATATAGTCCTGTCTATCAGCACCATTATCCTACTACCTCTCTGGTCTGGACTAACTTATTGGGATATAGACCTGTCTATCAGCACCATTATCCTACTACCTCTCTGGACTGGACTAAATAATGGATATATAGACCTGTCTGTTAGCACTATTATCCTACTACCTCTCTGGTCTGGACTGGACTAACTAATGGGGATATAGACCTGTCTGTCTGCACCATTATTCTACTACCTCTCTAGTCTGGACTGGACTAACTAATGGGGATATAGACCTGTCTGTCAGCACCATTATCCTACTACCTCTCTGGTCTGGACTAGCTAATGGGGATATAGACCTGTCTGTCAGCACCATTATCCTACTACCTCTCTGGTCTGGACTGGACTAACTAATGGGGATATATACCTGTCTATCAGCACCACTATCCTACTACCTCTCTGGTCTGGATTAACTAATGGGGATATAGACCCGTCTATCAGCACCATTATCCTACTACCTCTCTGGACTGGACTAACTAATGTCAATATAGACCTGTCTATCAGCACCATTATCCTACTACCTCTCTGGACTGGACTAACTAATGGGGATATAGACCTGTCTATCAGCACCATTATCCTACTACCTCTCTGCTCTGGACTGGACTAACTAATGGGGATATAGACCTGTCTATCAGCACCATTATCCTACTACCTCTCTGGTCTGGACTGGACTAAGTAATGGAGATATAGACCTGTCTATCAGCACCATTATCCTACTACCTCTCTGGTCTGGACTGGACTAACTAATGGGGATATAGACCTGTCTGTTAGCACCATTATCCTACTACCTCTCTGGACAAGACTAACTAATGGGGATATAGACCTGTCTATCAGCACCATTACTCTACTACCTCTCTGGTCTGGACTGGACTAACTAATGGGGATATAGACCTGTCTGTCAGCAGCATTATCCTACTACCTCTCTGGTCTGGACTGGACTAACTAATGGGGATATAGACCTGTCTATCAGCACCATTATCCTACTACCTCTCTGGACTGGACTAACTAATGGGGATATAGACCTGTCTATCAGCACAATTATCTGGTCTGGACTGGACTAACTAATGGGGATATAGACCTGTCTATCAGCACCATTATCCTACTACCTCTCTGGTCTGGACAAACTAATGGGGATATTGACCCGTCTATCAGCACCATTATCCTACTACCTCTCTGGACTGGACTAACTAATGGGGATATAGACCTGTCTATCAGCACCATTATCCTACTACCTCTCTGGTCTGGTCTGGACTAACTAATGGGGATATAGACCTGTCTATCAGCACCATTATCCTACTACCTCTCTGGACTGGACTAACTAATGGGGATATAGACCTGTCTATCAGCACCATTATCCTACTACCTCTCTGGTCTGGACTAACTAATGGGGATATAGACCTGTCTGTCTGCACCATTATCCTACTACCTCTCTGGTCTGGACTAACTAATGGGGATATAGACCTGTCTGTCAGCAACATTATCCTACTACCTCTCTGGTCTGGACTGGACTAACTAATGGGGATATAGACCTGTCTGTCAGCATATTTATCCTACTACCTATCTGGTCTGGTCTGGACTAACTAATGGGGATATAGACCTGTCTGTCAGCACCATCATCCTACTACCTCTCTGGTCTGGTCTGGACTAACTAATGGGGATATAGACCTGTCAATCAGCTCCATTATCCTACTACCTCTCTGGACTGGACTAACTAATGGGGATATAGACCTGTCTCTCAGCACTATTATCCTGCTCCCTCTCTGGTCTGGTCTGGACTAACTAATGGGGATATAGACCTGTCTATCAGCACCATTATCCTACTACCTCTCTGGTCTGGACTGGACTAACTAATGGGGATATATACCTGTCTATCAGCACCATTATCCTACTACCTCTCTGGACTGGACTAACTAATGGGGATATAGACCTGTCTATCAGCACCATTATCCTACTACCTCTGTGGTCTGGACTGGACTAACTAATGGGGATATATACCTGTCTATCAGCACCATTATCCTACTACCTCTCTGGACTGGACTAACTAATGGGGATATAGACCTGTCTGTCAGCCCCATTATCCTACTACCTCTCTGGACTGGACTAACTAATGAGGATATAGACCTGTCTATCAGCACCATTATCCTACTACCTCTCTGGTCTGGACTGGACTAACTAATGGGGATATAGACCTGTATGTCTGCACCATTATCCAAATACCTCTCTAGTCTGGACTGGACTAACTAATGGGGATATAGACCTGTCTGTCAGCACCATTATCCTACTACCTCTCTGGTCTGGAGTAACTAATGGGGATATAGACCTGTCTGTCAGCAGCATTATCCAACTACCTCTCTGGTCTGGACTGGACTAACTAATGGGGATATAGACCTGTCTATCAGCACCATTATCCTACTACCTCTCTGGTCTGGACTAACTAATGGGGATATAGACCCGTCTATCAGCACCATTATCCTACTACCTCTCTGGACTGGACTAACTAATGGGAATATAGACCTGTCTATCAGCACCATTATCCTACTACCTCTCTGGACTGGGCTAACTAATGGGGATATAGACCTGTCTATCAGCACCATTATCCTACTACCTCTCTGGTCTGGACTGGACTAACTAATGGGGATACAGACCTGTCTATCAGCACCATTATCCTACTACCTCTCTGGACTGGACTAACTAATGGGGATATAGACCTGTCTATCAGCACCATTATCCTACTACCTCTCTGCTCTGGACTGGACTAACTAATGGGGATATAGACCTGTCTATCAGCACAATTATCCTACTACCTCTCTGGACTGGACTAACTAATGGGGATATAGACCTGTCTATCAGCACCATTATCCTACTACCTCTCTGGTCTGGACTGGACTAACTAATGGGGATATATACCTGTCTATCAGCACCATTATCCTACTACCTCTCTGGACTGGACTAACTAATGGGGATATAGACCTGTCTGTCAGCCCCATTATCCTACTACCTCTCTGGACTGGACTAACTAATGAGGATATAGACCTGTCTATCAGCACCATTATCCTACTACCTCTCTGGTCTGGACTGGACTAACTAATGGGGATATAGACCTGTCTGTCTGCACCATTATCCAACTACCTCTCTAGTCTGGACTGGACTAACTAATGGGGATATAGACCTGTCTGTCAGCACAATTATCCTACTACCTCTCTGGTCTGGACTAACTAATGGGGATATAGACCTGTCTGTCAGCACCATTATCCTACTACCTCTCTGGTATGGACTGGACTAACTAATGGGGATATATACCTGTCTATCAGCACCATTATCCTACTACCTCTCTGGACTGGACTAACTAATGGGGATATAGACCTGTCTGTCAGCCCCATTATCCTACTACCTCTCTGGACTGGACTAACTAATGAGGATATAGACCTGTCTATCAGCACCATTATCCTACTACCTCTCTGGTCTGGACTGGACTAACTAATGGGGATATAGACCTGTCTGTCTGCACCATTATCCAACTACCTCTCTAGTCTGGACTGGACTAACTAATGGGGATATAGACCTGTCTGTCAGCACCATTATCCTACTACCTCTCTGGTCTGGACTAACTAATGGGGATATAGACCTGTCTGTCAGCAGCATTATCCAACTACCTCTCTTGTCTGGACTGGACTAACAAATGGGGATATAGACCTGTCTATCAGCACCATTATCCTACTACCTCTCTGGTCTGGACTGGACTAACTAATGGGGATATAGACCTGTCTATCAGCACCATTATCCTACTACCTCTCTGGACTGGACTAACTAATGGGGATATAGACCTGTCTATCAGCACCATTATCCTACTACCTCTCTGGTCTGGACTGGACTAACTAATGGGGATATATACCTGTCTATCAGCACCATTATCCTACTATCTCTCTGGACTGGACTAACTAATGGGGATATAGACCTGTCTGTCAGCCCCATTATCCTACTACCTCTCTGGACTGGACTAACTAATGAGGATATAGACCTGTCTATCAGCACCATTATCCTACTACCTCTCTGGTCTGGACTGGACTAACTAATGGGGATATAGACCTGACTGTCTGCACCATTATCCAACTACCTCTCTAGTCTGGACTGGACTAACTAACGGGGATATATACCTGTCTATCAGCACCATTATCCTACTACCTCTCTGGTCTGGACTAACTAATGGAGATATAGACCTGTCTATCAGCACCATTATCCTACTACCTCTCTGGTCTGGACTGGACTAACTAATGGGGATATAGACCTGTCTGTTAGCACCATTATCCTACTACCTCTCTGGACAAGACTAACTAATGGGGATATAGACCTGTCTATCAGCACCATTACTCTACTACCTCTCTGGTCTGGACTGGACTAACTAATGGGGATATAGACCTGTCTGTCAGCAGCATTATCCTACTACCTCTCTGGTCTGGACTGGACTAACTAATGGGGATATAGACCTGTCTATCAGCACCATTATCCTACTACCTCTCTGTTCTGGTCTGGACTAACTCATGGGGATATAGACCTGTCTATCAGCACCATTACTCTACTACCTCTCTGGTCTGGACTGGACTAACTAATGGGGATATAGACCTGTCTGTCAGCACCATTATCCTACTACCTCTCTGGTCTGGACTGGACTAACTAATGGGGATATAGACCTGTCTATCAGCACCATTATCCTACTACCTCTCTGTTCTGGTCTGGACTAACTCATGGGGATATAGACCTGTCTGTTAGCAACATTATCCTACTACCTCTCTGGTCTGGACTGGACTAACTAATGGGGATATAGACCTGTCTATCAGCACCATTATCCTACTACCTCTCTGGACTGGACTAACTAATGGGGATATAGACCTGTCTATCAGCACCATTATCCTACTACCTCTCTGGTCTGGACTGGACTAACTAATGGGGATATATACCTGTCTATCAGCACCATTATCCTACTACCTCTCTGGACTGGACTACCTAATGGGGATATAGACCTGTCTGTCAGCCCCATTATCCTACTACCTCTCTGGACTGGACTAACTAATGAGGATATAGACCTGTCTATCAGCACCATTATCCTACTACCTCTCTGGTCTGGACTGGACTAACTAATGGGGATATAGACCTGTCTGTCTGCACCATTATCCAACTACCTCTCTAGTCTGGACTGGACTAACTAACGGGGATATATACCTGTCTATCAGCACCATTATCCTACTACCTCTCTGGTCTGGACTAACTAATGGAGACATAGACCTGTCTATCAGCACCATTATCCTACTACCTCTCTGGTCTGGACTGGACTAACTAATGGGGATATAGACCTGTCTGTTAGCACCATTATCCTACTACCTCTCTGGACAAGACTAACTAATGGGGATATAGACCTGTCTATCAGCACCATTACTCTACTACCTCTCTGGTCTGGACTGGACTAACTAATGGGGATATAGACCTGTCTGTCAGCACCATTATCCTACTACCTCTCTGGTCTGGACTGGACTAACTAATGGGGATATAGACCTGTCTATCAGCACCATTATCCTACTACCTCTCTGGTCTGGTCTGGACTAACTCATGGGGATATAGACCTGTCTGTTAGCAACATTATCCTACTACCTCTCTGGTCTGGACTAACTAATGGGGATATAGACCTGTCTGTCTGCACCATTATCCTACTACCTCTCTGGACTGGACTAACTAATGGGGATATAGACCTGTCTATCAGCACCATTATCGTACTAACTCTCTGGTCTGGACTGGACTAAATAATGGGGATATATACCTGTCTATCAGCACCATTATCCTACTATCTCTCTGGTCTGGACTAACTATTGGGAATATAGACCTGTCTGTCTGCACCATTATCCTACTACCTCTCTGGTCTGGACTGGACTAATGGGGATATAGACCTTTCTGTCAGCAACATTATCCTACTACCTCTCTGGTCTGGACTAACTAATGGGGATATAGACCTGTCTGTCAGCATCATTATCCTACTACCTCTCTAGTCTGGACTGGACTAACTAACGGGGATATATACCTGTCTATCAGCACCATTATCCTACTACCTCTCTGGGCTTGGACTAACTAATGGAGATATAGACCTGTCTATCAGCACCATTATCCTACTACCTCTCTGGTCTGGACTGGACTAACTAATGGGGATATAGACCTGTCTGTCAGCAGCATTATCCTACTACCTCTCTGGTCTGGACTGGACTAACTAATGGGGATATAGACCTGTCTATCAGCACCATTATCCTACTACCTCTCTGGTCTGGTCTGGACTAACTCATGGGGATATAGACCTGTCTGTTAGCAACATTATCCTACTACCTCTCTGGTCTGGACTAACTAATGGGGATATAGACCTGTCTGTCTGCACCATTATCCTACTACCTCTCTGGACTGGACTAACTAATGGGGATATAGACCTGTCTATCAGCACCATTATCGTACTAACTCTCTGGTCTGGACTGGACTAACTAATGGGGATATATACCTGTCTATCAGCACCATTATCCTACTATCTCTCTGGTCTGGACTAACTATTGGGAATATAGACCTGTCTGTCTGCACCATTATCCTACTACCTCTCTGGTCTGGACTGGACTAATGGGGATATAGACCTTTCTGTCAGCAACATTATCCTACTACCTCTCTGGTCTGGACTAACTAATGGGGATATAGACCTGTCTGTCAGCATCATTATCCTACTACCTCTCTAGTCTGGACTGGACTAACTAACGGGGATATATACCTGTCTATCAGCACCATTATCCTACTACCTCTCTGGTCTGGACTAACTAATGGAGATATAGACCTGTCTATCAGCACCATTATCCTACTACCTCTCTGGTCTGGACTGGACTAACTAATGGGGATATAGACCTGTCTGTTAGCACCATTATCCTACTACCTCTCTGGACAAGACTAACTAATGGGGATATAGACCTGTCTATCAGCACCATTACTCTACTACCTCTCTGGTCTGGACTGGACTAACTAATGGGGATATAGACCTGTCTGTCAGCAGCATTATCCTACTACCTCTCTGGTCTGGACTGGACTAACTAATGGGGATATAGACCTGTCTATCAGCACCATTATCCTACTACCTCTCTGGTCTGGTCTGGACTAACTCATGGAGATATAGACCTGTCTGTTAGCAACATTATCCTACTACCTCTCTGGTCTGGACTAACTAATGGGGATATAGACCTGTCTGTCTGCACCATTATCCTACTACCTCTCTGGACTGGACTAACTAATGGGGATATAGACCTGTCTATCAGCACCATTATCGTACTAACTCTCTGGTCTGGACTGGACTAACTAATGGGGATATATACCTGTCTATCAGCACCATTATCCTACTATCTCTCTGGTCTGGACTAACTATTGGGAATATAGACCTGTCTGTCTGCACCATTATCCTACTACCTCTCTGGTCTGGACTGGACTAATGGGGATATAGACCTTTCTGTCAGCAACATTATCCTACTACCTCTCTGGTCTGGACTAACTAATGGGGATATAGACCTGTCTGTCAGCATCATTATCCTACTACCTCTCTAGTCTGGACTGGACTAACTAACGGGGATATATACCTGTCTATCAGCACCATTATCCTACTACCTCTCTGGTCTGGACTAACTAATGGAGATATAGACCTGTCTATCAGCACCATTACTCTACTACCTCTCTGGTCTGGACTGGACTAACTAATGGGGATATAGACCTGTCTGTCAGCAGCATTATCCTACTACCTCTCTGGTCTGGACTGGACTAACTAATGGGGATATAGACCTGTCTATCAGCACCATTATCCTACTACCTCTCTGGTCTGGTCTGGACTAACTCATGGAGATATAGACCTGTCTGTTAGCAACATTATCCTACTACCTCTCTGGTCTGGACTAACTAATGGGGATATAGACCTGTCTGTCTGCACCATTATCCTACTACCTCTCTGGACTGGACTAACTAATGGGGATATAGACCTGTCTATCAGCACCATTATCGTACTAACTCTCTGGTCTGGACTGGACTAACTAATGGGGATATATACCTGTCTATCAGCACCATTATCCTACTATCTCTCTGGTCTGGACTAACTATTGGGAATATAGACCTGTCTGTCTGCACCATTATCCTACTACCTCTCTGGTCTGGACTGGACTAATGGGGATATAGACCTTTCTGTCAGCAACATTATCCTACTACCTCTCTGGTCTGGACTAACTAATGGGGATATAGACCTGTCTGTCAGCATCATTATCCTACTACCTCTCTAGTCTGGACTGGACTAACTAATGGGGATATATACCTGTCTATCAGCACCATTATCCTACTACCTCTCTGGTCTGGACTAACTAATGGAGATATAGACCTGTCTATCAGCACCATTATCCTACTACCTCTCTGGTCTGGACTGGACTAACTAATGGGGATATAGACCTGTCTGTTAGCACCATTATCCTACTACCTCTCTGGACAAGACTAACTAATGGGGATATAGACCTGTCTATCAGCACCATTACTCTACTACCTCTCTGGTCTGGACTGGACTAACTAATGGGGATATAGACCTGTCTGTCAGCAGCATTATCCTACTACCTCTCTGGTCTGGACTGGACTAACTAATGGGGATATAGACCTGTCTATCAGCACCATTATCCTACTACCTCTCTGGTCTGGTCTGGACTAACTCATGGGGATATAGACCTGTCTGTTAGCAACATTATCCTACTACCTCTCTGGTCTGGACTAACTAATGGGGATATAGACCTGTCTGTCTGCACCATTATCCTACTACCTCTCTGGACTGGACTAACTAATGGGGATATAGACCTGTCTATCAGCACCATTATCGTACTAACTCTCTGGTCTGGACTGGACTAACTAATGGGGATATATACCTGTCTATCAGCACCATTATCCTACTATCTCTCTGGTCTGGACTAACTATTGGGAATATAGACCTGTCTGTCTGCACCATTATCCTACTACCTCTCTGGTCTGGACTGGACTAATGGGGATATAGACCTTTCTGTCAGCAACATTATCCTACTACCTCTCTGGTCTGGACTAACTAATGGGGATATAGACCTGTCTGTCAGCATCATTATCCTACTACCTCTCTGGTCTGGTCTGGACTAACTAATGGGGATATAGACCTGTCTGTCAGCACCATCATCCTACTACCTCTCTGGTCTGGTCTGGACTAACTAATGGGGATATAGACCTGTCTATCAGCACCATTATCCTACTACCTCTCTGGACTGGACTAACTAATTGGGATATAGACCTGTCTGTCAGCACCATTAACCTGCTAACTCTCTAGTCTGGTCTGGACTAACTAATGGGGATATAGACCTGTCTATCAGCACCATTATCATACTACCTCTCTGGTCTGGACTAACTAATGGGGATATAGACCTGTCTGTCAGCACCATTAAACTACTACCTCTCTGGTCGTGACTAACTAATGGGGATATAGACCTGTCTATCAGCACCATTATTCTACTACCTCTCTGGTCTGGTCTGGACTAACTAATGGGAATATAGACCTGTCTGTCAGCACAATTATCCTACTACCTCTCTGGTCTGGTCTGGACTAACTAATGGGGATATAGACCTGTCTGTCAGCACCATTATCCTACTACCTCTCTGGTCTGGTCTGGACTAACTAATGGGGATATAGACCTGTCTGTCAGCACCATTATCCTACTACCTCTCTGGTCTGGACTGGACTAACTAATGGGGATATAGACCTGTCTATCAGCACCATTATCCTACTATCTCTCTGGTCTGGACTAACTAATGGGAATATAGACCTGTCTATCTGCACCATTATCCTACTAACTCTCTGGTCTGGACTGGACTAATGGGGACATAGACCTGTCGGTCAGCAATATTATCCTACTACCTCTCTGGTCTGGACTAACTAATGGGGATATAGACCTGTCTGTCAGCACCATCATCCTACTACCTCTCTGGTCTGGTCTGGACTAACTAATGGGGATATAGACCTGTCTGTCAGCACCATCATCCTACTACCTCTCTGGTCTGGTCTGGACTAACTAATGGGGATATAGACCTGTCTATCAGCACCATTATCCTACTACCTCTCTGGTCTGGACTAACTAATGGGGATATAGACCTGTCTAGCAGCACCATTATCCTACTACCTCTCTGGTCTGGACTGGACTAACTAATGGGGATATATTCCTGTCTATCAGCACCATTATCCTACTACCTCTTTGGTCTGGTCTGGACTAACTAATGGGGATATATACCTGTCTATCAGCACCATTATCCTACTACATCTCTGGTCTGGACTGGACTAACTAATGGGGATATAGACCTGTCTATCAGCACCATTATCCTACTACCTCTCTGGTCTGGAATAACTAATTGGGATATAGACCTGTCTATCAGCACCATTATCCTACTACCTCTCTGGTCTGGACTAACTAATGGGAATATTGACCTGTCTGTCAGCACCATTATCCAACTACCTCTCTGGTCTGGACTGGACTAACTAATGGGGATATAGAGCTGTCTGTCAGCACCATTATCCTACTACCTCTCTGGACTGGACTAACTAATCGGGATATAGACCTGTCTGTTAGCACCATTATCCTACTACCTCTCTGGTCTGGACTGGAGTAACTGATGGGGATATAGACCTGTCTGTCAGCACCATTATCCTACTACCTCTCTAGTCTGGACTGGAATAACTAATGGGGATATAGACCTGTCTGTCAGCACCATTATCCTACTACCTCTCTGGTCTGGACTAACTAATGGGGATATAGACCTGTCTGTCAGCACCATTATCCTACTACCTCTGGTCTGGACTGGAATAACTAATGGGGATATAGTCCTGTCTATCAGCACCATTATCCTACTACCTCTCTGGTCTGGACTAACTTATTGGGATATAGACCTGTCTATCAGCACCATTATCCCACTACCTCTCTGGACTGGACTAAATAATGGGGATATAGACCTGTCTGTTAGCACTATTATCCTACTACCTCTCTGGTCTGGACTGGACTAACTAATGGGGATATAGACCTGTCTGTCAGCACCATTATCCTACTACCTCTCTGGTCTGGACTGGACTAACTAATGGGGATATATACCTGTCTATCAGCACCACTATCCTACTACCTCTCTGGTCTGGATTAACTAATGGGGATATAGACCCGTCTATCAGCACCATTATCCTACTACCTCTCTGGACTGGACTAACTAATGTCAATATAGACCTGTCTATCAGCACCATTATCCTACTACCTCTCTGGACTGGACTAACTAATGGGGATATAGACCTGTCTGTCAGCACCATTATCCTACTACCTCTGGTCTGGACTGGAATAACTAATGGGGATATAGTCCTGTCTATCAGCACCATTATCCTACTACCTCTCTGGTCTGGACTAACTTATTGGGATATAGACCTGTCTATCAGCACCATTATCCCACTACCTCTCTGGACTGGACTAAATAATGGGGATATAGACCTGTCTGTTAGCACTATTATCCTACTACCTCTCTGGTCTGGACTGGACTAACTAATGGGGATATAGACCTGTCTGTCAGCACCATTATCCTACTACCTCTCTGGTCTGGACTGGACTAACTAATGGGGATATATACCTGTCTATCAGCACCACTATCCTACTACCTCTCTGGTCTGGATTAACTAATGGGGATATAGACCCGTCTATCAGCACCATTATCCTACTACCTCTCTGGACTGGACTAACTAATGTCAATATAGACCTGTCTATCAGCACCATTATCCTACTACCTCTCTGGACTGGACTAACTAATGGGGATATAGACCTGTCTATCAGCACCATTATCCTACTACCTCTCTGCTACTGGACTGGACTAACTAATGGGGATATAGACCTGTCTGTCTGCACCATTATCCTACTACCTCTCTGGTCTGGACTAACTAATGGGGATATAGACCTGTCTGTCAGCACCATTATCCTACTACCTCTCTGGTCTGGACTGGAATAACTAATGAGGATATATACCTGTCTATCAGCACCATTATCCAACTACCTCTCTGGTCTGGTCTGGACTAACTAATGGGGATATAGTCCTGTCTATCAGCACCATTATCCTACTACCTCTCTGGTCTGGACTAACTTATTGGGATATAGACCTGTCTATCAGCACCATTATCCCACTACCTCTCTGGACTGGACTAACTAATGGGGATATAGACCTGTCTATCAGCACCATTATCCTACTACCTCTCTGCTCTGGACTGGACTAACTAATGGGGATATAGACCTGTCTATCAGCACCATTATCCTACTACCTCTCTGGACTGGACTAACTAATGGGGATATAGACCTGTCTATCAGCACCATTATCCTACTACCTCTCTGGTCTGGACTGGACTAACTAATGGGGATATATACCTGTCTATCAGCACCATTATCCTACTACCTCTCTGGACTGGACTAACTAATGGGGATATAGACCTGTCTGTCAGCCCCATTATCCTACTACCTCTCTGGACTGGACTTACTAATGAGGATATAGACCTGTCTATCAGCACCATTATCCTACTACCTCTCTGGTCTGGACTGGACTAACTAATGGGGATATAGACCTGTCTGTCTGCACCATTATCCAACTACCTCTCTAGTCTGGACTTGACTAACTAACGGGGATATATACCTGTCTATCAGCACCATTATCCTACTACCTCTCTGGTCTGGACTAACTAATGGAGATATAGACCTGTCTATCAGCACCATTATCCTACTACCTCTCTGGTCTGGACTGGACTAACTAATGGGGATATAGACCTGTCTGTTAGCACCATTATCCTACTACCTCTCTGGACAAGACTAACTAATGGGGATATAGACCTGTCTATCAGCACCATTACTCTACTACCTCTCTGGTCTGGACTGGACTAACTAATGGGGATATAGACCTGTCTGTCAGCAGCATTATCCTACTACCTCTCTGGTCTGGACTGGACTAACTAATGGGGATATAGACCTGTCTATCAGCACCATTATCCTACTACCTCTCTAGTCTGGACTGGAATAACTAATGGGGATATAGACCTGTCTGTCAGCACCATTATCCTACTACCTCTCTGGTCTGGACTAACTAATGGGGATATAGACCTGTCTGTCAGCACCATTATCCTACTACCTCTCTGGTCTGGACTGGAATAACTAATGGGGATATAGTCCTGTCTATCAGCACCATTATCCTACTACCTCTCTGGTCTGGACTAACTTATTGGGATATAGACCTGTCTATCAGCACCATTATCCCACTACCTCTCTGGACTGGACTAAATAATGGGGATATAGACCTGTCTGTTAGCACTATTATCCTACTACCTCTCTGGTCTGGACTGGACTAACTAATGGGGATATATACCTGTCTATCAGCACCACTATCCTACTACCTCTCTGGTCTGGATTAACTAATGGGGATATAGACCCGTCTATCAGCACCATTATCCTACTACCTCTCTGGACTGGACTAACTAATGTCAATATAGACCTGTCTATCAGCACCATTATCCGACTACCTCTCTGGACTGGACTAACTAATGGGGATATAGACCTGTCTATCAGCACCATTATCCTACTACCTCTCTGCTCTGGACTGGACTAACTAATGGGGATATAGACCTGTCTGTCTGCACCATTATCCTACTACCTCTCTGGTCTGGACTAACTAATGGGGATATAGACCTGTCTGTCAGCACCATTATCCTACTACCTCTCTGGTCTGGAATTGAATAACTAATGAGGATATATACCTGTCTATCAGCACCATTATCCAACTACCTCTCTGGTCTGGTCTGGACTAACTAATGGGGATATAGTCCTGTCTATCAGCACCATTATCCTACTACCTCTCTGGTCTGGACTAACTTATTGGGATATAGACCTGTCTATCAGCACCATTATCCCACTACCTCTCTGGACTGGACTAACTAATGGGGATATAGACCTGTCTATCAGCACCATTATCCTACTACCTCTCTGCTCTGGACTGGACTAACTAATGGGGATATAGACCTGTCTATCAGCACCATTATCCTACTACCTCTCTGGACTGGACTAACTAATGGGGATATAGACCTGTCTATCAGCACCATTATCCTACTACCTCTCTGGTCTGGACTGGACTAACTAATGGGGATATATACCTGTCTATCAGCACCATTATCCTACTACCTCTCTGGACTGGACTAACTAATGGGGATATAGACCTGTCTGTCAGCCCCATTATCCTACTACCTCTCTGGACTGGACTTACTAATGAGGATATAGACCTGTCTATCAGCACCATTATCCTACTACCTCTCTGGTCTGGACTGGACTAACTAATGGGGATATAGACCTGTCTGTCTGCACCATTATCCAACTACCTCTCTAGTCTGGACTTGACTAACTAACGGGGATATATACCTGTCTATCAGCACCATTATCCTACTACCTCTCTGGTCTGGACTAACTAATGGAGATATAGACCTGTCTATCAGCACCATTATCCTACTACCTCTCTGGTCTGGACTGGACTAACTAATGGGGATATAGACCTGTCTGTTAGCACCATTATCCTACTACCTCTCTGGACAAGACTAACTAATGGGGATATAGACCTGTCTATCAGCACCATTACTCTACTACCTCTCTGGTCTGGACTGGACTAACTAATGGGGATATAGACCTGTCTGTCAGCAGCATTATCCTACTACCTCTCTGGTCTGGACTGGACTAACTAATGGGGATATAGACCTGTCTATCAGCACCATTATCCTACTACCTCTCTGGTCTGGACTGGACTAACTAATGGGGATATAGACCTGTCTATCAGCACCATTATCCTACTACCTCTCTGGTCTGGTCTGGACTAACTCATGGGGATATAGACCTGTCTGTTAGCAATATTATCCTACTACCTCTCTGGTCTGGACTGGACTAACTAATGGGGATATAGACCTGTCTATCAGCACCATTATACTACTACCTCTATGGACTGGACTAACTAATAGGGATATAGACCTGTCTATCAGCACCATTATCCTACTACCTCTCTGGTCTGGACTGGACTAACTAATGGGGATATATACCTGTCTATCAGCACCATTATCCTACTACCTCTCTGGACTGGACTAACTAATGGGGATATAGACCTGTCTGTCAGCCCCATTATCCTACTACCTCTCTGGACTGGACTAACTAATGAGGATATAGACCTGTCTATCAGCACCATTATCCTACTACCTCTCTGGTCTGGACTGGACTAACTAATGGGGATATAGACCTGTCTGTCTGCACCATTATCCAACTACCTCTCTAGTCTGGACTGGACTAACTAACGGGGATATATACCTGTCTATCAGCACCATTATCCTACTACCTCTCTGGTCTGGACTAACTAATGGAGATATAGACCTGTCTATCAGCACCATTATCCTACTACCTCTATGGTCTGGACTGGACTAACTAATGTGGATATAGACCTGTCTGTTAGCACCATTATCATACTACCTCTCTGGACAAGACTAACTAATGGGGATATAGACCTGTCTATCAGCACCATTACTCTACTTACCTCTCTGGTCTGGACTGGACTAACTAATGGGGATATAGACCTGTCTGTCAGCAGCATTATCCTACTACCTCTCTGGTCTGGTCTGGACTAACTCATGGGGATATAGACCTGTCTGTTAGCAACATTATCCTACTACCTCTCTCGTCTGGACTAACTAATGGGGATATAGACCTGTCTGTCTGCACCATTATCCTACTACCTCTCTGGACTGGACTAACTAATGGGGATATAGACCTGTCTATCAGCACCATTATCGTACTAACTCTCTGGTCTGGACTGGACTAACTAATGGGGATATATACCTGTCTATCAGCACCATTATCCTACTATCTCTCTGGTCTGGACTAACTATTGGGAATATAGACCTGTCTGTCAGCACCATTATCCTACTACCTCTCTGGTCTGGACTGGACTAATGGGGATATAGACCTTTCTGTCAGCAACATTATCCTACTACCTCTCTGGTCTGGACTAACTAATGGGGATATAGACCTGTCTGTCAGCATCATTATCCTACTACCTCTCTGGTCTGGTCTGGAATAACTAATGGGGATATAGACCTGTCTGTCAACACCATCATCCTACTCCCTCTCTGGTCTGGACTGGATTAACTAATGGGGATATAGACCTGTCTGTCAGAACCATTATCCTACTACCTCTCTGGTCTGGACTAACTAATGGCGATATAGACCTGTCTGTCTGCACCATTATCCTACTACCTCTCTGGTCTGGACTAACTAATGGAGATATAGACCTGTCTGTCAGCAGCATTATCCAACTACCTCTCTGGTCTGGACTGGACTAACTAATGGGGATATAGACCTGTCTATCAGCACCATTATCCTACTACCTCTCTGGTCTGGACTAACTAATGGGGATATAGACCCGTCTATCAGCACCATTATCCTACTACCTCTCTGGTCTGGACTGGACTAACTAATGGGGATATAGACCTGTCTATCAGCACCATTATCCTACTACCTCTCTGGTCTGGAATAACTAATGGGGATATAGACCAGTCTATCAGCACCATTATCCTACTACCTCTCTGGACTGGACTAACTAATGGGAATATAGACCTGTCTATCAGCACCATTATCCTACTACCTCTCTGGACTGGACTAACTAATGGGGATATAGACCGGTCTATCAGCACCATTATCCTACTACCTCTCTGGTCTGGACTAACTAATGTGGATATAGACCTGTCTGTCTGCACCATTATCCTACTACCTCTCTGGTATGGACTAACTAATGGGGATATAGACCTGACTGTCTGCACCATTATCCTACTACCTCTCTGGACTGCACTAACTAATGGGGATATAGACCTGTCTATCAGCACCATTATCCTACTACCTCTCTGGTCTCGACTGGACTAACTAATGGGGATATAGACCTGTCTGTCAGCATCATTATCCTACTACCTCTCTGGTCTGGTCTGGACTAACTAATGGGGATATAGACCTGTCTGTCAGCACCATCATCCTACTACCTCTCTGGTCTGGTCTGGACTAACTAATGGGGATATAGACCTGTCTATCAGCACCATTTCCTACTCCCTCTCTGGTCTGGACTGGATTAACTAATGGGGATATAGACCTGTCTATCAGCACCATTATCCTACTACCTCTCTGGTCTGGACTAACTAATGGGGATATAGACCTGTCTGTCAGCACCATCATCCTACTACCTCTCTGGTCTGGACTGGACTAACTAATGGGGATATATACCTGTCTATCAGCACCATTATCCTACTCCCTCTCTGGTCTGGACTGGATTAACTAATGGGGATATAGACCTGTCTGTCAGAACCATTATCCTACTACCTTTCTGGTCTGGACTGGACTAACTAATGGGGATATAGACCTGTCTGTCAGCAACATTATCCTACTACCTCTCTGGTCTGGTCTGGACTAACTAATGGGGATATAGACCTGTCTATCAGCACCATTATCCTACTTCCTCTCTGGTCTGGACTGGATTAACTAATGGGGATATAGACCTGTCTATCAGCACCATTATCCTACTACCTCTCTGGTCTGGACTAACTAATGGGGATATAGACCTGTCTATCAGCACCATTATCCTGCTACCTCTCTGGTCTGGACTGAACTAACTAATGGGGATATAGACCTGTCTATCAGCACCATTATCCTACTACCTCTCTGGTCTGGTCTGGACTAACTCATGGGGATGTAGACCTGTCTGTTAGCAACATTATCCTACTACCTCTCTGGTCTGGACTAACTAATGGGGACATAGACCTGTCTGTCTGCACCATTATCCTACTAACTCTCTGGTCTGGACTAACTAATGGGGATATAGACCTGTCTGTCTGCACCATTATCCTACTACCTCTCTGGACTGGACTAACTAATGGGGATATAGACCTGTCTATCAGCACCATTATCCTACTAACTCTCTGGTCTGGACTGGACTAACTAATGGGGATATAGACCTGTCTATCAGCACCATTATCCTACTACCTCTCTGGTCTTGACTAACTAATGGGGATATAGACCCGTCTATCAGCACCATTATCCTACTACCTCTCTGGACTGGACTAACTAATGGGAATATAGACCGTTCTATCAGCACCATTATCCTACTACCTCTCTGGACTGGACTAACTAATGGGGATATTGACCTGTCTATCAGCACCATTATCCTACTACCTCTCTGGTCTGGACTGGACTAACTAATGGGGATATAGACCTGTCTATCAGCACCATTATCCTACTACCTCTCTGGTCTGGACTGGACTAACTAATGGGGATATATACCTGTCTATCAGCACCATTATCCTACTACCTCTCTGGACTGGACTAACTAATGGGGATATAGACCTGTCTGTCAGCCCCATTATCCTAAAACCTCTCTGGACTGGACTAACTAATGAGGATATAGACCTGTCTGTCAGCACCATTATCCTACTACCTCTCTGGTCTGGACTGGACTAACTAATGGCGATATAGACCTGTCTGTCTGCACCATTATCCTACTACCTCTCTGGTCTGGACTAACTAATGGAGATATAGACCTGTCTGTCAGCAGCATTATCCAACTACCTCTCTGGTCTGGACTGGACTAACTAATGGGGATATAGACCTGTCTATCAGCACCATTATCCTACTACCTCTCTGGTCTGGACTAACTAATGGGGATATAGACCCGTCTATCAGCACCATTATCCTACTACCTCTCTGGTCTGGACTGGACTAACTAATGGGGATATAGACCTGTCTATCAGCACCATTATCCTACTACCTCTCTGGTCTGGACTAACTAATGGGGATATAGACCAGTCTATCAGCACCATTATCCTACTACCTCTCTGGACTGGACTAACTAATGGGAATATAGACCTGTCTATCAGCACCATTATCCTACTACCTCTCTGGACTGGACTAACTAATGGCGATATAGACCGGTCTATCAGCACCGTTATCCTACTACCTCTCTGGTATGGACTAACTAATGGGGATATAGACCTGACTGTCTGCACCATTATCCTACTACCTCTCTGGACTGCACTAACTAATGGGGATATAGACCTGTCTATCAGCACCATTATCCTACTACCTCTCTGGTCTGGACTGGACTAACTAATGGGGATATATACCTGTCTATCAGCACCATTATCCTACTCCCTCTCTGGTCTGGACTGGATTAACTAATGGGGATATAGACCTGTCTGTCAGAACCATTATCCTACTACCTTTCTGGTCTGGACTGGACTAACTAATGGGGATATAGACCTGTCTGTCAGCAACATTATCCTACTACCTCTCTGGTCTCGACTGGACTAACTAATGGGGATATAGACCTGTCTGTCAGCATCATTATCCTACTACCTCTCTGGTCTGGTCTGGACTAACTAATGGGGATATAGACCTGTCTGTCAGCACCATCATCCTACTACCTCTCTGGTCTGGTCTGGACTAACTAATGGGGATATAGACCTGTCTATCAGCACCATTATCCTACTCCCTCTCTGGTCTGGACTGGATTAACTAATGGGGATATAGACCTGTCTATCAGCACCATTATCCTACTACCTCTCTGGTCTGGACTAACTAATGGGGATATAGACCTGTCTATCAGCACCATTATCCTGCTACCTCTCTGGTCTGGACTGGACTAACTAATGGGGATATAGACCTGTCTATCAGCACCATTATCCTACTACCTCTCTGGTCTGGTCTGGACTAACTCATGGGGATATAGACCTGTCTGTTAGCAACATTATCCTACTACCTCTCTGGTCTGGACTAACTAATGGGGACATAGACCTGTCTGTCTGCACCATTATCCTACTAACTCTCTGCTCTGGACTAACTAATGGGGATATAGACCTGTCTGTCTGCACCATTATCCTACTACCTCTCTGGACTGGACTAACTAAGGGGGATATAGACCGGTCTATCAGCACCATTATCCTACTACCTCTCTGGTCTGGACTAACTAATGTGGATATAGACCTGTCTGTCTGCACCATTATCCTACTACCTCTCTGGTATGGACTAACTAATGGGGATATAGACCTGACTGTCTGCACCATTATCCTACTACCTCTCTGGACTGCACTAACTAATGGGGATATAGACCTGTCTATCAGCACCATTATCCTACTACCTCTCTGGTCTGGACTGGACTAACTAATGGGGATATATACCTGTCTATCAGCACCATTATCCTACTCCCTCTCTGGTCTGGACTGGATTAACTAATGGGGATATAGACCTGTCTGTCAGAACCATTATCCTACTACCTTTCTGGTCTGGACTGGACTAACTAATGGGGATATAGACCTGTCTGTCAGCAACATTATCCTACTACCTCTCTGGTCTCGACTGGACTAACTAATGGGGATATAGACCTGTCTGTCAGCATCATTATCCTACTACCTCTCTGGTCTGGTCTGGACTAACTAATGGGGATATAGACCTGTCTGTCAGCACCATCATCCTACTACCTCTCTGGTTTGGTCTGGACTAACTAATGGGGATATAGACCTGTCTATCAGCACCATTATCCTACTCCCTCTCTGGTCTGGACTGGATTAACTAATGGGGATATAGACCTGTCTATCAGCACCATTATCCTACTACCTATCTGGTCTGGACTAACTAATGGGGATATAGACCTGTCTGTCAGCACCATCATCCTACTACCTCTCTGGTCTGGTCTGGACTAACTAATGGGGATATAGACCTGTCTATCAGCACCATTATCCTACTACCTCTCTGGTCTGGACTGGACTAACTAATGGGGATATATACCTGTCTATCAGCACCATTATCCTACTCCCTCTCTGGTCTGGACTGGATTAACTAATGGGGATATAGACCTGTCTGTCAGAACCATTATCCTACTACCTTTCTGGTCTGGACTGGACTAACTAATGGGGATATAGACCTGTCTGTCAGCAACATTATCCTACTACCTCTCTGGTCTGGACTAACTAATGGGGATATAGACCTGTCTATCAGCACCATTATCCTACTTCCTCTCTGGTCTGGACTGGATTAACTAATGGGGATATAGACCTGTCTATCAGCACCATTATCCTACTACCTCTCTGGTCTGGACTAACTAATGGGGATATAGACCTGTCTATCAGCACCATTATCCTGCTACCTCTCTGGTCTGGACTGGACTAACTAATGGGGATATAGACCTGTCTATCAGCACCATTATCCTACTACCTCTCTGGTCTGGTCTGGACTAACTCATGGGGATATAGACCTGTCTGTTAGCAACATTATCCTACTACCTCTCTGGACTGGACTAACTAATGGGGATATAGACCTGTCTATCAGCACCATTATCCTACTAACTCTCTGGTCTGGACTGGACTAACTAATGGGGATATAGACCTGTCTATCAGCACCATTATCCTACTACCTCTCTGGTCTTGACTAACTAATGGGGATATAGACCCGTCTATCAGCACCATTATCCTACTACCTCTCTGGACTGGACTAACTAATGGGAATATAGACCTGTCTATCAGCACCATTATCCTACTACCTCTCTGGACTGGACTAACTAATGGCGATATAGACCGGTCTATCAGCACCATTATCCTACTACCTCTCTGGTCTGGACTAACTAATGTGGATATAGACCTGTCTGTGTGCACCATTATCCTACTACCTCTCTGGTATGGACTAACTAATGGGGATATAGACCTGACTGTCTGCACCATTATCCTACTACCTCTCTGGACTGGACTGGATTAACTAATGGGGATATAGACCTGTCTGTCAGAACCATTATCCTACTACCTTTCTGGTCTGGACTGGACTAACTAATGGGGATATAGACCTGTCTGTCAGCAACATTATCCTACTACCTCTCTGGTCTCGACTGGACTAACTAATGGGGATATAGACCTGTCTGTCAGCATCATTATCCTACTACCTCTCTGGTCTGGTCTGGACTAACTAATGGGGATATAGACCTGTCTGTCAGCACCATCATCCTACTACCTCTCTGGTCTGGTCTGGACTAACTAATTGGGATATAGACCTGTCTATCAGCACCATTATCCAACTACCTCTCTGGTCTGGACTGGACTAACTAATGGGGATATAGAGCTGTCTGTTAACACCATTATCCAACTACCTCTCTGGACTGGACTAACTAATGGGGATATAGACCTGTCTGTTAGTACCATTATCCTACTACCTCTCTGGTCTGGACTGGACTAACTAATGGGGATATAGACCTGTCTATCAGCACCATTATCCAACTTCCTCTGGTCTGGACTGGACTAACTAATGGGGATATAGACCTGTCTATCAGCACCATTATCCTACTACCTCTCTGGTCTTGACTAACTAATGGGGATATAGACCCGTCTATCAGCACCATTATCCTACTACCTCTCTGGACTGGACTAACTAATGGGAATATAGACCGTTCTATCAGCACCATTATCCTACTACCTCTCTGGACTGGACTAACTAATGGGGATATTGACCTGTCTATCAGCACCATTATCCTACTACCTCTCTGGTCTGGACTGGACTAACTAATGGGGATATAGACCAGTCTATCAGCACCATTATCCTACTACCTCTCTGGTCTGGACTGGACTAACTAATGGGGATATATACCTGTCTATCAGCACCATTATCCTACTACCTCTCTGGACTGGACTAACTAATGGGGATATAGACCTGTCTGTCAGCCCCATTATCCTAAAACCTCTCTGGACTGGACTAACTAATGAGGATATAGACCTGTCTGTCAGCACCATTATCCTACTACCTCTCTGGTCTGGACTGGACTAACTAATGGCGATATAGACCTGTCTGTCTGCACCATTATCCTACTACCTCTCTGGTCTGGACTAACTAATGGAGATATAGACCTGTCTGTCAGCAGCATTATCCAACTACCTCTCTGGTCTGGACTGGACTAACTAATGGGGATATAGACCTGTCTATCAGCACCATTATCCTACTACCTCTCTGGTCTGGACTAACTAATGGGGATATAGACCCGTCTATCAGCACCATTCTCCTACTACCTCTCTGGTCTGGACTGGACTAACTAATGGGGATATAGACCTGTCTATCAGCACCATTATCCTACTACCTCTCTGGTCTGGACTAACTAATGGGGATATAGACCAGTCTATCAGCACCATTATCCTACTACCTCTCTGGACTGGACTAACTAATGGGAATATAGACCTGTCTATCAGCACCATTATCATACTACCTCTCTGGACTGGACTAACTAATGGGGATATAGACCGGTCTATCAGCACCATTATCCTACTACCTCTCTGGTCTGGACTAACTAATGTGGATATAGACCTGTCTGTCTGCACCATTATCCTACTACCTCTCTGGTATGGACAAACTAATGGGGATATAGACCTGTCTATCAGCACCATTATCCTACTACCTCTCTGGTCTGGACTGGACTAACTAATGGGGATATATACCTGTCTATCAGCACCATTATCCTACTCCCTCTCTGGTCTGGACTGGATTAACTAATGGGGATATAGACCTGTCTGTCAGAACCATTATCCTACTACCTTTCTGGTCTGGACTGGACTAACTAATGGGGATATAGACCTGTCTGTCAGCAACATTATCCTACTACCTCTCTGGTCTCGACTGGACTAACTAATGGGGATATAGACCTGTCTGTCAGCATCATTATCCTACTACCTCTCTGGTCTGGTCTGGACTAACTAATGGGGATATAGACCTGTCTGTCAGCACCATCATCCTACTACCTCTCTGGTCTGGTCTGGACTAACTAATGGGGATATAGACCTGTCTATCAGCACCATTATCCTACTCCCTCTCTGGTCTGGACTGGATTAACTAATGGGGATATAGACCTGTCTATCAGCACCATTATCCTACTACCTCTCTGGTCTGGACTAACTAATGGGGATATAGACCTGTCAATCAGCACCATTATCCTACTACCTCTCTGGTCTTGACTAACTAATGGGGATATAGACCCGTCTATCAGCACCAGTATCCTACTACCTCTCTGGACTGGACTAACTAATGGGAATATAGACCGTTCTATCAGCACCATTATCCTACTACCTCTCTGGACTGGACTAACTAATGGGGATATTGACCTGTCTATCAGCACCATTATCCTACTACCTCTCTGGTCTGGACTGGACTAACTAATGGGGATATAGACCAGTCTATCAGCACCATTATCCTACTACCTCTCTGGTCTGGACTGGACTAACTAATGGGGATATATACCTGTCTATCAGCACCATTATCCTACTACCTCTCTGGACTGGACTAACTAATGGGGATATAGACCTGTCTGTCAGCCCCATTATCCTAAAACCTCTCTGGACTGGACTAACTAATGAGGATATAGACCTGTCTGTCAGCACCATTATCCTACTACCTCTCTGGTCTGGACTGGACTAACTAATGGCGATATAGACCTGTCTGTCTGCACCATTATCCTACTACCTCTCTGGTCTGGACTAACTAATGGAGATATAGAACTGTCTGTCAGCAGCATTATCCAACTACCTCTCTGGTCTGGACTGGACTAACTAATGGGGATATAGACCTGTCTATCAGCACCATTATCCTACTACCTCTCTGGTCTGGACTAACTAATGGGGATATAGACCTGTCTGTCTGCACCATTATCCTACTACCTCTCTGGTCTGGACTAACTAATGTGGATATAGACCTGTCTGTCTGCACCATTATCCTACTACCTCTCTGGTATGGACAAACTAATGGGGATATAGACCTGACTGTCTGCACCATTATCCTACTACCTCTCTGGACTGCACTAACTAATGGGGATATAGACCTGTCTATCAGCACCATTATCCTACTACCTCTCTGGTCTGGACTGGACTAACTAATGGGGATATATACCTGTCTATCAGCACCATTATCCTACTCCCTCTCTGGTCTGGACTGGATTAACTAATGGGGATATAGACCTGTCTGTCAGAACCATTATCCTACTACCTTTCTGGTCTGGACTGGACTAACTAATGGGGATATAGACCTGTCTGTCAGCAACATTATCCTACTACCTCTCTGGTCTCGACTGGACTAACTAATGGGGATATAGACCTGTCTGTCAGCATCATTATCCTACTACCTCTCTGGTCTGGTCTGGACTAACTAATGGGGATATAGACCTGTCTGTCAGCACCATCATCCTACTACCTCTCTGGTCTGGTCTGGACTAACTAATGGGGATATAGACCTGTCTATCAGCACCATTATCCTACTCCCTCTCTGGTCTGGACTGGATTAACTAATGGGGATATAGACCTGTCTATCAGCACCATTATCCTACTACCTCTCTGGTCTGGACTAACTAATGGGGATATAGACCTGTCTGTCAGCACCATCATCCTACTACCTCTCTGGTCTGGTCTGGACTAACTAATGGGGATATAGACCTGTCTATCAGCACCATTATCCTACTACCTCTCTGGTCTGGACTGGACTAACTAATGGGGATATATACCTGTCTATCAGCACCATTATCCTACTCCCTCTCTGGTCTGGACTGGATTAACTAATGGGGATATAGACCTGTCTGTCAGAACCATTATCCTACTACCTTTCTGGTCTGGACTGGACTAACTAATGGGGATATAGACCTGTCTGTCAGCATCATTATCCTACTACCTCTCTGGTCTGGTCTGGACTAACTAATGGGGATATAGACCTGTCTATCAGCACCATTATCCTACTTCCTCTCTGGTCTGGACTGGATTAACTAATGGGGATATAGACCTGTCTATCAGCACCATTATCCTACTACCTCTCTGGTCTGGACTAACTAATGGGGATATAGACCTGTCTATCAGCACCATTATCCTGCTACCTCTCTGGTCTGGACTGGACTAACTAATGGGGATATAGACCTGTCTATCAGCACCATTATCCTACTACCTCTCTGGTCTGGTCTGGACTAACTCATGGGGATATAGACCTGTCTGTTAGCAACATTATCCTACTACCTCTCTGGTCTGGACTAACTAATGGGGACATAGACCTGTCTGTCTGCACCATTATCCTACTAACTCTCTGGTCTGGACTAACTAATGGGGATATAGACCTGTCTGTCTGCACCATTATCCTACTACCTCTCTGGACTGGACTAACTAATGGGGATATAGACCTGTCTATCAGCACCATTATCCTACTAACTCTCTGGTCTTGACTAACTAATGGGGATATAGACCTGTCTGTCTGCACCATTATCCTACTACCTCTCTGGACTGGACTAACTAATGGGGATATAGACCTGTCTATCAGCACCATTATCCTACTACCTCTCTGGTCTTGACTAACTAATGGGGATATAGACCCGTCTATCAGCACCATTATCCTACTACCTCTCTGGACTGGACTAACTAATGGGAATATAGACCGTTCTATCAGCACCATTATCCTACAACCTCTCTGGACTGGACTAACTAATGGGGATATTGACCTGTCTATCAGCACCATTATCCTACTACCTCTCTGGTCTGGACTGGACTAACTAATGGGGATATAGACCAGTCTATCAGCACCATTATCCTACTACCTCTCTGGTCTGGACTGGACTAACTAATGGGGATATATACCTGTCTATCAGCACCATTATCCTACTACCTCTCTGGACTGGACTAACTAATGGGGATATAGACCTGTCTGTCAGCCCCATTATCCTAAAACATCTCTGGACTGGACTAACTAATGAGGATATAGACCTGTCTGTCAGCACCATTATCCTACTACCTCTCTGGTCTGGACTGGACTAACTAATGGCGATATAGACCTGTCTGTCTGCACCATTATCCTACTACCTCTCTGGTCTGGACTAACTAATGGAGATATAGACCTGTCTGTCAGCAGCATTATCCAACTACCTCTCTGGTCTGGACTGGACTAACTAATGGGGATATAGACCTGTCTATCAGCACCATTATCCTACTACCTCTCTGGTCTGGACTAACTAATGGGGATATAGACCCGTCTATCAGCACCATTATCTACTACCTCTCTGGTCTGGACTGGACTAACTAATGGGGATATAGACCTGTCTATCAGCACCATTATCCTACTACCTCTCTGGTCTGGACTAACTAATGGGGATATAGACCAGTCTATCAGCACCATTATCCTACTACCTCTCTGGACTGGACTAACTAATGGGAATATAGACCTGTCTATCAGCACCATTATCCTACTACCTCTCTGGACTGGACTAACTAATGGCGATATAGACCGGTCTATCAGCACCATTATCCTACTACCTCTCTGGTCTGGACTAACTAATGTGGATATAGACCTGTCTGTCTGCACCATTATCCTACTACCTCTCTGGTATGGACTAACTAATGGGGATATAGACCTGACTGTCTGCACCATTATCCTACTACCTCTCTGGACTGCACTAACTAATGGGGATATAGACCTGTCTATCAGCACCATTATCCTACTACCTCTCTGGTCTGGACTGGACTAACTAATGGGGATATATACCTGTCTATCAGCACCATTATCCTACTCCCTCTCTGGTCTGGACTGGATTAACTAATGGGGATATAGACCTGTCTGTCAGAACCATTATCCTACTACCTTTCTGGTCTGGACTGGACTAACTAATGGGGATATAGACCTGTCTGTCAGCAACATTATCCTACTACCTCTCTGGTCTCGACTGGACTAACTAATGGGGATATAGACCTGTCTGTCAGCATCATTATCCTACTACCTCTCTGGTCTGGTCTGAACTAACTAATGGGGATATAGACCTGTCTGTCAGCACCATCATCCTACTACCTCTCTGGTCTGGTCTGGACTAACTAATGGGGATATAGACCTGTCTATCAGCACAATTATCCTACTCCCTCTCTGGTCTGGACTGGATTAATTAATGGGGATATAGACCTGTCTATCAGCACAATTATCCTACTACCTCTCTGGTCTGGACTAACTAATGGGGATATAGACCTGTCTATCAGCACCATTATCCTGCTACCTCTCTGGTCTGGACTGGACTAACTAATGGGGATATAGACCTGTCTATCAGCACCATTATCCTACTACCTCTCTGGTCTGGTCTGGACTAACTCATGGGGATATAGACCTGTCTGTTAGCAACATTATCCTACTACCTCTCTGGTCTGGACTAACTAATGGGGACATAGACCTGTCTGTCTGCACCATTATCCTACTAACTCTCTGGTCTGGACTAACTAATGGGGATATAGACCTGTCTGTCTGCACCATTATCCTACTACCTCTCTGGACTGGACTAACTAATGGGGATATAGACCGGTCTATCAGCACCATTATCCTACTACCTCTCTGGTCTGGTCTGGACTAACTAATGGGGATATAGACCTGTCTGTCAGCACCATCATCCTACTACCTCTCTGGTCTGGTCTGGACTAACTAATGGGGATATAGACCTGTCTATCAGCACCATTATCCTACTCCCTCTCTGGTCTGGACTGGATTAACTAATGGGGATATAGACCTGTCTATCAGCACCATTATCCTACTACCTCTCTGGTCTGGACTAACTAATGGGGATATAGACCTGTCTATCAGCACCATTATCCTGCTACCTCTCTGGTCTGGACTGGACTAACTAATGGGGATATAGACCTGTCTATCAGCACCATTATCCTACTACCTCTCTGGTCTGGTCTGGACTAACTCATGGGGATATAGACCTGTCTGTTAGCAACATTATCCTACTACCTCTCTGGTCTGGACTAACTAATGGGGATATAGACCTGTCTGTCTGCACCATTATCCTACTACCTCTCTGGACTGGACTAACTAATGGGGATATAGACCTGTCTATCAGCACCATTATCCTACTCCCTCTCTGGTCTGGACTGGATTAACTAATGGGGATATAGACCTGTCTATCAGCACCATTATCCTACTACCTCTCTGGTCTGGACTAACTAATGGGGATATAGACCTGTCTGTCAGCACCATCATCCTACTACCTCTCTGGTCTGGTCTGGACTAACTAATGGGGATATAGACCTGTCTATCAGCACCATTATCCTACTACCTCTCTGGTCTGGACTGGACTAACTAATGGGGATATATACCTGTCTATCAGCACCATTATCCTACTCCCTCTCTGGTCTGGACTGGATTAACTAATGGGGATATAGACCTGTCTGTCAGAACCATTATCCTACTACCTTTCTGGTCTGGACTGGACTAACTAATGGGGATATAGACCTGTCTGTCAGCAACATTATCCTACTACCTCTCTGGTCTGGTCTGGACTAACTAATGGGGATATAGACCTGTCTATCAGCACCATTATCCTACTTCCTCTCTGGTCTGGACTGGATTAACTAATGGGGATATAGACCTGTCTATCAGCACCATTATCCTACTACCTCTCTGGTCTGGACTAACTAATGGGGATATAGACCTGTCTATCAGCACCATTATCCTGCTACCTCTCTGGTCTGGACTGGACTAACTAATGGGGATATAGACCTGTCTATCAGCACCATTATCCTACTACCTCTCTGGTCTGGTCTGGACTAACTCATGGGGATATAGACCTGTCTATTAGCAACATTATCCTACTACCTCTCTGGTCTGGACTAACTAATGGGAACATAGACCTGTCTGTCTGCACCATTATCCTACTAACTCTCTGGTCTGGACTAACTAATGGGGATATAGACCTGTCTGTCTGCACCATTATCCTACTACCTCTTTGGACTGGACTAACTAATGGGGATATAGACCTGTCTATCAGCACCATTATCCTACTACCTCTCTGGACTGGACTAACTAATGGGAATATAGACCGTTCTATCAGCACCATTATCCTACTACCTCTCTGGACTGGACTAACTAATGGGGATATTGACCTGTCTATCAGCACCATTATCCTACTACCTCTCTGGTCTGGACTGGACTAACTAATGGGGATATAGACCAGTCTATCAGCACCATTATCCTACTACCTCTCTGGTCTGGACTGGACTAACTAATGGGGATATATACCTGTCTATCAGCACCATTATCCTACTACCTCTCTGGACTGGACTAACTAATGGGGATATAGACCTGTCTGTCAGCCCCATTATCCTAAAACCTCTCTGGACTGGACAAACTAATGAGGATATAGACCTGTCTGTCAGCACCATTATCCTACTACCTCTCTGGTCTGGACTGGACTAACTAATGGCGATATAGACCTGTCTGCCTGCACCATTATCCAACTACCTCTCTGGTCTGGACTAACTAATGGAGATATAGACCTGTCTGTCAGCAGCATTATCCAACTACCTCTCTGGTCTGGACTGGACTAACTAATGGGGATATAGACCTTTCTATCAGCACCATTATCCTACTACCTCTCTGGTCTGGACTAACTAATGGGGATATAGACCCGTCTATCAGCACCATTATCCTACTACCTCTCTGGTCTGGACTGGACTAACTAATGGGGATATAGACCTGTCTATCAGCACCATTATCCTACTACCTCTCTGGTCTGGACTAACTAATGGGGATATAGACCAGTCTATCAGCACCATTATCCTACTACCTCTCTGGACTGGACTAACTAATGGGAATATAGACCTGTCTATCAGCACCATTATCCTACTACCTCTCTGGACTGGACTAACTAATGGCGATATAGACCGGTCTATCAGCACCATTATCCTACTACCTCTCTGGTCTGGACTAACTAATGTGGATATAGACCTGTCTGTCTGCACCATTATCCTACTACCTCTCTGGTATGGACTAACTAATGGGGATATAGACCTGACTGTCTGCACCATTATCCTACTACCTCTCTGGACTGCACTAACTAATGGGGATATAGACCTGTCTATCAGCACCATTATCCTACTACCTCTCTGGTCTGGACTGGACTAACTAATGGGGATATATACCTGTCTATCAGCACCATTATCCTACTCCCTCTCTGGTCTGGACTGGATTAACTAATGGGGATATAGACCTGTCTGTCAGAACCATTATCCTACTACCTTTCTGGTCTGGACTGGACTAACTAATGGGGATATAGACCTGTCTGTCAGCAACATTATCCTACTACCTCTCTGGTCTCGACTGGACTAACTAATGGGGATATAGACCTGTCTGTCAGCATCATTATCCTACTACCTCTCTGGTCTGGTCTGGACTAACTAATGGGGATATAGACCTGTCTGTCAGCACCATCATCCAACTACCTCTCTGGTCTGGTCTGGACTAACTAATGGGGATATAGACCTGTCTATCAGCACCATTATCCTACTCCCTCTCTGGTCTGGACTGGATTAACTAATGGGGATATAGACCTGTCTATCAGCACCATTATCCTACTACCTCTCTGGTCTGGACTAACTAATGGGGATATAGACCTGTCTATCAGCACCATTATCCTGCTACCTCTCTGGTCTGGACTGGACTAACTAATGGGGATATAGACCTGTCTATCAGCACCATTATCCTACTACCTCTCTGGTCTGGACTAACTAATGGGGATATATACCTGTCTATCAGCACCATTATCCTACTCCCTCTCTGGTCTGGACTGGATTAACTAATGGGGATATAGACCTGTCTGTCAGAACCATTATCCTACTACCTTTCTGGTCTGGACTGGACTAACTAATGGGGATATAGACCTGTCTGTCAGCAACATTATCCTACTACCTCTCTGGTCTCGACTGGACTAACTAATGGGGATATAGACCTGTCTGTCAGCATCATTATCCTACTACCTCTCTGGTCTGGTCTGGACTAACTAATGGGGATATAGACCTGTCTGTCAGCACCATCATCCTACTACCTCTCTGGTCTGGTCTGGACTAACTAATGGGGATATAGACCTGTCTATCAGCACAATTATCCTACTCCCTCTCTGGTCTGGACTGGATTAATTAATGGGGATATAGACCTGTCTATCAGCACCATTATCCTACTACCTCTCTGGTCTGGACTAACTAATGGGGATATAGACCTGTCTATCAGCACCATTATCCTGCTACCTCTCTGGTCTGGACTGGACTAACTAATGGGGATATAGACCTGTCTATCAGCACCATTATCCTACTACCTCTCTGGTCTGGTCTGGACTAACTCATGGGGATATAGACCTGTCTGTTAGCAACATTATCCTACTACCTCTCTGGTCTGGACTAACTAATGGGGACATAGACCTGTCTGTCTGCACCATTATCCTACTAACTCTCTGGTCTGGACTAACTAATGGGGATATAGACCTGTCTGTCTGCACCATTATCCTACTACCTCTCTGGACTGGACTAACTAATGGGGATATAGACCGGTCTATCAGCACCATTATCCTACTACCTCTCTGGTCTGGTCTGGACTAACTAATGGGGATATAGACCTGTCTGTCAGCACCATCATCCTACTACCTCTCTGGTCTGGTCTGGACTAACTAATGGGGATATAGACCTGTCTATCAGCACCATTATCCTACTCCCTCTCTGGTCTGGACTGGATTAACTAATGGGGATATAGACCTGTCTATCAGCACCATTATCCTACTACCTCTCTGGTCTGGACTAACTAATGGGGATATAGACCTGTCTATCAGCACCATTATCCTGCTACCTCTCTGGTCTGGACTGGACTAACTAATGGGGATATAGACCTGTCTATCAGCACCATTATCCTACTACCTCTCTGGTCTGGTCTGGACTAACTCATGGGGATATAGACCTGTCAGTTAGCAACATTATCCTACTACCTCTCTGGTCTGGACTAACTAATGGGGATATAGACCTGTCTGTCTGCACCATTATCCTACTACCTCTCTGGACTGGACTAACTAATGGGGATATAGACCTGTCTATCAGCACCATTATCCTACTCCCTCTCTGGTCTGGACTGGATTAACTAATGGGGATATAGACCTGTCTATCAGCACCATTATCCTACTACCTCTCTGGTCTGGACTAACTAATGGGGATATAGACCTGTCTGTCAGCACCATCATCCTACTACCTCTCTGGTCTGGTCTGGACTAACTAATGGGGATATAGACCTGTCTATCAGCACCATTATCCTACTACCTCTCTGGTCTGGACTGGACTAACTAATGGGGATATATACCTGTCTATCAGCACCATTATCCTACTCCCTCTCTGGTCTGGACTGGATTAACTAATGGGGATATAGACCTGTCTGTCAGAACCATTATCCTACTACCTTTCTGGTCTGGACTGGACTAACTAATGGGGATATAGACCTGTCTGTCAGCAACATTATCCTACTACCTCTCTGGTCTGGTCTGGACTAACTAATGGGGATATAGACCTGTCTATCAGCACCATTATCCTACTTCCTCTCTGGTCTGGACTGGATTAACTAATGGGGATATAGACCTGTCTATCAGCACCATTATCCTACTACCTCTCTGGTCTGGACTAACTAATGGGGATATAGACCTGTCTATCAGCACCATTATCCTGCTACCTCTCTGGTCTGGACTGGACTAACTAATGGGGATATAGACCTGTCTATCAGCACCATTATCCTACTACCTCTCTGGTCTGGTCTGGACTAACTCATGGGGATATAGACCTGTCTATTAGCAACATTATCCTACTACCTCTCTGGTCTGGACTAACTAATGGGAACATAGACCTGTCTGTCTGCACCATTATCCTACTAACTCTCTGGTCTGGACTAACTAATGGGGATATAGACCTGTCTGTCTGCACCATTATCCTACTACCTCTTTGGACTGGACTAACTAATGGGGATATAGACCCGTCTATCAGCACCATTATCCTACTACCTCTCTGGACTGGACTAACTAATGGGAATATAGACCGTTCTATCAGCACCATTATCCTACTACCTCTCTGGACTGGACTAACTAATGGGGATATTGACCTGTCTATCAGCACCATTATCCTACTACCTCTCTGGTCTGGACTGGACTAACTAATGGGGATATAGACCAGTCTATCAGCACCATTATCCTACTACCTCTCTGGTCTGGACTGGACTAACTAATGGGGATATATACCTGTCTATCAGCACCATTATCCTACTACCTCTCTGGACTGGACTAACTAATGGGGATATAGACCTGTCTGTCAGCCCCATTATCCTAAAACCTCTCTGGACTGGACAAACTAATGAGGATATAGACCTGTCTGTCAGCACCATTATCCTACTACCTCTCTGGTCTGGACTGGACTAACTAATGGCGATATAGACCTGTATGCCTGCACCATTATCCAACTACCTCTCTGGTCTGGACTAACTAATGGGGATATAGACCTGTCTGTCAGCACCATCATCCTACTACCTCTCTGGTCTGGTCTGGACTAACTAATGGGGATATAGACCTGTCTATCAGCACCATTATCCTACTACCTCTCTGGTCTGGACTGGACTAACTAATGGGGATATATACCTGTCTATCAGCACCATTATCCTACTCCCTCTCTGGTCTGGACTGGATTAACTAATGGGGATATAGACCTGTCTGTCAGAACCATTATCCTACTACCTTTCTGGTCTGGACTGGACTAACTAATGGGGATATAGACCTGTCTGTCAGCAACATTATCCTACTACCTCTCTGGTCTGGTCTGGACTAACTAATGGGGATATAGACCTGTCTATCAGCACCATTATCCTACTTCCTCTCTGGTCTGGACTGGATTAACTAATGGGGATATAGACCTGTCTATCAGCACCATTATCCTACTACCTCTCTGGTCTGGACTAACTAATGGGGATATAGACCTGTCTATCAGCACCATTATCCTGCTACCTCTCTGGTCTGGACTGGACTAACTAATGGGGATATAGACCTGTCTATCAGCACCATTATCCTACTACCTCTCTGGTCTGGTCTGGACTAACTCATGGGGATATAGACCTGTCTATTAGCAACATTATCCTACTACCTCTCTGGTCTGGACTAACTAATGGGAACATAGACCTGTCTGTCTGCACCATTATCCTACTAACTCTCTGGTCTGGACTAACTAATGGGGATATAGACCTGTCTGTCTGCACCATTATCCTACTACCTCTTTGGACTGGACTAACTAATGGGGATATAGACCCGTCTATCAGCACCATTATCCTACTACCTCTCTGGACTGGACTAACTAATGGGAATATAGACCGTTCTATCAGCACCATTATCCTACTACCTCTCTGGACTGGACTAACTAATGGGGATATTGACCTGTCTATCAGCACCATTATCCTACTACCTCTCTGGTCTGGACTGGACTAACTAATGGGGATATAGACCAGTCTATCAGCACCATTATCCTACTACCTCTCTGGTCTGGACTGGACTAACTAATGGGGATATATACCTGTCTATCAGCACCATTATCCTACTACCTCTCTGGACTGGACTAACTAATGGGGATATAGACCTGTCTGTCAGCCCCATTATCCTAAAACCTCTCTGGACTGGACAAACTAATGAGGATATAGACCTGTCTGTCAGCACCATTATCCTACTACCTCTCTGGTCTGGACTGGACTAACTAATGGCGATATAGACCTGTATGCCTGCACCATTATCCAACTACCTCTCTGGTCTGGACTAACTAATGGCGATATAGACCTGTCTGTCAGCAGCATTATCCAACTACCTCTCTGGTCTGGACTGGACTAACTAATGGGGATATAGACCTGTCTATCAGCACCATTATCCTACTACCTCTCTGGTCTGGACTAACTAATGGGGATATAGACCCGTCTATCAGCACCATTATCCTACTACCTCTCTGGTCTGGACTGGACTAACTAATGGGGATATAGACCTGTCTATCAGCACCATTATCCTACTACCTCTCTGGTCTGGACTAACTAATGGGGATATAGACCAGTCTATCAGCACCATTATCCTACTACCTCTCTGGACTGGACTAACTAATGGGAATATAGACCTGTCTATCAGCACCATTATCCTACTACCTCTCTGGACTGGACTAACTAATGGCGATATAGACCGGTCTATCAGCACCATTATCCTACTACCTCTCTGGTCTGGACTAACTAATGTGGATATAGACCTGTCTGTCTGCACCATTATCCTACTACCTCTCTGGTATGGACTAACTAATGGGGATATAGACCTGACTGTCTGCACCATTATCCTACTACCTCTCTGGACTGCACTAACTAATGGGGATATAGACCTGTCTATCAGCACCATTATCCTACTACCTCTCTGGTCTGGACTGGACTAACTAATGGGGATATATACCTGTCTATCAGCACCATTATCCTACTCCCTCTCTGGTCTGGACTGGATTAACTAATGGGGATATAGACCTGTCTGTCAGAACCATTATCCTACTACCTTTCTGGTCTGGACTGGACTAACTAATGGGGATATAGACCTGTCTATCAGCACCATTATCCTACTCCCTCTCTGGTCTGGACTGGATTAACTAATGGGGATATAGACCTGTCTATCAGCACCATTATCCTACTACCTCTCTGGTCTGGACTAACTAATGGGGATATAGACCTGTCTATCAGCACCATTATCCTGCTACCTCTCTGGTCTGGACTGGACTAACTAATGGGGATATAGACCTGTCTATCAGCACCATTATCCTACTACCTCTCTGGTCTGGTCTGGACTAACTCATGGGGATATAGACCTGTCTGTTAGCAACATTATCCTACTACCTCTCTGGTCTGGACTAACTAATGGGGACATAGACCTGTCTGTCTGCACCATTATCCTACTAACTCTCTGGTCTGGACTAACTAATGGGGATATAGACCTGTCTGTCTGCACCATTATCCTACTACCTCTCTGGACTGGACTAACTAATGGGGATATAGACCTGTCTATCAGCACCATTATCCTACTAACTCTCTGGTCTGGACTGGACTAACTAATGGGGATATATACCTGTCTATCAGCACCATTATCCTACTATCTCTCTGGTCTGGACTAACTATTGGGAATATAGACCTGTCTGTCTGCACCATTATCCTACTACCTCTCTGGTCTGGACTGGAGTAATGGGGATATAGACCTTTCTGTCAGCAACATTATCCTACTACCTCTCTGGTCTGGACTAACTAATGTGGATATAGACCTGTCTGTCAGCATCATTATCCTACTACCTCTCTGGTCTGGTCTGGACTAACTAATGGGGATATAGACCTGTCTGTCAGCACCATCATCCTACTACCTCTCTGGTCTGGTCTGGACTAACTAATGGGGATATAGACCTGTCTATCAGCACCATTATCCTACTACCTCTCTGGACTGGACTAACTAATGGGGATATAGACCTGTCTATCAGCACCATTATCCTACTACCTCTCTGGTCTGGACTAACTAATGGGGATATAGACCTGTCTGTCAGCACCATTAAACTACTACCTCTCTGGTCGTGACTAACTAATGGGGATATAGACCTGTCTATCAGCACCATTATTCTACTACCTCTCTGGTCTGGTCTGGACTAACTAATGGGAATATAGACCTGTCTGTCAGCACAATTATCCTACTACCTCTCTTGTCTGGTCTGGACTAACTAATGGGGATATAGACCTGTCTGTCAGCACCATTATCCTACTTGCTCTCTGGTTTGGTCTGGACTAACTAATGGGGATATAGACCTGTCTGTCAGCACCATCATCCTACTACCTCTCTGGTCTGGTCTGGACTAACTAATGGGGATATAGACCTGTCTATCAGCACCATTATCCTACTACCTCTCTGGTCTGGACTAACTAATGGGGATATAGACCTGTCTAGCAGCACCATTATCCTACTACCTCTCTGGTCTGGACTGGACTAACTAATGGGGATATATTCCTGTCTATCAGCACCATTATCCTACTACCTCTTTGGTCTGGTCTGGACTAACTAATGGGGATATATACCTGTCTATCAGCACCATTATCCTACTACCTCTCTGGTCTGGACTGGACTAACTAATGGGGATATAGAGCTGTCTGTCAGCACCATTATCCTACTACCTCTCTGGACTGGACTAACTAATGGGGATATAGACCTGTCTGTTAGCACCATTATCCTACTACCTCTCTGGTCTGGACAGGAATAACTAATGAGGATATATACCTGTCTATCAGCACCATTATCCAACTACCTCTCTGGTCTGGACTGGACTAACTAATGGGGATATAGAGCTGTCTGTCAGCACCATTATCCAACTACCTCTCTGGACTGGACTAACTAATGGGGATATAGACCTGTCTGTTAGTACCATTATCCTACTACCTCTCTGGTCTGGACTGGACTAACTAATGGGGATATAGACCTGTCTGTCTGCACCATTATCCTACTACCTTTCTGGTCTGGACTGGACTAACTAATGGGGATATAGACCTGTCTGTCTGCACCATTATCCTACTACCTCTCTAGTCTGGACTGGAATAACTAATGGGGATATAGACCTGTCTGTCAGCACCATTATCCTACTACCTCTCTGGTCTGGACTAACTAATGGGGATATAGACCTGTCTGTCAGCACCATTATCCTACAACCTCTCTGGTCTGGACTGGACTAACTAATGGGGATATATACCTGTCTATCAGCACCATTATCCAACTACCTCTCTGGTCTGGACTGGACTAACTAATGGGGATATATACCTGTCTATCAGCACCATTATCCAACTTCCTCTGGTCTGGACTGGACTAACTAATGGGGATATATACCTGTTTATCAGCACAATTATCTGGTCTGGACTGGACTAACTAATGGGGATATAGACCTGTCTGTTAGTACCATTATCCTACTACCTCTCTGGTCTGGACTGGACTAACTAATGGGGATATAGACCTGTCTGTCTGCACCATTATCCTACTACCTTTCTGGTCTGGACTGGACTAACTAATGGGGATATAGACCTGTCTGTCTGCACCATTATCCTACTACCTCTCTAGTCTGGACTGGAATAACTAATGGGGATATAGACCTGTCTGTCAGCACCATTATCCTACTACCTCTCTGGTCTGGACTAACTAATGGGGATATAGACCTGTTTATCAGCACCATTATCCTACTACCTTTCTGGTCTGGACTGGACTAACTAATGGGGATATAGACCTGTCTATCAGCACCATTATCCTGCTACCTCTCTGGACTGGACTAACTAATGGGGATATAGACCTGTCTATCAGCACCATTATCCTACTACCTCTCTGGTCTGGACTAACTAATGGGGATATAGACCTGTCTGTCTGCACCATTATCCTACTACCTCTCTGGTCTGGACTAACTAATGGGGATATAGACCTGTCTGTCAGCAACATTATCCTACTACCTCTCTGGTCTGGACTGGACTAACTAATGGGGATATAGACCTGTCTATCAGCACCATTATCCTGCTACCTCTCTGGTCTGGACTGGACTAACTAATGGGGATATATACCTGTCTATCAGCACCATTATCCAACTTCCTCTGGTCTGGACTGGACTAACTAATGGGGATATATTCCTGTTTATCAGCACAATTATCTGGTCTGGACTGGACTAACTAATGGGGATATAGACCTGTCTATCAGCACCATTATCCTACTACCTCTCTGGTCTGGACTAACTAATGGGGATATAGACCCGTCTATCAGCACCATTATCCTACTACCTCTCTGGACTGGACTAACTAATGGGAATATAGACCTGTCTATCAACACCATTATCCTACTACCTCTCTGGACTGGACTAACTAATCGGGATATAGACCTGTCTATCAGCACCATTATCCTACTACCTCTCTGGTCTGGACTGGACTAACTAATGGGGATATAGACCTGTCTATCAGCACCATTATCCTACTACCTCTCTGGTCTGGACTAACTAATGGGGATATAGACCAGTCTATCAGCACCATTATCCTACTACCTCTCTGGACTGGACTAACTAATGGGAATATAGACCTGTCTATCAGCACCATTATCCTACTACCTCTCTGGACTGGACTAACTAATGGGGATATAGACCGGTCTATCAGCACCATTATCCTACTACCTCTCTGGTCTGGACTAACTAATGTGGATATAGACCTGTCTGTCTGCACCATTATCCTACTACCTCTCTGGTATGGACTAACTAATGGGGATATAGACCTGACTGTCTGCACCATTATCCTACTACCTCTCTGGACTGCACTAACTAATGGGGATATAGACCTGTCTATCAGCACCATTATCCTACTACCTCTCTGGTCTGGACTGGACTAACTAATGGGGATATATACCTATCTATCAGCACCATTATCCTACTCCCTCTCTGGTCTGGACTGGATTAACTAATGGGGATATAGACCTGTCTGTCAGAACCATTATCCTACTACCTTTCTGGTCTGGACTGGACTAACTTATGGGGATATAGACCTGTCTGTCAGCAACATTATCCTACTACCTCTCTGGTCTCGACTGGACTAACTAATGGGGATATAGACCTGTCTGTCAGCACCATCATCCTACTACCTCTCTGGTCTGGTCTGGACTAACTAATGGGGATATAGACCTGTCTATCAGCACCATTATCCTGCGACCATTCTGGTCTGGTCTGGACTAACTAATGGGGATATAGACCTGTCTATCAGCACCATTATCCTACTACCTCTCTGGTATGGACTAACTAATGGGGATATAGACCTGTCTAGCAGCACCATTATCCTGCTACCTCTCTGGTCTGGTCTGGACTAACTAATGGGGATATAGACCTGTCTATCAGCACCATTATCCTACTATCTCTCTGGTCTGGACTAACTAATGGGAATATAGACCTGTCTGTCTGCACCATTATCCTACTACCTCTCTGGTCTGGACTGGACTAATGGGGACATAGACCTGTCGGTCAGCAACATTATCCTACTACCTCTCTGGTCTGGTCTGGACTAACTAATGGGGATATAGACCTGTCAATCAGCTCCATTATCCTACTACCTCTCTGGACTGGACTAACTAATGGGGATATAGACCTGTCTGTCAGCACTATTATCCTGCTCCCTCTCTGGTCTGGTCTGGACTAACTAATGGTGATATAGACCTGTCTATCAGCACCATTATCCTACTACCTCTCTGGTCTGGACTGGACTAACTAATGGGGATATAGACTTGTCTGTCTGCACCATTATCCAACTACCTCTCTAGTCTGGACTGGACTAACTAATGGGGATATAGACCTGTCTGTCAGCACCATTATCCTACTACCTCTCTGGTCTGGACTAACTAATGGTGATATAGACCTGTCTGTCAGCACCATTATCCTACTACCTCTCTGGTCTGGACTGGACTAACTAATGGGGATATATACCTGTCTATCAGCACCATTATCCAACCACCTCTGGTCTGGACTGGACTAACTAATGGGGATATAGACTTGTCTATCAGCACAATTATCTGGTCTGGACTGGACTAACTAATGGGGATATAGACCTGTCTATCAGCACCATTATCCTACTACCTCTCTGGACTGGACTAACTAATGGGAATATAGACCTGTCTATCAGCACCATTATCCTACTACCTCTCTGGACTGGACTAACTAATGGGGATATAGACCTGTTTATCAGCACCATTATCCTACTACCTTTCTGGTCTGGACTGGACTAACTAATGGGGATATAGACCTGTCTATCAGCACCATTATCCTGCTACCTCTCTGGACTGGACTAACTAATGGGGATATAGACCTGTCTATCAGCACCATTATCCTACTACCTCTCTGGTCTGGACTAACTAATGGGGATATAGACCTGTCTGTCTGCACAATTATCCTACTACCTCTCTGGTCTGGACTAACTAATGGGGATATAGACCTGTCTGTCAGCAACATTATCCTACTACCTCTCTGGTCTGGACTGGACTAACTAATGGGGATATAGACCTGTCTGTCAGCATCATTATCCTACTACCTCTCTGGTCTGGTCTGGACTAACTAATGGGGATATAGACCTGTCTGTCAGCACCATCATCCTGCTCCCTCTCTGGTCTGGTCTGGACTAACTAATGGGGATATAGACCTGTCTATCAGCACCATTATCCTGCGACCATTCTGGTCTGGTCTGGACTAACTAATGGGGATATAGACCTGTCTATCAGCACCATTATCCTACTACCTCTCTGGTCTGGACTAACTAATGGGGATATAGACCTGTCTATCAGCACCATTATCCTGCTACCTCTCTGGTCTGGTCTGGACTAACTAATGGGGATATAGACCTGTCTATCAGCACCATTATCCTACTATCTCTCTGGTCTGGACTAACTAATGGGAATATAGACCTGTCTGTCTGCACCATTATCCTACTACCTCTCTGGTCTGGACTGGACTAATGGGGACATAGACCTGTCGGTCAGCAACATTATCCTACTACCTCTCTGGTCTGGTCTGGACTAACTAATGGGGATATAGACCTGTCAATCAGCTCCATTATCCTACTACCTCTCTGGACTGGACTAACTAATGGGGATATAGACCTGTCTGTCAGCACTATTATCCTGCTCCCTCTCTGGTCTGGTCTGGACTAACTAATGGTGATATAGACCTGTCTATCAGCACCATTATCCTACTACCTCTCTGGTCTGGACTGGACTAAATAATGGGGATATAGACTTGTCTGTCTGCACCATTATCCAACTACCTCTCTAGTCTGGACTGGACTAACTAATGGGGATATAGACCTGTCTGTCAGCACCATTATCCTACTACCTCTCTGGTCTGGACTGGACTAACTAATGGGGATATATACCTGTCTATCAGCACCATTATCCAACCACCTCTGGTCTGGACTGGACTAACTAATGGGGATATAGACTTGTCTATCAGCACAATTATCTGGTCTGGACTGGACTAACTAATGGGGATATAGACCTGTCTATCAGCACCATTATCCTACTACCTCTCTGGTCTGGACAAACTAATGGGGATATAGACCCGTCTATCAGCACCATTATCCTACTACCTCTCTGGACTGGACTAACTAATGGGAATATAGACCTGTCTATCAGCACCATTATCCTACTACCTCTCTGGTCTGGACTAACTAATGGGGATATAGACCTGTCTATCAGCACCATTATCCTGCTACCTCTCTGGTCTGGTCTGGACTAACTAATGGGGATATAGACCTGTCTATCAGCACCATTAACCTACTACCTCTCTGGTCTGGACAAACTAATGGGGATATAGACCCGTCTATCAGCACCATTATCCTACTACCTCTCTGGACTGGACTAACTAATGGGAATATAGACCTGTCTATCAGCACCATTATCCTACTACCTCTCTGGACTGGACTAACTAATGGGGATATAGACCTGTTTATCAGCACCATTATCCTACTACCTCTCTGGTCTGGACTGGACTAACTAATGGGGATATAGACCTGTCTATCAGCACCATTATCCTGCTACCTCTCTGGACTGGACTAACTAATGGGGATATAGACCTGTCTATCAGCACCATTATCCTACTACCTCTCTGGTCTGGACAAACTAATGGGGATATAGACCCGTCTATCAGCACCATTATCCTACTACCTCTCTGGACTGGACTAACTAATGGGAATATAGACCTGTCTATCAGCACCATTATCCTACTACCTCTCTGGACTGGACTAACTAACGGGGATATAGACCTGTTTATCAGCACCATTATCCTACTACCTCTCTGGTCTGGACTGGACTAACTAATGGGGATATAGACCTGTCTATCAGCACCATTATCCTGCTACCTCTCTGGACTGGACTAACTAATGGGGATATAGACCTGTCTATCAGCACCATTATCCTACTACCTCTCTGGTCTGGACTAACTAATGGGGATATAGACCTGTCTGTCTGCACCATTATCCTACTACCTCTCTGGTCTGGACTAACTAATGGGGATATAGACCTGTCTGTCAGCAACATTATCCTACTACCTCTCTGGTCTGGACTGGACTAACTAATGGGGATATAGACCTGTCTGTCAGCATCATTACCCTACTACCTCTCTGGTCTGGTCTGGACTAACTAATGGGGATATAGACCTGTCTGTCAGCACCATCATCCTGCTCCCTCTCTGGTCTGGTCTGGACTAACTAATGGGGATATAGACCTGTCTTTCAGCACCATTATCCTACTACCTCTCTGGTCTGGACTGGAATAACTAATGGGGATATATACCTGTCTATCAGCACCATTATCCTACTACCTCTCTGGACTGGACTAACTAATGGGGATATAGACCTGTCTATCAGCACCATTATCCTACTACCTCTCTGGTCTGGACTGGACTAACTAATGAGGATATAGACCTGTCTATCAGCACCATTATCCTACTACCTCTCTGGTCTGGACTAACTAATGGGGATATAGACCTGTCTGTCTGCACCATTATCCTACTACCTCTCTGGTCTGGACTAACTAATGGGGATATAGACCTGTCTATCAGCACCATTATCCTGCGACCATTCTGGTCTGGTCTGGACTAACTAATGGGGATATAGACCTGTCTGTCTGCACCATTATCCTACTACCTCTCTGGTCTGGACTAACTAATGGGGATATAGACCTGTCTATCAGCACCATTATCCTGCGACCATTCTGGTCTGGTCTGGACTAACTAATGGGGATATAGACCTGTCTATCAGCACCATTATCCTACTACCTCTCTGGTCTGGACTAACTAATGGGGATATAGACCTGTCTATCAGCACCATTATCCTGCTACCTCTCTGGTCTGGTCTGGACTAACTAATGGGGATATAGACCTGTCTATCAGCACCATTATCCTACTATCTCTCTGGTCTGGACTAACTAATGGGAATATAGACCTGTCTGTCTGCACCATTATCCTACTACCTCTCTGGTCTGGACTGGACTAATGGGGACATAGACCTGTCGGTCAGCAACATTATCCTACTACCTCTCTGGTCTGGTCTGGACTAACTAATGGGGATATAGACCTGTCAATCAGCTCCATTATCCTACTACCTCTCTGGACTGGACTAACTAATGGGGATATAGACCTGTCTGTCAGCACTATTATCCTGCTCACTCTCTGGTCTGGTCTGGACTAACTAATGGTGATATAGACCTGTCTATCAGCACCATTATCCTACTACCTCTCTGGTCTGGACTGGACTAACTAATGGGGATATAGACTTGTCTGTCTGCACCATTATCCAACTACCTCTCTAGTCTGGACTGGACTAACTAATGGGGATATAGACCTGTCTGTCAGCACCATTATCCTACTACCTCTCTGGTCTGGACTAACTAATGGTGATATAGACCTGTCTGTCAGCACCATTATCCTACTACCTCTCTGGTCTGGACTGGACTAACTAATGGGGATATATACCTGTCTATCAGCACCATTATCCAACCACCTCTGGTCTGGACTGGACTAACTAATGGGGATATAGACTTGTCTATCAGCACAATTATCTGGTCTGGACTGGACTAACTAATGGGGATATAGACCTGTCTATCAGCACCATTATCCTACTACCTCTCTGGTCTGGACAAACTAATGGGGATATAGACCCGTCTATCAGCACCATTATCCTACTACCTCTCTGGACTGGACTAACTAATGGGAATATAGACCTGTCTATCAGCACCATTATCCTACTACCTCTCTGGACTGGACTAACTAACGGGGATATAGACCTGTTTATCAGCACCATTATCCTACTACCTCTCTGGTCTGGACTGGACTAACTAATGGGGATATAGACCTGTCTATCAGCACCATTATCCTGCTACCTCTCTGGACTGGACTAACTAATGGGGATATAGACCTGTCTATCAGCACCATTATCCTACTACCTCTCTGGTCTGGACTAACTAATGGGGATATAGACCTGTCTGTCTGCACCATTATCCTACTACCTCTCTGGTCTGGACTAACTAATGGGGATATAGACCTGTCTGTCAGCAACATTATCCTACTACCTCTCTGGTCTGGACTGGACTAACTAATGGGGATATAGACCTGTCTGTCAGCATCATTACCCTACTACCTCTCTGGTCTGGTCTGGACTAACTAATGGGGATATAGACCTGTCTGTCAGCACCATCATCCTGCTCCCTCTCTGGTCTGGTCTGGACTAACTAATGGGGATATAGACCTGTCTTTCAGCACCATTATCCTACTACCTCTCTGGTCTGGACTGGACTAACTAATGGGGATATATACCTGTCTATCAGCACCATTATCCTACTACCTCTCTGGACTGGACTAACTAATGGGGATATAGACCTGTCTATCAGCACCATTATCCTACTACCTCTCTGGTCTGGACTGGACTAACTAATGAGGATATAGACCTGTCTATCAGCACCATTATCCTACTACCTCTCTGGTCTGGACTGGACTAACTAAAGGGGATAGAGACCTGTCTGTCTGCACCATTATCCAACTACCTCTCTAGTCTGGACTGGACTAACTAATGGGGATATAGACCTGTCTGTCAGCACCATTATCCTACTACCTCTCTGGTCTGGACTAACTAATGGGGATATAGACCTGTCTGTCAGCAGCATTATCCAACTACCTCTCTGGTCTGGACTGGACTAACAAATGGGGATATAGACCTGTCTATCAGCACCATTATCCTACTACCTCTCTGGTCTGGACTGGACTAACTAATGGGGATATAGACCTGTCTATCAGCACCATTATCCTACTACCTCTCTGGTCTGGATTAACTAACGGGGATATAGACCCGTCTATCAGCACCATTATCCTACTACCTCTCTGGACTGGACTAACTAATGTCAATATAGACCTGTCTATCAGCACCATTATTCTACTACCTCTCTGGACTGGACTAACTAATGGGGATATAGACCTGTCTATCAGCACCATTATCCTACTACCTCTCTGGACTGGACTAACTAATGAGGATATAGACCTGTCTATCAGCACCATTATCCTACTACCTCTCTGGTCTGGACTGGACTAACTAATGGGGATAGAGACCTGTCTGTCTGCACCATTATCCAACTACCTCTCTAGTCTGGACTGGACTAACTAATGGGGATATATACCTGTCTATCAGCACCATTATCCTACTACCTCTCTGGTCTGGATTAACTAACGGGGATGTAGACCCGTCTATCAGCACCATTATCCAACTACCTCTCTGGACTGGACTAACTAATGTCAATATAGACCTGTCTATCAGCACCATTATCCTACTACCTCTCTGGACTGGACTAACTAATGGGGATATAGACCTGTCTATCAGCACCATTATCCTACTACCTCTCTGGTCTGGACTGGACTAACTAATGGGGATAGAGACCTGTCTGTCTGCACCATTATCCATCTACCTCTCTAGTCTGGACTGGACTAACTAATGGGGATATAGACCTGTCTGTCAGCACCATTATCCTACTACCTCTCTGGTCTGGACTAACTAATGGGGATATAGACCTGTCTGTCAGCAGCATTATCCAACTACCTCTCTGGTCTGGACTGGACTAACAAATGGGGATATAGACCTGTCTAGCAGCACCATTATCCTACTACTTCTCTGGTCTGGACTGGACTAACTAATGGGGATATAGACCTGTCTATCAGCACCATTATCCTACTACCTCTCTGGTCTGGATTAACTAACGGGGATATAGACCCGTCTATCAGCACCATTATCCTACTACCTCTCTGGACTGGACTAACTAATGTCAATATAGACCTGTCTATCAGCACCATTATCCTACTACCTCTCTGGACTGGGCTAACTAATGGGGATATAGACCTGTCTATCAGCACCATTATCCTACTACCTCTCTGGTCTGGACTGGACAAACTAATGGTGATACAGACCTGTCTATCAGCACCATTATCCTACTACCTCTCTGGACTGGACTAACTAATGGGGATATAGACCTGTCTATCAGCACCATTATCCTACTACCTCTCTGCTCTGGACTGGACTAACTAATGGGGATATAGACCTGTCTATCAGCACCATTATCCTACTACCTGTCTGGACTGGACTAACTAATGGGGATATAGACCTGTCTATCAGCACCATTATCCTACTACCTCTCTGCTCTGGACTGGACTAACTAATGGGGATATAGACCTGTCTATCAGCACCATTATCCTACTACCTCTCTGGTCTGGACTGGACTAACTAAACCGGATATATAACTGTCTATCAGCACCATTATCCTACTACGTCTCTGGACTGGACTAACGGGGATATAGACCTGTCTGTCAGCCCCATTATCCTACTACCTCTCTGGACTGGACTAACTAATGAGGATATAGACCTGTCTATCAGCACCATTATCCTACTACCTCTCTGGTCTGGACTGGACTAACTAATGGGGATAGAGACCTGTCTGTCTGCACCATTATCCAACTACCTCTCTAGTCTGGACTGGACTAACTAATGGGGATATAGACCTGTCTGTCAGCACCATTATCCTACTACCTCTCTGGTCTGGACTAACTAATGGGGATATAGACCTGTCTGTCAGCAGCATTATCCAACTACCTCTCTGGTCTGGACTGGACTAACAAATGGGGATATAGACCTGTCTATCAGCACCATTATCCTACTACCTCTCTGGTCTGGACTGGACTAACTAATGGGGATATAGACCTGTCTATCAGCACCATTATCCTACTACCTCTCTGGTCTGGAATAAATAATGGGGATATAGACCCGTCTATCAGCACCATTATCCTACTACCTCTCTGGACTGGACTAACTAATGGGAATATAGACCTGTCTATCAGCACCATTATCCTACTACCTCTCTAGACTGGGCTAACTAATGGGGATATAGACCTGTCTATCAGCACCATTATCCTACTACCTCTCTGGTCTGGACTGGACAAACTAATGGTGATACAGACCTGTCTATCAGCACCATTATCCTACTACCTCTCTGGACTGGACTAACTAATGGGGATATAGACCTGTCTATCAGCACCATTATCCTACTACCTCTCTGCTCTGGACTGGACTAACTAATGGGGATATAGACCTGTCTATCAGCACCATTATCCTACTACCTGTCTGGACTGGACTAACTAATGGGGATATAGACCTGTCTATCAGCACCATTATCCTACTACCTCTCTGGTCTGGACTGGACTAACTAAACCGGATATATACCTGTCTATCAGCACCATTATCCTACTACGTCTCTGGACTGGACTAACGGGGATATAGACCTGTCTGTCAGCCCCATTATCCTACTACCTCTCTGGACTGGACTAACTAATGAGGATATAGACCTGTCTATCAGCACCATTATCCTACTACCTCTCTGGTCTGGACTGGACTAACTAATGGGGATATAGACCTGTCTGTCTGCACCATTTTCCAACTACCTCTCTAGTCTGGACTGGACTAACTAATGGGGATATATACCTGTCTATCAGCACCATTATCCTACTACCTCTCTGGTCTGGACTAACTAATGGGGATATAGACCCGTCTATCAGCAGCATTATCCTACTACCTCTCTGGACTGGACTAACTAATGGGAATATAGACCTGTATATCAGCACCATTGTCCTACTCCCTCTCTGGTCTGGACTGGATTAACTAATGGGGATATAGACCTGTCTATCAGAACCATTATCCTACTACCTTTCTGGTCTGGACTGGACTAACTAATGGGGATATAGACCTGTCTATCAGCACCATTATCCTACTACCTCTCTGCTCTGGACTGGACTAACTAATGGGGATATAGACCTGTCTATCAGCACCATTATCCTACTACCTGTCTGGACTGGACTAACTAATGGGGATATAGACCTGTCTATCAGCACCATTATCCTACTACCTCTCTGGTCTGGACTGGACTAACTAAACCGGATATATACCTGTCTATCAGCACCATTATCCTACTACGTCTCTGGACTGGACTAACGGGGATATAGACCTGTCTGTCAGCCCCATTATCCTACTACCTCTCTGGACTGGACTAACTAATGAGGATATAGACCTGTCTATCAGCACCATTATCCTACTACCTCTCTGGTCTGGACTGGACTAACTAATGGGGATAGAGACCTGTCTGTCTGCACCATTATCCAACTACCTCTCTAGTCTGGACTGGACTTACTAATGGGGATATAGACCTGTCTGTCAGCACCATTATCCTACTACCTCTCTGGTCTGGACTAACTAATGGGGATATAGACCTGTCTGTCAGCAGCATTATCCAACTACCTCTCTGGTCTGGACTGGACTAACAAATGGGGATATAGACCTGTCTATCAGCACCATTATCCTACTACCTCTCTGGTCTGGACTGGACTAACTAATGGGGATATAGACCTGTCTATCAGCACCATTATCCTACTACCTCTCTGGTCTGGACTAAATAATGGGGATATAGACCCGTCTATCAGCACCATTATCCTACTACCTCTCTGGACTGGGCTAACTAATGGGGATATAGACCTGTCTATCAGCACCATTATCCTACTACCTCTCTGGTCTGGACTGGACAAACTAATGGTGATACAGACCTGTCTATCAGCACCATTATCCTACTACCTCTCTGGACTGGACTAACTAATGGGGATATAGACCTGTCTATCAGCACCATTATCCTACTACCTCTCTGCTCTGGACTGGACTAACTAATGGGGATATAGACCTGTCTATCAGCACCATTATCCTACTACCTGTCTGGACTGGACTAACTAATGGGGATATAGACCTGTCTATCAGCACCATTATCCTACTACCTCTCTGGTCTGGACTGGACTAACTAAACCGGATATATACCTGTCTATCAGCACCATTATCCTACTACGTCTCTGGACTGGACTAACGGGGATATAGACCTGTCTGTCAGCCCCATTATCCTACTACCTCTCTGGACTGGACTAACTAATGAGGATATAGACCTGTCTATCAGCACCATTATCCTACTACCTCTCTGGTCTGGACTGGACTAACTAATGGGGATATAGACCTGTCTGTCTGCACCATTTTCCAACTACCTCTCTAGTCTGGACTGGACTAACTAATGGGGATATATACCTGTCTATCAGCACCATTATCCTACTACCTCTCTGGTCTGGACTAACTAATGGGGATATAGACCCGTCTATCAGCACCATTATCCTACTACCTCTCTGGACTGGACTAACTAATGGGAATATAGACCTGTATATCAGCACCATTGTCCTACTCCCTCTCTGGTCTGGACTGGATTAACTAATGGGGATATAGACCTGTCTATCAGAACCATTATCCTACTACCTTTCTGGTCTGGACTGGACTAACTAATGGGGATATAGACCTGTCTGTCAGCATCATTATCCTACTACCTCTCTGGTCTGGACTGGACTAACTAATGGGGATATATACCTGTCTATCAGCACCATTATCCAACCACCTCTGGTCTGGACTGGACTAACTAATGGGGATATAGACCTGTCTATCAGCACAATTATCTGGTCTGGACTGGACTAACTAATGGGGATATAGACCTGTCTATCAGCACCATTATCCTACTACCTCTCTGGTCTGGACAAACTAATGGGGATATAGACCCATCTATCAGCACCATTATCCTACTACCTCTCTGGACTGGACTAACTAATGGGAATATAGACCTGTCTATCAGCACCATTATCCTACTACCTCTCTGGACTGGACTAACTAATGGGGATATAGACCTGTCTGTCAGCACCATCATCCTACTACCTCTCTGGTCTGGTCTGGACTAACTAATGGGGATATAGACCTGTCAATCAGCTCCATTATCCTACTACCTCTCTGGACTGGACTAACTAATGGGGATATAGACCTGTCTGTCAGCACTATTATCCTGCTCCCTCTCTGGTCTGGTCTGGACTAACTAATGGGGATATAGACCTGTCTTTCAGCACCATTATCCTACTACCTCTCTGGTCTGGACTGGACTAACTAATGGGGATATATACCTGTCTATCAGCACCATTATCCTAATACCTCTCTGGTCTGGATTAACTAACGGGGATATAGACCCGTCTATCAACACCATTATCCTACTACCTCTCTGGACTGGACTAACTAATGTCAATATAGACCTGTCTATCAGCACCATTATCCTACTACCTCTCTGGACTGGACTAACTAATGGGGATATAGACCTGTCTATCAGCAATATTATCCTACTACCTCTCTGGTCTGGACTGGACTAACTAATGAGGATATAGACCTGTCTATCAGCACCATTATCGTACTACCTCTCTGGTCTGGACTGGACTAACTAATGGGGATAGAGACCTGTCTGTTTGCACCATTATCCAACTACCTCTCTAGTCTGGACTGGACTAACTAATGGGGATATAGACCTGTCTGTCAGCACCATTATCCTACTACCTCTCTGGTCTGGACTAACTAATGGGGATATAGACCTGTCTGTCAGCAGCATTATCCAACTACCTCTCTGGTCTGGACTGGACTAACAAATGGGGATATAGACCTGTCTATCAGCACCATTATCCTACTACCTCTCTGGTCTGGACTAACTAATGGGGATATAGACCCGTCTATCAGCACCATTATCCTACTACCTCTCTGGACTGGACTAACTAATGGGAATATAGACCTGTCTATCAGCACCATTATCCTACTACCTCTCTGGACTGGACTAACTAATGGGGATATAGACCTGTCTATCAGCACCATTATCCTACTACCTCTCTGGTCTGGACTGGACTAACTAAACGGGATATATACCTGTCTATCAGCACCATTATCCTACTACCTCTCTGGACTGGACTAACTAATGGGGATATAGACCTGTCTGTCAGCCCCATTATCCTACTACCTCTCTGGACTGGACTAACTAATGAGGATATAGACCTGTCTATCAGCACCATTATCCTACTACCTCTCTGGATTGGGCTAACTAATGGGGATATAGACCTGTCTATCAGCACCATTATCCTACTACCTCTCTGGTCTGGACTGGAATAACTAATGGGGATACAGACCTGTCTATCAGCACCATTATCCTACTACCTCTCTGGACTGGACTAACTAATGGGGATATAGACCTGTCTGTCAGCCCTATTATCCTACTACCTCTCTGGACTGGACTAACTAATGAGGATATAGACCCGTCTATCAGCACCATTATCCTACTACCTCTCTGGACTGGACTAACTAATGAGGATATAGACCCGTCTATCAGCACCATTATCCTACTACCTCTCTGGTCTGGACTGGACTAACTAATGGGGATATAGACCTGTCTGTCTGCACCATTATCCAACTACCTCTCTGGTCTGGACTGGACTAACAAATGGGGATATAGACCTGTCTATCAGCACCATTATCCTACTACCTCTCTGGTCTGGACTAACTAATGGGGATATAGACCCGTCTATCAGCACCATTATCCTACTACCTCTCTGGACTGGACTAACTAATGGGAATATAGACCTGTCAATCAGCACCATTATCCTACTACCTCTCTGGACTGGGCTAACTAATGGGGATATAGACCTGTCTATCAGCACCATTATCCTACTACCTCTCTGGTCTGGACTGGAATAACTAATGGGGATACAGACCTGTCTATCAGCACCATTATCCTACTACCTCTCTGGACTGGACTAACTAATGGGGATATAGACCTGTCTAGCAGCACCATTATCCTACTACCTCTCTGGACTGGACTAACTAATGGGAATATAGACCTGTCTATCAGCACCATTGTCCTACTCCCTCTCTGGTCTGGACTGGATTAACTAATGGGGATATAGACCTGTCTATCAGAACCATTATCCTACTACCTTTCTGGTCTGGACTGGACTAACTAATGGGGATATAGACCTGTCTGTCAGCAACATTATCCGACTACCTCTCTGGTCTGGACTGGACTAACTAATGGGGATATAGACCTGTCTGTCAGCATCATTATCCTACTACCTCTCTGGTCTGGTCTGGACAAACTAATGGGGATATAGACCTGTCTATCAGCACCATTATCCTACTACCTCTCTGGTCTGGACAAACTAATGGGAACATAGACCTGTCTGTCAGCACCATTATCCTACTACCTCTCTGGTCTGGTCTGGACTAACTAATGGGGATATATACCTGTCTGTCAGCACCATTATCCTACTACCTCTCTGGTCTGGACTGGACTAACTAATGCGGATATAGACCTGTCTATCAGCACCATTATCCTACTACCTCTCTGGTCTGGATTGGACTAACTAATGGGGATATTGACCTGTCTATCAGCACCATTATCCTGCTACCTCTCTGGTCTGGTCTGGACTAACTAATGGGGATATAGTCCTGTCTATCAGCACCATTATCCTACTACCTCTCTGGTCTGGACTAACTAATTGGGATATAGACCTGTCTATCAGCACCATTATCCTTCTACCTCTCTGGACTGGACTAAATAATGGGGATATAGACCTGTCTGTTAGCACTATTATCCTACTACCTCTCTGGTCTGGACTGGACTAACTAATGGGGATATAGACCTGTCTGTCTGCACCATTATTCTACTACCTCTCTAGTCTGGACTGGACTAACTAATGGGGATATAGACCTGTCTGTCAGCACCATTATCCTACTACCTCTCTGGTCTGGACTGGACTAACTAATGGGGATATAGACCCGTCTATCAGCACCATTATCCTACTACCTCTCTGGACTGGACTAACTAATGTCAATATAGACCTGTCTATCAGCACCATTGTCCTATTACCTCTCTGGTCTGGACTGGACTAACTAATGGGGATATAGACCTGTCTCTCTGCACCATTATCCAACTACCTCTCTACTCTGGACTGGACTAACTAATGGGGATATAGACCTGTCTGTCAGCACCATTATCCTACTACCTCTCTGGTCTGGACTAACTAATGGGGATATAGACCCGTCTATCAGCACCATTATCCTACTACCTCTCTGGACTGGACTAACTAATGGGAATATAGACCTGTCTATCAGCACCATTATCCTACTACCTCTCTGGACTGGGCTAACTAATGGGGATATAGACCTGTCTATCAGCACCATTATCCTACTACCTCTCTGGTCTGGACTGGACTAACTAATGGGGTAGTCAAGGCTGTTATTGGAGTAGTCAAAGCTGTTATTGGAGTAGTCAAAGCTGTTATTGGAGTAGTCACGGCTGTTATTGGACTACTGTCTGAAAACAGACTGGTAGTCAAGGCTGTTATTGGAGTAGTCAAGGCTGTTATTGGATTACTGTCTGAAAACAGACTGGTAGTCAAGGCTGTTATTGGAGTAGTCACGGCTGTTATTGGAGTACTGACTGAAAACAGACTGTTAGTCAAGGCTGTTATTGGAGTAGTCAAGGCTGTTATTGGAGTAGTCACAGCTGTTATTGGAGTACTGTTTGAAAACAGACTGGTAGTCAAGGCTGTTATTGGAGTAGTCAAGGCTGTTACTGGAGTAGTCAAGGCTGTTATCGGAGTAGTTAAGGCAGTTATTGGAGTAGTCAAGGCTGTTATTGGAGTAGTCAGGGCTGTTATTGGTATAGTCAAGGCTGTTATTGGAGTACTGTCTGAAAGCAGACTGTTAGTCAAGGCTGTTATTGGAGTAGTCATGGCTGTTATTGGAGTAGTCAAGGCTATTATTGGAGTAGTCAAGGCTGTTATTGGAATAGTCACCGCTGTTATTGGAGTACTGTCTGAAAACAGACTGGTAGTCAAGGCTGTTATTGGAGTAGTCAAAGCTGTTATTGGAGTAGTCAAAGCTGTTATTGGAGTAGTCACGGCTGTTATTGGACTACTGTCTGAAAACAGACTGGTAGTCAAGGCTGTTATTGGAGTAGTCAAGGCTGTTATTGGAGTACTGTCTGAAAACAGACTGGTAGTCAAGGCTGTTATTGGAGTAGTCACGGCTGTTATTGGAGTACTGACTGAAAACAGACTGTTAGTCAAGGCTGTTATTGGAGTAGTCAAGGCTGTTATTGGAGTAGTCACAGCTGTTATTGGAGTACTGTCTGAAAACAGACTGGTAGTCAAGGCTGTTATTGGAGTAGTCAAGACTGTTATTGGAGTAGTCAAGGCTGTTACTGAAGTAGTCAAGGCTGTTATTGGAGTAGTCAAGACTGTTATTGGAGTAGTCAAGGCTGTTATTGGAGTAGTCAAGCCTGTTATTGGAGTAGTCAAGGCTGTTATTGGAGTAGTCAAGCCTGTTATTGGAGTAGTCAAGGCTGTTATTGGAGTAGTCAAGCCTGTTATTGGAGTAGTCAGGTCTGTTATTGGAGTAGTCAGGGCTGTTATTGGAGTAGTCAGGGCTGTTATTGGAGCAGTCAAGGCTGTTATTGGAATAGTCAAGGCTGTTATAGGAATAGTCAAGGCTGTTATTGGAATAGTCAAGGCTGTTATTGGAGTACTGTCTGAAAACAGACTGGTAGTCAAGGCTGTTTTTGGAGTAGTCAAGGCTGTTACTGGAGTATTCAAGGCTGTTATTGGAGTAGTCAAGGCTGTTATCGGAGTAGTTAAGGCAGTTATTGGAGTAGTTAAGGCAGTTATTGGAGTAGTCAAGGCTGTTATTGGAGTAGTAAGGGCTGTTATTGGTATAGTCAAGGCTTTTATTGGAGTACTGTCTGAAAGCAGACTGGTAGTCAAGGCTGTTATTGGAGTAGTCACGGCTGTTATTGGAGTACTGTCTGAAAACAGACTGTTAGTCAAGGCTGTTTTTGGAGTAGTCAAGGCTGTTATTGGAGTAGTCACAGCTGTTATTGGAGTACTGTCTGAAAACAGACTGGTAGTCAAGGCTGTTATTGGAGTAGTCAAGACTGTTATTGGAGTAGTCAAGGCTGTTACTGAAGTAGTCAAGGCTGTTATTGGAGTAGTCAAGGCTGTTACTGGAGTAGTCAAGGCTGTTATTGGAGTAGTCAAGGCTGTTATTGGAGTAGTCAAGCCTGTTATTGGAGTAGTCAAGGCTGTTATTGGAGTAGTCAAGCCTGTTATTGGAGTAGTCAAGGCTGTTATTGGAGTAGTCAAGCCTGTTATTGGAGTAGTCAGGTCTGTTATTGGAGTAGTCAGGGCTGTTATTGGAGTAGTCAGGGCTGTTATTGGAGCAGTCAAGGCTGTTATTGGAATAGTCAAGGCTGTTATTGGAGTACTGTCTGAAAACAGACTGGTAGTCAAGGCTGTTTTTGGAGTAGTCAAGGCTGTTATTGGAGTAGTCAAGGCTGTTATTGGAGTAGTCAAGGCTGTTATTGGAGTAGTCAAGTCTGTTATTGGAGTAGTCAAGGCTGTTATTGGAGTAGTCAAGGCAGTTATTGGAGTAGTCAAGGCAGTTATTGACGTAGACAGGGCTGTTATTGGAGTACTGTCTGAAAACAGACTGGTAGTCAAGGCTGTTATTGGAGTAGTCAAGGCTGTTATTGGATTAGTCAAGGCTGTTATTGGAGTTGTCACGGCTGTTATTGGAGTACTGTCTGAAAACAGACTGGTAGTCAAGGCTGTTATTGGAGTAGTCAAGGCTGTTATTGGAGTAGTCAAGGCTGTTATTGGAGTAGTCAAGGCTGTTATTGGAGTAGTCAAGCCTGTTATTGGAGTAGTCAAGGCTGTTATTGGAGTAGTCAAGCCTGTTATTGGAGTAGTCAAGGCTGTTTTTGGAGTAGTCAAGCCTGTTATTGGAGTAGTCAAGCCTGTTATTGGAGTAGTCAGGGCTGTTATTGGAGTAGTCAGGGCTGTTATTGGAGTAGTCAGGGCTGTTATTGGAGTAGTCAGGGCTGTTATTGGAGCAGTCAAGGCTGTTATTGGAATAGTCAAGGCTGTTATTGGAATAGGCAAGGCTGTTATTGGAATAGTCAAGGCTGTTATTGGAGTACTGTCTGAAAACAGACTGGTAGTCAAGGCTGTTTTTGGAGTAGTCAAGGCTGTTATTGGAGTAGTCAAGGCTGTTATTGGAGTAGTCAAGGCTGTTATTGGAGTAGTCAAGTCTGTTATTGGAGCAGTCAAGGCTGTTATTGGAGTAGTCAAGGCAGTTATTGGAGTAGTCAAGGCAGTTATTGAAGTAGACAGGGCTGTTATTGGAGTACTGTCTGAAAACAGACTGGTAGTCAAGGCTGTTATTGGAGTAGTCAAGGCTGTTATTGGATTAGTCAAGGCTGTTATTGGAGTAGTCAAGGCTGTTATTGGAGTTGTCACGGCTGTTATTGGAGTACTGTCTGAAAACAGACTGGTAGTCAAGCCTGTTATTGGAGTAGTCAGGGCTGTTATTGGAGTACTGTCTGAAAACAGACTGGTAGTCAAGGCTGTTTTTGGAGTAGTCAAGGCTGTTATTGGATTAGTCAAGGCTGTTATTGGAGTTGTCACGGCTGTTATTGGAGTACTGTCTGAAAACAGACTGGTAGTCAAGGCTGTTATTGGAGTAGTCAAGGCTGTTATTGGATTAGTCAAGGCTGTTATTGGAGTAGTCAAGGCTGTTATTGGAGTTGTCACGGCTGTTATTGGAGTACTGTCTGAAAACAGACTGGTAGTCAAGCCTGTTATTGGAGTAGTCAGGGCTGTTATTGGAGTACTGTCTGAAAACAGACTGGTAGTCAAGGCTGTTTTTGGAGTAGTCAAGGCTGTTATTGGAGTAGTCAAGGCTGTTATTGGAGTAGTCAAGGCTGTTATTGGAGTAGTCAAGTCTGTTATTGGAGTAGTCAAGGCTGTTATTGGAGTAGTCAAGGCAGTTATTGGAGTAGTCAAGGCAGTTATTGACGTAGACAGGGCTGTTATTGGAGTACTGTCTGAAAACAGACTGGTAGTCAAGGCTGTTATTGGAGTAGTCAAGGCTGTTATTGGATTAGTCAAGGCTGTTATTGGAGTTGTCACGGCTGTTATTGGAGTACTGTCTGAAAACAGACTGGTAGTCAAGGCTGTTATTGGAGTAGTCAAGGCTGTTATTGGAGTAGTCAAGGCTGTCATTGGAGTAGTCAAGCCTGTTATTGGAGTAGTCAGGGCTGTTATTGGAGTAGTCAAGGCTATTATTGGAGTTGTCAAGGCTGTTATTGGAATAGTCACGGCTGTTATTGGAGTACTGTCTGAAAACAGACTGGTAGTCAAGGCTGTTATTGGAGTAGTCAAAGCTGTTATTGGAGTAGTCAAAGCTGTTATTGGAGTAGTCACGGCAGTTATTGGACTACTGTCTGAAAACAGACTGGTAGTCAAGGCTGTTATTGGAGTAGTCAAGGCTGTTATTGGAGTACTGTCTGAAAACAGACTGGTAGTCAAAGCTGTTATTGGAGTAGTCACGGCTGTTATTGGAGTACTGACTGAAAACAGACTGTTAGTCAAGGCTGTTATTGGAGTAGTCAAGGCTGTTATTGGAGTAGTCACAGCTGTTATTGGAGTACTGTTTGAAAACAGACTGGTAGTCAAGGCTGTTATTGGAGTAGTCAAGGCTGTTACTGGAGTAGTCAAGGCTGTTATTGCAGTAGTCAAGGCTGTTATCGGAGTTGTTATGGCAGGTATTGGAGTAGTCAAGGCTGTTATTGGAGTAGTCAGGGCTGTTATTGGTATAGTCAAGGCTGTTATTGGAGTACTGTCTGAAAGCAGACTGTTAGTCAAGGCTGTTATTGGAGTAGTCACGGCTGTTATTGGAGTAGTCAAGGCTATTATTGGAGTAGTCAAGGCTGTTATTGGAATAGTCACGGCTGTTATTGGAGTACTGTCTGAAAACAGACTGGTAGTCAAGGCTGTTATTGGAGTAGTCAAAGCTGTTATTGGAGTAGTCAAAGCTGTTATTGGAGTAGTCACGGCTGTTATTGGACTACTGTCTGAAAACAGACTGGTAGTCAAGGCTGTTATTGGAGTAGTCAAGGCTGTTATTGGAGTACTGTCTGAAAACAGACTGGTAGTCAAGGCTGTTATCGGAGTAGTTAGGGCAGTTATTGGAGTAGTCAAGGCTGTTATTGGAATAGTCATGGCTGTTATTGGTATAGTCAAGGCTGTTATTGGAGTACTGTCTGAAAGCAGACTGGTTGTCAAGGCTGTTATTGGAGTATTCACGGCTGTTATTGGAGTACTGTCTGAAAACAGACTGTTAGTCAAGGCTGTTTTTGGAGTAGTCAAGGCTGTTATTGGAGTAGTCACAGCTGTTATTGGAGTACTGTCTGAAAACAGACTGGTATTCAAGGCTGTTATTGGAGTAGTCAAGACTGTTATTGGAGTAGTCAAGGCTGTTACTGAAGTAGTCAAGGCTGTTATTGGAGTAGTCAAGGCTGTTATTGGAGTAGTCAAGGCTGTTACTGGAGTAGTCAAGGCTGTTATTGGAGTAGTCAAGGCTGTTATTGGAGTAGTCAAGGCTGTTATTGGAGTAGTCAAGCCTGTTATTGGAGTAGTCAAGGCTGTTATTGGAGTGGTCAAGCCTGTTATTGGAGTAGTCAAGGCTGTTTTTGGAGTAGTCAAGCCTGTTATTGGAGTAGTCAAGCCTGTTATTGGAGTAGTCAGGGCTGTTATTGGAGTAGTCAGGGCTGTTATTGGAGTAGTCAGGGCTGTTATTGGAGTAGTCAGGGCTGTTATTGGAGCAGTCAAGGCTGTTATTGGAGCAGTCAAGGCTGTTATTGGAGTAGTCAAGGCAGTTATTGGAGTAGTCAAGGCAGTTATTGAAGTAGACAGGGCTGTTATTGGAGTACTGTCTGAAAACAGACTGGTAGTCAAGGCTGTTATTGGAGTAGTCAAGGCTGTTATTGGATTAGTCAAGGCTGTTATTGGAGTAGTCAAGGCTGTTATTGGAGTTGTCACGGCTGTTATTGGAGTACTGTCTGAAAACAGACTGGTAGTCAAGCCTGGTATTGGAGTAGTCAGGGCTGTTATTGGAGTAGTCAGGGCTGTTATTGGAGTAGTCAAGGCTGTTATTGGAATAGTCAAGGCTGTTATTTGAGTACTGTCTGAAAACAGACTGGTAGTCAAGGCAGTTATTGGAGTAGTCAGGGCTGTTATTGGAGTACTTTCTGAAAACAGACTGGTAGTCAAGGCTGTTATTGGATTAGTCAAGGCTGTTATTGGAGTAGTCAAGGCTGTTATTGGAGTAGTCAAGGCTGTCATTGGAGTAGTCAAGCCTGTTATTGGAGTAGTCAGGGCTGTTATTGGAGTAGTCAAGGCTATTATTGGAGTTGTCAAGGCTGTTATTGGAATAGTCACGGCTGTTTTTGGAGTACTGTCTGAAAACAGACTGGTAGTCAAGGCTGTTATTGGAGTAGTCAAGGCTGTTATTGGAGTACTGTCTGAAAACAGACTGGTAGTCAAAGCTGTTAATGGAGTAGTCACGGCTGTTATTGGAGTACTGACTGAAAACAGACTGTTAGTCAAGGCTGTTATTGGAGTAGTCAAGGCTGTTATTGGAGTAGTCACAGCTGTTATTGGAGTACTGTTTGAAAACAGACTGGTAGTCAAGGCTGTTATTGGAGTAGTCAAGGCTGTTACTGGAGTAGTCAAGGCTGTTATTGCAGTAGTCAAGGCTGTTATCGGAGTTGTTATGGCAGGTATTGGAGTAGTCAAGGCTGTTATTGGAGTAGTCAGGGCTGTTATTGGTATAGTCAAGGCTGTTATTGGAGTACTGTCTGAAAGCAGACTGTTAGTCAAGGCTGTTATTGGAGTAGTCACGGCTGTTATTGGAGTAGTCAAGGCTATTATTGGAGTAGTCAAGGCTGTTATTGGAATAGTCACGGCTGTTATTGGAGTACTGTCTGAAAACAGACTGGTAGTCAAGGCTGTTATTGGAGTAGTCAAAGCTGTTATTGGAGTAGTCAAAGCTGTTATTGGAGTAGTCACGGCTGTTATTGGACTACTGTCTGAAAACAGACTGGTAGTCAAGGCTGTTATTGGAGTAGTCAAGGCTGTTATTGGAGTACTGTCTGAAAACAGACTGGTAGTCAAGGCTGTTATCGGAGTAGTTAGGGCAGTTATTGGAGTAGTCAAGGCTGTTATTGGAATAGTCATGGCTGTTATTGGAATAGTCATGGCTGTTATTGGTATAGTCAAGGCTGTTATTGGAGTACTGTCTGAAAGCAGACTGGTTGTCAAGGCTGTTATTGGAGTAGTCACGGCTGTTATTGGAGTACTGTCTGAAAACAGACTGTTAGTCAAGGCTGTTTTTGGAGTAGTCAAGGCTGTTATTGGAGTAGTCACAGCTGTTATTGGAGTACTGTCTGAAAACAGACTGGTAGTCAAGGCTGTTATTGGAGTAGTCAAGACTGTTATTGGAGTAGTCAAGGCTGTTACTGAAGTAGTCAAGGCTGTTATTGGAGTAGTCAAGGCTGTTATTGGAGTAGTCAAGGCTGTTACTGGAGTAGTCAAGGCTGTTATTGGAGTAGTCAAGGCTGTTATTGGAGTAGTCAAGGCTGTTATTGGAGTAGTCAAGCCTGTTATTGGAGTAGTCAAGGCTGTTATTGGAGTGGTCAAGCCTGTTATTGGAGTAGTCAAGGCTGTTTTTGGAGTAGTCAAGCCTGTTATTGGAGTAGTCAAGCCTGTTATTGGAGTAGTCAGGGCTGTTATTGGAGTAGTCAGGGCTGTTATTGGAGTAGTCAGGGCTGTTATTGGAGTAGTCAGGGCTGTTATTGGAGCAGTCAAGGCTGTTATTGGAATAGTCAAGGCTGTTATTGGAATATGCAAGGCTGTTATTGGAATAGTCAAGGCTGTTATTGGAGTACTGTCTGAAAACAGACTGGTAGTCAAGGCTGTTTTTGGAGTAGTCAAGGCTGTTATTGGAGTAGTCAAGGCTGTTATTGGAGTAGTCAAGGCTGTTATTGGAGTAGTCAAGTCTGTTATTGGAGCAGTCAAGGCTGTTATTGGAGTAGTCAAGGCAGTTATTGGAGTAGTCAAGGCAGTTATTGAAGTAGACAGGGCTGTTATTGGAGTACTGTCTGAAAACAGACTGGTAGTCAAGGCTGTTATTGGAGTAGTCAAGGCTGTTATTGGATTAGTCAAGGCTGTTATTGGAGTAGTCAAGGCTGTTATTGGAGTTGTCACGGCTGTTATTGGAGTACTGTCTGAAAACAGACTGGTAGTCAAGCCTGGTATTGGAGTAGTCAGGGCTGTTATTGGAGTAGTCAGGGCTGTTATTGGAGTAGTCAAGGCTGTTATTGGAATAGTCAAGGCTGTTATTTGAGTACTGTCTGAAAACAGACTGGTAGTCAAGGCAGTTATTGGAGTAGTCAGGGCTGTTATTGGAGTACTTTCTGAAAACAGACTGGTAGTCAAGGCTGTTATTGGAGTAGTCAAGGCTGTTATTGGATTAGTCAAGGCTGTTATTGGAGTAGTCAAGGCTGTTATTGGAGTAGTCAAGGCTGTCACTGGAGTAGTCAAGCCTGTTATTGGAGTAGTCAGGGCTGTTATTGGAGTAGTCAATGCTATTATTGGAGTTGTCAAGGCTGTTATTGGAATAGTCACGGCTGTTTTTGGAGTACTGTCTGAAAACAGACTGGTAGTCAAGGCTGTTATTGGAGTAGTCAAGGCTGTTATTGGAGTACTGTCTGAAAACAGACTGGTAGTCAAAGCTGTTAATGGAGTAGTCACGGCTGTTATTGGAGTACTGACTGAAAACAGACTGTTAGTCAAGGCTGTTATTGGAGTAGTCAAGGCTGTTATTGGAGTAGTCACAGCTGTTATTGGAGTACTGTTTGAAAACAGACTGGTAGTCAAGGCTGTTATTGGAGTAGTCAAGGCTGTTACTGGAGTAGTCAAGGCTGTTATTGCAGTAGTCAAGGCTGTTATCGGAGTAGTTAAGGCAGTTATTGGAGTAGTCAAGGCTGTTATTGGAGTAGTCAGGGCTGTTATTGGTATAGTCAAGGCTGTTATTGGAGTACTGTCTGAAAGCAGACTGTTAGTCAAGGCTGTTATTGGAGTAGTCACGGCTGTTATTGGAGTAGTCAAGGCTATTATTGGAGTAGTCAAGGCTGTTATTGGAATAGTCACGGCTGTTATTGGAGTACTGTCTGAAAACAGACTGGTAGTCAAGGCTGTTATTGGAGTAGTCAAAGCTGTTATTGGAGTAGTCAAAGCTGTTATTGGAGTAGTCACGGCTGTTATTGGACTAAAGTCTGAAAACAGACTGGTAGTCAAGGCTGTTATTGGAGTAGTCAAGGCTGTTATTGGAGTACTGTCTGAAAACAGACTGGTAGTCACGGCTGTTATTGGAGTAGTCAAGGCTGTTATTGGAATAGTCACGGCTGTTATTGGAGTACTGTCTGAAAACAGACTGGTAGTCAAGGCTGTTTTAGGAGTAGTCAAAGCTGTTATTGGAGTAGTCAAAGCTGTTATTGGAGTAGTCACGGCTGTTATTGGACTACTGTCTGAAAACAGACTGGTAGTCAAGGCTGTTATTGGAGTAGTCAAGGCTGTTATTGGAGTACTGTCTGAAAACAGACTGGTAGTCAAGGCTGTTATTGGAGTAGTCACGGCTGTTATTGGAGTACTGACTGAAAACAGACTGTTAGTCAAGGCTGTTATTGGAGTAGTCAGGGCTGTTATTGGTATAGTCAACGCTGTTATTGGAGTACTGTCTGAAAGCAGACTGTTAGTCACGGCTGTTATTGGAGTAGTCAAGGCTGTTATTGGAATAGTCACGGCTGTTATTGGAGTACTGTCTGAAAACAGACTGGTAGTCAAGGCTGTTTTAGGAGTAGTCAAAGCTGTTATTGGAGTAGTCAAAGCTGTTATTGGAGTAGTCACGGCTGTTATTGGACTACTGTCTGAAAACAGACTGGTAGTCAAGGCTGTTATTGGAGTAGTCAAGGCTGTTATTGGAGTACTGTCTGAAAACAGACTGGTAGTCAAGGCTGTTATTGGAGTAGTCACGGCTGTTATTGGAGTACTGACTGAAAACAGACTGTTAGTCAAGGCTGTTATTGGAGTAGTCAAGGCTGTTATTGGAGTAGTCACAGCTGTTATTGGAGTACTGTTTGAAAACAGACTGGTAGTCAAGGCTGTTATTGGAGTAGTCAAGGCTGTTACTGGAGTAGTCAAGGCTGTTATTGGAGTAGTCAAGGCTGTTATCGGAGTAGTTAAGGCAGTTATTGGAGTAGTCAAGGCTGTTATTGGAGTAGTCAGGGCTGTTATTGGTATAGTCAAGGCTGTTATTGGAGTACTGTCTGAAAGCAGACTGGTAGTCAAGGCTGTTATTGGAGTAGTCACGGCTGTTATTGGAGTACTGTCTGAAAACAGACTGTTAGTCAAGGATGTTTTTGAAGTAGTCAAGGCTGTTATTGGAGTAGTCACAGCTGTTATTGGAGTACTGTCTGAAAACAGACTGGTAGTCAAGGCTGTTATTGGAGTAGTCAAGACTGTTATTGGAGTAGTCAAGGCTGTTACTGAAGTAGTCAAGGCTGTTATTGGAGTAGTCAAGGCTGTTATTGGAGTAGTCAAGGCTGTTACTGGAGTAGTCAAGGCTGTTATTGGAGTAGTCAAGGCTGTTATTGGAGTAGTCAAGCCTGTTATTGGAGTAGTCAAGGCTGTTATTGGAGTAGTCAAGCCTGTTATTGGAGTAGTCAGGGCTGTTATTGGAGTAGTCAGGGCTGTTATTGGAGTAGTCAGGGCTGTTATTGGAGCAGTCAAGGCTGTTATTGGAATAGTCAAGGCTGTTATTGGAATAGTCAAGGCTGTTATTGGAATAGTCAAGGCTGTTATTGGAGTACTGTCTGAAAACAGACTGGTAGTCAAGGCTGTTTTTGGAGTAGTCAAGGCTGTTATTGGAGTAGTCAAGGCTGTTATTGGAGTAGTCAAGGCTGTTATTGGAGTAGTCAAGTCTGTTATTGGAGTAGTCAAGGCTGTTATTGGAGTAGTCAAGGCAGTTATTGGAGTAGTCAAGGCAGTTATTGAAGTAGACAGGGCTGTTATTGGAGTACTGTCTGAAAACAGACTGGTAGTCAAGGCTGTTATTGGAGTAGTCAAGGCTGTTATTGGATTAGTCAAGGCTGTTATTGGAGTAGTCAAGGCTGTTATTGGAGTAGTCAAGGCTGTTATTGGAGTTGTCACGGCTGTTATTGGAGTACTGTCTGAAAACAGACTGGTAGTCAAGCCTGTTATTGGAGTAGTCAGGGCTGTTATTGGAGTAGTCAGGGCTGTTATTGGAGTAGTCAAGGCTGTTATTGGAATAGTCAAAGCTGTTATTTGAGTACTGTCTGAAAACAGACTGGTAGTCAAGGCTGTTATTGTAGTATTCAAGGCTGTTATTGGAGTAGTCAAGGCTGTTATTGGAGTAGTCAAGGCTGTTATTGGAGTAGTCACGGCTGTTATTGGAGTAGTCACGGCTGTTATTGGAGTACTGTCTGAAAACAGACTGGTAGTCAAGGCTGTTATTGGAGTAGTCATAGCTGTTATTGGAGTAGTCACGGCTGTTATTGGACTACTGTCTGAAAACAGACTGGTAGTCAAGGCTGTTATTGGAGTAGTCAAGGCTGTTATTGGAGTACTGTCTGAAAACAGACTGGTAGTCAAAGCTGTTATTGGAGTAGTCACGGCTGTTATTGGAGTACTGACTGAAAACAGACTGTTAGTCAAGGCTGTTATTGGAGTAGTCAAGGCTGTTATTGGAGTAGTCACAGCTGTTATTGGAGTACTGTTTGAAAACAGACTGGTAGTCAAGGCTGTTATTGGAGTAGTCAAGGCTGTTACTGGAGTAGTCAAGGCTGTTATTGCAGTAGTCAAGGCTGTTATCGGAGTAGTTAAGGCAGTTATTGGAGTAGTCAAGGCTGTTATTGGAGTAGTCAGGGCTGTTATTGGTATAGTCAAGGCTGTTATTGGAGTACTGTCTGAAAGCAGACTGTTAGTCAAGGCTGTTATTGGAGTAGTCATGGCTGTTATTGGAGTAGTCAAGGCTATTATTGGAGTAGTCAAGGCTGTTATTGGAATAGTCACGGCTGTTATTGGAGTACTGTCTGAAAACAGACTGGTAGTCAAGGCTGTTATTGGAGTAGTCAAAGCTGTTATTGGAGTAGTCAAAGCTGTTATTGGAGTAGTCACGGCTGTTATTGGACTACTGTCTGAAAACAGACTGGTAGTCAAGGCTGTTATTGGAGTAGTCAAGGCTGTTATTGGAGTACTGTCTGAAAACAGACTGGTAGTCAAGGCTGTTATTGGAGTAGTCACGGCTGTTATTGGAGTACTGACTGAAAACAGACTGTTAGTCAAGGCTGTTATTGGAGTAGTCAAGGCTGTTATTGGAGTAGTCACAGCTGTTATTGGAGTACTGTTTGAAAACAAACTGGTAGTCAAGGCTGTTATTGGAGTAGTCAAGGCTGTTACTGGAGTAGTCAAGGCTGTTATTTGAGTAGTCAAGGCTGTTATTGGAGTAGTCAAGGCTGTTATTGGAGTAGTCAAGGCTGTTACTGGAGTAGTCAAGGCTGTTATTGGAGTAGTCAGGGCTGTTATTGGTATAGTCAACGCTGTTATTGGAGTACTGTCTGAAAGCAGACTGTTAGTCAAGGCTGTTATTGGAGTAGTCACGGCTGTTATTGGAGTAGTCAAGGCTATTATTGGAGTAGTCAAGGCTGTTATTGGAATAGTCACGGCTGTTATTGGAGTACTGTCTGAAAACAGACTGGTAGTCAAGGCTGTTATTGGAGTAGTCACGGCTGTTATTGGAGTACTGACTGAAAACAGACTGTTAGTCAAGGCTGTTATTGGAGTAGTCAAGGCTGTTATTGGAGTAGTCACAGCTGTTATTGGAGTACTGTTTGAAAACAGACTGGTAGTCAAGGCTGTTATTGGAGTAGTCAAGGCTGTTACTGGAGTAGTCAAGGCTGTTATTGGAGTAGTCAAGGCTGTTATCGGAGTAGTTAAGGCAGTTATTGGAGTAGTCAAGGCTGTTATTGGAGTAGTCAGGGCTGTTATTGGTATAGTCAAGGCTGTTATTGGAGTACTGTCTGAAAGCAGACTGGTAGTCAAGGCTGTTATTGGAGTAGTCACGGCTGTTATTGGAGTACTGTCTGAAAACAGACTGTTAGTCAAGGATGTTTTTGAAGTAGTCAAGGCTGTTATTGGAGTAGTCACAGCTGTTATTGGAGTACTGTCTGAAAACAGACTGGTAGTCAAGGCTGTTATTGGAGTAGTCAAGACTGTTATTGGAGTAGTCAAGGCTGTTACTGAAGTAGTCAAGGCTGTTATTGGAGTAGTCAAGGCTGTTATTGGAGTAGTCAAGGCTGTTACTGGAGTAGTCAAGGCTGTTATTGGAGTAGTCAAGCCTGTTATTGGAGTAGTCAAGGCTGTTATTGGAATAGTCAAGCCTGTTATTGGAGTAGTCAGGGCTGTTATTGGAGTAGTCAGGGCTGTTATTGGAGTAGTCAGGGCTGTTATTGGAGCAGTCAAGGCTGTTATTGGAATAGTCAAGGCTGTTATTGGAATAGTCAAGGCTGTTATTGGAATAGTCAAGGCTGTTATTGGAGTACTGTCTGAAAACAGACTGGTAGTCAAGGCTGTTTTTGGAGTAGTCAAGGCTGTTATTGGAGTAGTCAAGGCTGTTATTGGAGTAGTCAAGGCTGTTATTGGAGTAGTCAAGTCTGTTATTGGAGTAGTCAAGGCTGTTATTGGAGTAGTCAAGGCAGTTATTGGAGTAGTCAAGGCAGTTATTGAAGTAGACAGGGCTGTTATTGGAGTACTGTCTGAAAACAGACTGGTAGTCAAGGCTGTTATTGGAGTAGTCAAGGCTGTTATTGGATTAGTCAAGGCTGTTATTGGAGTAGTCAAGGCTGTTATTGGAGTAGTCAAGGCTGTTATTGGAGTTGTCACGGCTGTTATTGGAGTACTGTCTGAAAACAGACTGGTAGTCAAGGCTGTTATTGGAGTAGTCAAAGCTGTTATTGGAGTAGTCAAAGCTGTTATTGGAGTAGTCACGGCTGTTATTGGACTACTGTCTGAAAACAGACTGGTAGTCAAGGCTGTTATTGGAGTAGTCAAGGCTGTTATTGGAGTACTGTCTGAAAACAGACTGGTAGTCAAGGCTGTTATTGGAGTAGTCACGGCTGTTATTGGAGTACTGACTGAAAACAGACTGTTAGTCAAGGCTGTTATTGGAGTAGTCAAGGCTGTTATTGGAGTAGTCACAGCTGTTATTGGAGTACTGTTTGAAAACAGACTGGTAGTCAAGGCTGTTATTGGAGTAGTCAAGGCTGTTACTGGAGTAGTCAAGGCTGTTATTTGAGTAGTCAAGGCTGTTATTGGAGTAGTCAAGGCTGTTATTGGAGTAGTCAAGGCTGTTACTGGAGTAGTCAAGGCTGTTATTGGAGTAGTCAGGGCTGTTATTGGTATAGTCAACGCTGTTATTGGAGTACTGTCTGAAAGCAGACTGTTAGTCAAGGCTGTTATTGGAGTAGTCACGGCTGTTATTGGAGTAGTCAAGGCTATTATTGGAGTAGTCAAGGCTGTTATTGGAATAGTCACGGCTGTTATTGGAGTACTGTCTGAAAACAGACTGGTAGTCAAGGCTGTTATTGGAGTAGTCACGGCTGTTATTGGAGTACTCACTGAAAACAGACTGTTAGTCAAGGCTGTTATTGGAGTAGTCAAGGCTGTTATTGGAGTAGTCACAGCTGTTATTGGAGTACTGTTTGAAAACAGACTGGTAGTCAAGGCTGTTATTGGAGTAGTCAAGGCTGTTACTGGAGTAGTCAAGGCTGTTACTGGAGTAGTCAAGGCTGTTATCGGAGTAGTTAAGGCAGTTATTGGAGTAGTCAAGGCTGTTATTGGAGTAGTCAGGGCTGTTATTGGTATAGTCAAGGCTGTTATTGGAGTACTGTCTGAAAGCAGACTGGTAGTCAAGGCTGTTATTGGAGTAGTCACGGCTGTTATTGGAGTACTGTCTGAAAACAGACTGTTAGTCAAGGATGTTTTTGAAGTAGTCAAGGCTGTTATTGGAGTAGTCACAGCTGTTATTGGAGTACTGTCTGAAAACAGACTGGTAGTCAAGGCTGTTATTGGAGTAGTCAAGACTGTTATTGGAGTAGTCAAGGCTGTTACTGAAGTAGTCAAGGCTGTTATTGGAGTAGTCAAGGCTGTTATTGGAGTAGTCAAGGCTGTTACTGGAGTAGTCAAGGCTGTTATTGGAGTAGTCAAGGCTGTTATTGGAGTAGTCAAGGCTGTTATTGGAGTAGTCAAGCCTGTTATTGGAGTAGTCAAGGCTGTTATTGGAGTAGTCAAGCCTGTTATTGGAGTAGTCAGGGCTGTTATTGGAGTAGTCAGGGCTGTTATTGGAGTAGTCAGGTCTGTTATTGGAGCAGTCAAGGCTGTTATTGGAATAGTCAAGGCTGTTATTGGAATAGTCAAGGCTGTTATTGGAATAGTCAAGGCTGTTATTGGAGTACTGTCTGAAAACAGACTGGTAGTCAAGGCTGTTTTTGGAGTAGTCAAGGCTGTTATTGGAGTAGTCAAGGCTGTTATTGGAGTAGTCAAGGCTGTTATTGGAGTAGTCAAGTCTGTTATTGGAGTAGTCAAGGCTGTTATTGGAGTAGTCAAGGCTGTTATTGGAGTAGTCAAGGCAGTTATTGGAGTAGTCAAGGCAGTTATTGAAGTAGACAGGGCTGTTATTGGAGTACTGTCTGAAAACAGACTGGTAGTCAAGGCTGTTATTGGAGTAGTCAAGGCTGTTATTGGATTAGTCAAGGCTGTTATTGGAGTAGTCAAGGCTGTTATTGGAGTAGTCAAGGCTGTTATTGGAGTTGTCACGGCTGTTATTGGAGTACTGTCTGAAAACAGACTGGTAGTCAAGGCTGTTATTGGAGTAGTCAAAGCTGTTATTGGAGTAGTCAAAGCTGTTATTGGAGTAGTCACGGCTGTTATTGGACTACTGTCTGAAAACAGACTGGTAGTCAAGGCTGTTATTGGAGTAGTCAAGGCTGTTATTGGAGTACTGTCTGAAAACAGACTGGTAGTCAAGGCTGTTATTGGAGTAGTCACGGCTGTTATTGGAGTACTGACTGAAAACAGACTGGTAGTCAAGGCTGTTATTGGAGTAGTCACGGCTGTTATTGGAGTACTGACTGAAAACAGACTGTTAGTCAAGGCTGTTATTGGAGTAGTCAAGGCTGTTATTGGAGTAGTCAAGGCTGTTATTGGAGTAGTCACAGCTGTTATTGGAGTACTGTTTGAAAACAGACTGGTAGTCAAGGCTGTTATTGGAGTAGTCAAGGCTGTTACTGGAGTAGTCAAGGCTGTTATTTGAGTAGTCAAGGCTGTTATTGGAGTAGTCAAGGCTGTTATTGGAGTAGTCAAGGCTGTTACTGGAGTAGTCAAGGCTGTTATTGGAGTAGTCAGGGCTGTTATTGGTATAGTCAACGCTGTTATTGGAGTACTGTCTGAAAGCAGACTGTTAGTCAAGGCTGTTATTGGAGTAGTCACGGCTGTTATTGGAGTAGTCAAGGCTATTATTGGAGTAGTCAAGGCTGTTATTGGAATAGTCACGGCTGTTATTGGAGTACTGTCTGAAAACAGACTGGTAGTCAAGGCTGTTATTGGAGTAGTCACGGCTGTTATTGGAGTACTGACTGAAAACAGACTGTTAGTCAAGGCTGTTATTGGAGTAGTCAAGGCTGTTATTGGAGTAGTCACAGCTGTTATTGGAGTACTGTTTGAAAACAGACTGGTAGTCAAGGCTGTTATTGGAGTAGTCAAGGCTGTTACTGGAGTAGTCAAGGCTGTTATTGGAGTAGTCAAGGCTGTTATCGGAGTAGTTAAGTCAGTTATTGGAGTAGTCAAGGCTGTTATTGGAGTAGTCAGGGCTGTTATTGGTATAGTCAAGGCTGTTATTGGAGTACTGTCTGAAAGCAGACTGGTAGTCAAGGCTGTTATTGGAGTAGTCACGGCTGTTATTGGAGTACTGTCTGAAAACAGACTGTTAGTCAAGGATGTTTTTGAAGTAGTCAAGGCTGTTATTGGAGTAGTCACAGCTGTTATTGGAGTACTGTCTGAAAACAGACTGGTAGTCAAGGCTGTTATTGGAGTAGTCAAGACTGTTATTGGAGTAGTCAAGGCTGTTACTGAAGTAGTCAAGGCTGTTATTGGAGTAGTCAAGGCTGTTATTGGAGTAGTCAAGGCTGTTACTGGAGTAGTCAAGGCTGTTATTGGAGTAGTCAAGGCTGTTATTGGAGTAGTCAAGGCTGTTATTGGAGTAGTCAAGCCTGTTATTGGAGTAGTCAAGGCTGTTATTGGAGTAGTCAAGCCTGTTATTGGAGTAGTCAGGGCTGTTATTGGAGTAGTCAGGGCTGTTATTGGAGTAGTCAGGGCTGTTATTGGAGCAGTCAAGGCTGTTATTGGAATAGTCAAGGCTGTTATTGGAATAGTCAAGGCTGTTATTGGAATAGTCAAGGCTGTTATTGGAGTACTGTCTGAAAACAGACTGGTAGTCAAGGCTGTTTTTGGAGTAGTCAAGGCTGTTATTGGAGTAGTCAAGGCTGTTATTGGAGTAGTCAAGGCTGTTATTGGAGTAGTCAAGTCTGTTATTGGAGTAGTCAAGGCTGTTATTGGAGTAGTCAAGGCAGTTATTGGAGTAGTCAAGGCAGTTATTGAAGTAGACAGGGCTGTTATTGGAGTACTGTCTGAAAACAGACTGGTAGTCAAGGCTGTTATTGGAGTAGTCAAGGCTGTTATTGGATTAGTCAAGGCTGTTATTGGAGTAGTCAAGGCTGTTATTGGAGTAGTCAAGGCTGTTATTGGAGTTGTCACGGCTGTTATTGGAGTACTGTCTGAAAACAGACTGGTAGTCAAGCCTGTTATTGGAGTAGTCAGGGCTGTTATTGGAGTAGTCAGGGCTGTTATTGGAGTAGTCAAGGCTGTTATTGGAATAGTCAAGGCTGTTATTTGAGTACTGTCTGAAAACAGACTGGTAGTCAAGGCTGTTATTGTAGTATTCAAGGCTGTTATTGGAATAGTCAAGGCTGTTATTGGAGTAGTCAAGGCTGTTATTGGAGTAGTCACGGCTGTTATTGGAGTAGTCACGGCTGTTATTGGAGTACTGTCTGAAAACAGACTGGTAGTCAAGGCTGTTATTGGAGTAGTCAAAGCTGTTATTGGAGTAGTCACGGCTGTTATTGGACTACTGTCTGAAAACAGACTGGTAGTCAAGGCTGTTATTGGAGTAGTCAAGGCTGGTATTGGAGTACTGTCTGAAAACAGACTGTTAGTCAAGGCTGTTATTGGAGTAGTCAAGGCTGTTATTGGAGTAGTCACGGCTGTTATTGGAGTAGTCAAGGCTATTATTGGAGTAGTCAAGGCTGTTATTGGAGTACTGTCTGAAAACAGTCTGGTAGTCAAGGCTGTTATTGGAGTAGTCAAGGCTGTTATTGGATTAGTCAAGGCTGTTATTGGAGTAGTCAAGGCTGTTATTGGAGTAGTCAAGGCTGTTATTGGAGTTGTCACGGCTGTTATTGGAGTACTGTCTGAAAACAGACTGGTAGTCAAGCCTGTTATTGGAGTAGTCAGGGCTGTTATTGGAGTAGTCAGGGCTGTTATTGGAGTAGTCAAAGCTGTTATTTGAGTACTGTCTGAAAACAGACTGGTAGTCAAGGCTGTTATTGTAGTATTCAAGGCTGTTATTGGAGTAGTCAAGGCTGTTATTGGAGTAGTCAAGGCTGTTATTGGAGTAGTCACGGCTGTTATTGGAGTAGTCACGGCTGTTATTGGAGTACTGTCTGAAAACAGACTGGTAGTCAAGGCTGTTATTGGAGTAGTCAAAGCTGTTATTGGAGTAGTCACGGCTGTTATTGGAGTAGTCAAGGCTGTTATTGGAGTAGTCAAGCCTGTTATTGGAGTAGTCAGGGCTGTTATTGGAGTAGTCAGGGCTGTTATTGGAGTAGTCAGGGCTGTTATTGGAGCAGTCAAGGCTGTTATTGGAATAGTCAAGGCTGTTATTGGAATAGTCAAGGCTGTTATTGGAATAGTCAAGGCTGTTATTGGAGTACTGTCTGAAAACAGACTGGTAGTCAAGGCTGTTTTTGGAGTAGTCAAGGCTGTTATTGGAGTAGTCAAGGCTGTTATTGGAGTAGTCAAGGCTGTTATTGGAGTAGTCAAGTCTGTTATTGGAGTAGTCAAGGCTGTTATTGGAGTAGTCAAGGCAGTTATTGGAGTAGTCAAGGCAGTTATTGAAGTAGACAGGGCTGTTATTGGAGTACTGTCTGAAAACAGACTGGTAGTCAAGGCTGTTATTGGAGTAGTCAAGGCTGTTATTGGATTAGTCAAGGCTGTTATTGGAGTAGTCAAGGCTGTTATTGGAGTAGTCAAGGCTGTTATTGGAGTTGTCACGGCTGTTATTGGAGTACTGTCTGAAAACAGACTGGTAGTCAAGCCTGTTATTGGAGTAGTCAGGGCTGTTATTGGAGTAGTCAGGGCTGTTATTGGAGTAGTCAAGGCTGTTATTGGAATAGTCAAGGCTGTTATTTGAGTACTGTCTGAAAACAGACTGGTAGTCAAGGCTGTTATTGTAGTATTCAAGGCTGTTATTGGAGTAGTCAAGGATGTTATTGGAGTAGTCAAGGCTGTTATTGGAGTAGTCACGGCTGTTATTGGAGTAGTCACGGCTGTTATTGGAGTACTGTCTGAAAACAGACTGGTAGTCAAGGCTGTTATTGGAGTAGTCAAAGCTGTTATTGGAGTAGTCACGGCTGTTATTGGACTACTGTCTGAAAACAGACTGGTAGTCAAGGCTGTTATTGGAGTAGTCAAGGCTGTTATTGGAGTACTGTCTGAAAACAGACTGTTAGTCAAGGCTGTTATTGGAGTAGTCAAGGCTGTTATTGGAGTAGTCACGGCTGTTATTGGAGTAGTCAAGGCTATTATTGGAGTAGTCAAGGCTGTTATTGGAGTACTGTCTGAAAACAGACTGGTAGTCAAGGCTGTTATTGGAGTAGTCAAGGCTGTTATTGGATTAGTCAAGGCTGTTATTGGAGTAGTCAAGGCTGTTATTGGAGTAGTCAAGGCTGTTATTGGAGTTGTCACGGCTGTTATTGGAGTACTGTCTGAAAACAGACTGGTAGTCAAGCCTGTTATTGGAGTAGTCAGGGCTGTTATTGGAGTAGTCAGGGCTGTTATTGGAGTAGTCAAGGCTGTTATTGGAATAGTCAAAGCTGTTATTTGAGTACTGTCTGAAAACAGACTGGTAGTCAAGGCTGTTATTGTAGTATTCAAGGCTGTTATTGGAGTAGTCAAGGCTGTTATTGGAGTAGTCAAGGCTGTTATTGGAGTAGTCACGGCTGTTACTGGAGTAGTCACGGCTGTTATTGGAGTACTGTCTGAAAACAGACTGGTAGTCAAGGCTGTTATTGGAGTAGTCAAAGCTGTTATTGGAGTAGTCACGGCTGTTATTGGACTACTGTCTGAAAACAGACTGGTAGTCAAGGCTGTTATTGGAGTAGTCAAGGCTGTTATTGGAGTACTGTCTGAAAACAGACTGGTAGTCAAAGCTGTTATTGGAGTAGTCACGGCTGTTATTGGAGTACTGACTGAAAACAGACTGTTAGTCAAGGCTGTTATTGGAGTAGTCAAGGCTGTTATTGGAGTAGTCACAGCTGTTATTGGAGTACTGTTTGAAAACAGACTGGTAGTCAAGGCTGTTATTGGAGTAGTCAAGGCTGTTACTGGAGTAGTCAAGGCTGTTATTGCAGTAGTCAAGGCTGTTATCGGAGTAGTTAAGGCAGTTATTGGAGTAGTCAAGGCTGTTATTGGAGTAGTCAGGGCTGTTATTGGTATAGTCAAGGCTGTTATTGGAGTACTGTCTGAAAGCAGACTGTTAGTCAAGGCTGTTATTGGAGTAGTCACGGCTGTTATTGGAGTAGTCAAGGCTATTATTGGAGTAGTCAAGGCTGTTATTGGAATAGTCACGGCTGTTATTGTAGTACTGTCTGAAAACAGACTGGTAGTCAAGGCTGTTATTGGAGTAGTCAAAGCTGTTATTGGAGTAGTCAAAGCTGTTATTGGAGTAGTCACGGCTGTTATTGGACTACTGTCTGAAAACAGACTGGTAGTCAAGGCTGTTATTGGAGTAGTCAAGGCTGTTATTGGAGTACTGTCTGAAAACAGACTGGTAGTCAAGGCTGTTATTGGAGTAGTCACGGCTGTTATTGGAGTACTGACTGAAAACAGACTGTTAGTCAAGGCTGTTATTGGAGTAGTCAAGGCTGTTATTGGAGTAGTCACAGCTGTTATTGGAGTACTGTTTGAAAACAGACTGGTAGTCAAGGCTGTTATTGGAGTAGTCAAGGCTGTTACTGGAGTAGTCAAGGCTGTTATTTGAGTAGTCAAGGCTGTTATTGGAGTAGTCAAGGCTGTTATTGGAGTAGTCAAGGCTGTTACTGGAGTAGTCAAGGCTGTTATTGGAGTAGTCAGGGCTGTTATTGGTATAGTCAACGCTGTTATTGGAGTACTGTCTGAAAGCAGACTGTTAGTCAAGGCTGTTATTGGAGTAGTCACGGCTGTTATTGGAGTAGTCAAGGCTATTATTGGAGTAGTCAAGGCTGTTATTGGAATAGTCACGGCTGTTATTGGAGTACTGTCTGAAAACAGACTGGTAGTCAAGGCTGTTATTGGAGTAGTCACGGCTGTTATTGGAGTACTGACTGAAAACAGACTGTTAGTCAAGGATGTTTTTGAAGTAGTCAAGGCTGTTATTGGAGTAGTCACAGCTGTTATTGGAGTACTGTCTGAAAACAGACTGGTAGTCAAGGCTGTTATTGGAGTAGTCAAGGCTGTTATCGGAGTAGTTAAGGCAGTTATTGGAGTAGTCAAGGCTGTTATTGGAGTAGTCAGGGCTGTTATTGGTATAGTCAAGGCTGTTATTGGAGTACTGTCTGAAAGCAGACTGGTAGTCAAGGCTGTTATTGGAGTAGTCACGGCTGTTATTGGAGTACTGTCTGAAAACAGACTGTTAGTCAAGGATGTTTTTGAAGTAGTCAAGGCTGTTATTGGAGTAGTCACAGCTGTTATTGGAGTACTGTCTGAAAACAGACTGGTAGTCAAGGCTGTTATTGGAGTAGTCAAGACTGTTATTGGAGTAGTCAAGGCTGTTACTGAAGTAGTCAAGGCTGTTATTGGAGTAGTCAAGGCTGTTATTGGAGTAGTCAAGGCTGTTACTGGAGTAGTCAAGGCTGTTATTGGAGTAGTCAAGGCTGTTATTGGAGTAGTCAAGGCTGTTATTGGAGTAGTCAAGCCTGTTATTGGAGTAGTCAAGGCTGTTATTGGAGTAGTCAGGGCTGTTATTGGAGTAGTCAGGGCTGTTATTGGAGTAGTCAGGGCTGTTATTGGAGTAGTCAGGGCTGTTATTGGAGCAGTCAAGGCTGTTATTGGAATAGTCAAGGCTGTTATTGGAATAGTCAAGGCTGTTATTGGAATAGTCAAGGCTGTTATTGGAGTAGTCAAGGCAGTTATTGGAGTAGTCAAGGCAGTTATTGAAGTAGACAGGGCTGTTATTGGAGTACTGTCTGAAAACAGACTGGTAGTCAAGGCTGTTATTGGAGTAGTCAAGGCTGTTATTGGATTAGTCAAGGCTGTTATTGGAGTAGTCAAGGCTGTTATTGGAGTAGTCAAGGCTGTTATTGGAGTTGTCACGGCTGTTATTGGAGTACTGTCTGAAAACAGACTGGTAGTCAAGCCTGTTATTGGAGTAGTCAGGGCTGTTATTGGAGTAGTCAGGGCTGTTATTGGAGTAGTCAAGGCTGTTATTGGAATAGTCAAGGCTGTTATTTGAGTACTGTCTGAAAACAGACTGGTAGTCAAGGCTGTTATTGTAGTATTCAAGGCTGTTATTGGAGTAGTCAAGGCTGTTATTGGAGTAGTCAAGGCTGTTATTGGAGTAGTCACGGCTGTTATTGGAGTAGTCACGGCTGTTATTGGAGTACTGTCTGAAAACAGACTGGTAGTCAAGGCTGTTATTGGAGTAGTCAAAGCTGTTATTGGAGTAGTCACGGCTGTTATTGGACTACTGTCTGAAAACAGACTGGTAGTCAAGGCTGTTATTGGAGTAGTCAAGGCTGTTATTGGAGTACTGTCTGAAAACAGACTGTTAGTCAAGGCTGTTATTGGAGTAGTCAAGGCTGTTATTGGAGTAGTCACGGCTGTTATTGGAGTAGTCAAGGCTATTATTGGAGTAGTCAAGGCTGTTATTGGAATAGTCACGGCTGTTATTGGAGTACTGTCTGAAAACAGACTGGTAGTCAAGGCTGTTTTAGGAGTAGTCAAAGCTGTTATTGGAGTAGTCAAAGCTGTTATTGGAGTAGTCACGGCTGTTATTGGACTACTGTCTGAAAACAGACTGGTAGTCAAGGCTGTTATTGGAGTAGTCAAGGCTGTTATTGGAGTACTGTCTGAAAACAGACTGGTAGTCAAGGCTGTTATTGGAGTAGTCACGGCTGTTATTGGAGTACTGACTGAAAACAGACTGTTAGTCAAGGCTGTTATTGGAGTAGTCAAGGCTGTTATTGGAGTAGTCACAGCTGTTATTGGAGTACTGTTTGAAAACAGACTGGTAGTCAAGGCTGTTATTGGAGTAGTCAAGACTGTTATTGGAGTAGTCAAGGCTGTTACTGAAGTAGTCAAGGCTGTTATTGGAGTAGTCAAGGCTGTTATTGGAGTAGTCAAGGCTGTTACTGGAGTAGTCAAGGCTGTTATTGGAGTAGTCAAGGCTGTTATTGGAGTAGTCAAGGCTGTTATTGGAGTAGTCAAGCCTGTTATTGGAGTAGTCAAGGCTGTTATTGGAGTAGTCAAGCCTGTTATTGGAGTAGTCAGGGCTGTTATTGGAGTAGTCAGGGCTGTTATTGGAGTAGTCAGGGCTGTTATTGGAGCAGTCAAGGCTGTTATTGGAATAGTCAAGGCTGTTATTGGAATAGTCAAGGCTGTTATTGGAATAGTCAAGGCTGTTATTGGAGTACTGTCTGAAAACAGACTGGTAGTCAAGGCTGTTTTTGGAGTAGTCAAGGCTGTTATTGGAGTAGTCAAGGCTGTTATTGGAGTAGTCAAGGCTGTTATTGGAGTAGTCAAGTCTGTTATTGGAGTAGTCAAGGCTGTTATTGGAGTAGTCAAGGCTGTTATTGGAGTAGTCAAGGCTGTTATTGGAGTAGTCAAGTCTGTTATTGGAGTAGTCAAGGCTGTTATTGGAGTAGTCAAGGCAGTTATTGGAGTAGTCAAGGCAGTTATTGAAGTAGACAGGGCTGTTATTGGAGTACTGTCTGAAAACAGACTGGTAGTCAAGGCTGTTATTGGAGTAGTCAAGGCTGTTATTGGATTAGTCAAGGCTGTTATTGGAGTAGTCAAGGCTTTTATTGGAGTAGTCAAGGCTGTTATTGGAGTTGTCACGGCTGTTATTGGAGTACTGTCTGAAAACAGACTGGTAGTCAAGCCTGTTATTGGAGTAGTCAGGGCTGTTATTGGAGTAGTCAGGGCTGTTATTGGAGTAGTCAAGGCTGTTATTGGAATAGTCAAGGCTGTTATTTGAGTACTGTCTGAAAACAGACTGGTAGTCAAGGCTGTTATTGTAGTATTCAAGGCTGTTATTGGAGTAGTCAAGGCTGTTATTGGAGTAGTCAAGGCTGTTATTGGAGTAGTCACGGCTGTTATTGGAGTAGTCACGGCTGTTATTGGAGTACTGTCTGAAAACAGACTGGTAGTCAAGGCTGTTATTGGAGTAGTCAAAGCTGTTATTGGAGTAGTCACGGCTGTTATTGGACTACTGTCTGAAAACAGACTGGTAGTCAAGGCTGTTATTGGAGTAGTCAAGGCTGTTATTGGAGTACTGTCTGAAAACAGACTGTTAGTCAAGGCTGTTATTGGAGTAGTCAAGGCTGTTATTGGAGTAGTCACGGCTGTTATTGGAGTAGTCAAGGCTATTATTGGAGTAGTCAAGGCTGTTATTGGAATAGTCACGGCTGTTATTGGAGTACTGTCTGAAAACAGACTGGTAGTCAAGGCTGTTTTAGGAGTAGTCAAAGCTGTTATTGGAGTAGTCAAAGCTGTTATTGGAGTAGTCACGGCTGTTATTGGACTACTGTCTGAAAACAGACTGGTAGTCAAGGCTGTTATTCGAGTAGTCAAGGCTGTTATTGGAGTACTGTCTGAAAACAGACTGGTAGTCAAGGCTGTTATTGGAGTAGTCACGGCTGTTATTGGAGTACTGACTGAAAACAGACTGTTAGTCAAGGCTGTTATTGGAGTAGTCAAGGCTGTTATTGGAGTAGTCACAGCTGTTATTGGAGTACTGTTTGAAAACAGACTGGTAGTCAAGGCTGTTATTGGAGTAGTCAAGGCTGTTACTGGAGTAGTCAAGGCTGTTATTGGAGTAGTCAAGGCTGTTATCGGAGTAGTTAAGGCAGTTATTGGAGTAGTCAAGGCTGTTATTGGAGTAGTCAGGGCTGTTATTGGTATAGTCAAGGCTGTTATTGGAGTACTGTCTGAAAGCAGACTGGTAGTCAAGGCTGTTATTGGAGTAGTCACGGCTGTTATTGGAGTACTGTCTGAAAACAGACTGTTAGTCAAGGATGTTTTTGAAGTAGTCAAGGCTGTTATTGGAGTAGTCACAGCTGTTATTGGAGTACTGTCTGAAAACAGACTGGTAGTCAAGGCTGTTATTGGAGTAGTCAAGACTGTTATTGGAGTAGTCAAGGCTGTTACTGAAGTAGTCAAGGCTGTTATTGGAGTAGTCAAGGCTGTTACTGGAGTAGTCAAGGCTGTTACTGGAGTAGTCAAGGCTGTTATTGGAGTAGTCAAGGCTGTTATTGGAGTAGTCAAGCCTGTTATTGGAGTAGTCAAGGCTGTTATTGGAGTAGTCAAGCCTGTTATTGGAGTAGTCAGGGCTGTTATTGGAGTAGTCAGGGCTGTTATTGGAGTAGTCAGGGCTGTTATTGGAGCAGTCAAGGCTGTTATTGGAATAGTCAAGGCTGTTATTGGAATAGTCAAGGCTGTTATTGGAATAGTCAAGGCTGTTATTGGAGTACTGTCTGAAAACAGACTGGTAGTCAAGGCTGTTTTTGGAGTAGTCAAGGCTGTTATTGGAGTAGTCAAGGCTGTTATTGGAGTAGTCAAGGCTGTTATTGGAGTAGTCAAGTCTGTTATTGGAGTAGTCAAGGCTGTTATTGGAGTAGTCAAGGCAGTTATTGGAGTAGTCAAGGCAGTTATTGAAGTAGACAGAGCTGTTATTGGAGTACTGTCTGAAAACAGACTGGTAGTCAAGGCTGTTATTGGAGTAGTCAAGGCTGTTATTGGATTAGTCAAGGCTGTTATTGGAGTAGTCAAGGCTGTTATTGGAGTAGTCAAGGCTGTTATTGGAGTTGTCACGGCTGTTATTGGAGTACTGTCTGAAAACAGACTGGTAGTCAAGCCTGTTATTGGAGTAGTCAGGGCTGTTATTGGAGTAGTCAGGGCTGTTATTGGAGTAGTCAAGGCTGTTATTGGAATAGTCAAGGCTGTTATTTGAGTACTGTCTGAAAACAGACTGGTAGTCAAGGCTGTTATTGTAGTATTCAAGGCTGTTATTGGAGTAGTCAAGGCTGTTATTGGAGTAGTCAAGGCTGTTATTGGAGTAGTCACGGCTGTTATTGGAGTAGTCACGGCTGTTATTGGAGTACTGTCTGAAAACAGACTGGTAGTCAAGGCTGTTATTGGAGTAGTCAAAGCTGTTATTGGAGTAGTCACGGCTGTTATTGGACTACTGTCTGAAAACAGACTGGTAGTCAAGGCTGTTATTGGAGTAGTCAAGGCTGTTATTGGAGTACTGTCTGAAAACAGACTGTTAGTCAAGGCTGTTATTGGAGTAGTCAAGGCTGTTATTGGAGTAGTCACGGCTGTTATTGGAGTACTGTTTGAAAACAGACTGGTAGTCAAGGCTGTTATTGGAGTAGTCAAGGCTGTTACTGGAGTAGTCAAGGCTGTTATTGGAGTAGTCAAGGCTGTTATTGGAGTAGTCAGGGCTGTTATTGGAGTAGTCAAGGCTGTTATTGGAGTACTGTCTGAAAACAGACTGGTAGTCAAGGCTGTTATTGGAGTTGTCACGGCTGTTATTGGAGTACTGTCTGAAAACAGACTGGTAGTCAAGCCTGTTATTGGAGTAGTCAGGGCTGTAATTGGAGTAGTCAGGGCTGTTATTGGAGTAGTCAGGGCTGTTATTGGAGTAGTCAAGGCTGTTATTGGAATAGTCAAGGCTGTTATTTGAGTACTGTCTGAAAACAGACTGGTAGTCAAGGCTGTTATTGTAGTATTCAAGGCTGTTATTGGAGTAGTCAAGGCTGTTATTGGAGTAGTCAAGGCTGTTATTGGAGTAGTCACGGCTGTTATTGGACTAGTCACGGCTGTTATTGGAGTACTGTCTGAAAACAGACTGGTAGTCAAGGCTGTTATTGGAGTAGTCAAAGCTGTTATTGGAGTAGTCACGGCTGTTATTGGACTACTGTCTGAAAACAGACTGGTAGTCAAAGCTGTTATTGGAGTAGTCAAGGCTGTTATTGGAGTACTGTCTGAAAACAGACTGTTAGTCAAGGCTGTTATTGGAGTAGTCAAGGCTGTTATTGGAGTAGTCACGGCTGTTATTGGAGTACTGTTTGAAAACAGACTGGTAGTCAAGGCTGTTATTGGAGTAGTCAAGGCTGTTACTGGAGTAGTCAAGGCTGTTATTGGAGTAGTCAAGGCTGTTATTGGAGTAGTCAGGGCTGTTATTGGAGTAGTCAAGGCTGTTATTGGAGTACTGTCTGAAAACAGACTGGTAGTCAAGGCTGTTATGGGAGTAGTCACGGCTGTTATTGGAGTACTGTCTGAAAACAGACTGTTAGTGAAGGCTGTTATTGGAGTAGTCACGGCTGTTATTGGAGTACTGTCTGAAAATAGACTGGTAGTCAAGGCTGTTATTGAAGTACTGTCTGAAAACAGACTGGTAGTCAAGGCTGTTATTGGAGTACTGTCTGAAAACAGACTGGTAGTCAAGGCTGTTATTGAAGTAGTCAAGGCTGTTTTTGGAGTAGTCAAGGCTGTTTTTGGAGTAGTCAAGGCTGTTATTGGAGTAGTACCGGCTGTTATTGGAGTACTGTCTGAAAACAGACTGGTAGTCAAGGCTGTTATTGGAGTAGTCAAGGCTGTTATTGGAGTAATCAAGGTTGTTATTGGAGTAGTCACGGCTGTTATTGGAGTAGTCACGGCTGTTATTGGAGTACTGTCTGAAAACAAACTGGTAGTCAAGGCTGTTATTGGAATAGTCAAGGCTGTTATTGGAGTAGTCAAGGCTGTTATTGGAGTACTGTCTAAAAATAGACTGGTAGTCAAGGCTGTTATTGGAGTACTGTCTGAAAACAGACTGGTAGTCAAGGCTGTTATTAGAGTAGTCAAGGCTGTTATTGGAGTAGTCAAGGTTGTTATTGGAGTAGTCACGGCTGTTATTGGAGTACTGTCTGAAAACAAACTGGTAGTCAAGGCTGTTATTGGAGTAGTCAATGCTGTTATTGGAGTACTGTCTAAAAATAGACTGGTAGTCAAGGCTGTTATTGGAGTACTGTCTGAAAACAGACTGGTAGTCAAGGCTGTTATTAGAGTAGTCAAGGCTGTTATTGGAGTAGTCAAGGTTGTTATTGGAGTAGTCACGGCTGTTATTGGAGTACTGTCTGAAAACAGACTGGTAGTCAAGGCTGTTATTGGAGTACTGTCTGAAAACAGACTGGTAATCAAGGATGTTATTGGAGTACTGTCTGAAATCAGAATAGCAGTCAAGGCTGTTATTGGAGTACTGTCTGAAAACAGACTGGTATCAAGGCTGTTATTGGAGTAGTCAAGGCTGTTATTGGAGTAGTCACGGCTGTTATTGGAGTACTGTCTGAAAACAGACTGTTAGTCAAGGCTGTTATTGGAGTAGTCAAGACTGTTATTGGAGTAGTCACGGCTGTTATTGGAGTACTGTCTGAAAACAGACTGGTAGTCAAGGCTGTTATTGTAGTAGTCAAGGCTGTTACTGGAGTAGTCAAGGCTGTTATTGGAGTAGTCAAGGCTGTTATTGGAGTAGTCAAGGCTGTTATTGGATTAGTCAAGGCTGTTATTGGAGTAGTCAAGGCTGTTATTGGAGTAGTCAAGGCTGTTATTGGAGGTGTCACGGCTGTTATTGGAGTACTGTCTGAAAACAGACTGGTAGTCAAGGCGGTCATTGGAGTAGTCAAGCCTGTTATTGGAGTAGTCAGGGCTGTTATCGGAGTAGTCAGGGCTGTTATTGGAGTAGTCAAGGCTGTTATTGGAATAGTCAAGTCTGTTATTGGAGTACTGTCTGAAAACAGACTGGTAGTCAAGGCTGTTATTGGAGTAGTCAAGGCTGTTATTGGAGTAGTCAAGGCTGGTATTGGAGTAGTCAAGGCTGTTATTGGAGTAGTCAAGGCTGTTATTGGAGTAGTCACTGCTGTTATTGGAGTAGTCACGGCTGTTATTGGAGTACTGTCTGAAAACAGACTGGTAGTCAAGGCTGTTATTGGAGTAGTCAAGGCTGTTACTGGAGTAGTCAAGGCTGTTATTGGAGTAGTCAAGGCTGTTATTGGAGTAGTCAAGGCTGTTATTGGAGTAGTCAAGGCTGTTATTGGAGTAGTCAAGGCTGTTATTGGAGTAGTCAAGGCAGTTATTGGAGTAGTCAAGGCAGTTATTGGAGTAGTCAGGGCTGTTATTGGAGTACTGTCTGAAAACAGACTGGTAGTCAAGGCTGTTATTGGAGTAGTCAAGGCTGTTATTGGATTAGTCAAGGCTGTTATTGGAGTAGTCAAGGCTGTTATTGGAGTAGTCAAGGCTGTTATTGGAGTAGTCACGGCTGTTATTGGAGTACTGTCTGAAAACAGACTGGTAGTCAAGGCTGTCATTGGAGTAGTCTAAGCTGTTATTGGAGTAGTCACGGCTGTTATTGGACTACTGTCTGAAAACAGACTGATAGTCAAGGCTGTTATTGGAGTAGTCAAGGCTGTTATTGGAGTACTGTCTGAAAACAGACTGGTAGTCAAGGCTGTTATTGGAGTAGTCACGGCTGTTATTGGAGTACTGACTGAAAACAGACTGTTAGTCAAGGCTGTTATTGGAGTAGTCAAGGCTGTTATTGGAGTAGTCACAGCTGTTATTGGAGTACTGTTTGAAAACAGACTGGTAGTCAAGGCTGTTATTGGAGTAGTCAAGGCAGTTACTGGAGTAGTCAAGGCTGTTATTGGAGTAGTCAAGGCTGTTATCGGAGTAGTTAAGGCAGTTATTGGAGTAGTCAAGGCTGTTATTGGATCAGTCAGGGCTGTTATTGGAATAGTCAAGGCTGTTATTGGAGTACTGTCTGAAAACAGACTGGTAGTCAAGGCTGTTATTGGAGTAGTCACGGCTGTTATTGGAGTACTGTCTGAAAACAGACTGGTAGTCAAGGCTGTTATTGGAGTAGTCAAGACTGTTATTGGAGTAGTCAAGGCGGTTACTGGAGTAGTCACAGCTGTTATTGGAGTACTGTCTGAAAACAGACTGGTAGTCAAGGCTGTTATTGGAGTAGTCAAGACTGTTATTGGAGTAGTCAAGGCGGTTACTGAAGTAGTCAAGGCTGTTATTGGAGTAGTCAAGGCTGTTACTGGAGTAGTCAAGGCTGTTATTGGAGTAGTCAAGCCTGTTATTGGAGTAGTCACAGCTGTTATTGGAGTACTGTCTGAAAACAGACAGTTAGTCAAGGCTGTTTTTGGAGTAGTCAAGGCTGTTATTGGAGTAGTCACAGCTATTATTGGAGTACTGTCTGAAAACAGACTGGTAGTCAAGGCTGTTATTGGAGTAGTCAAGACTGTTATTGGAGTAGTCAAGGCTGTTACTGAAGTAGTCAAGGCTGTTATTGGAGAAGTCAAGGCTGTTACTGGAGTAGTCAGGGCTGTTATTGGAGTAGTCAAGGCTGTTATTGGAGTAGTCAAGGCTGTTATTGGAGTAGTCAAGCCTGTTATTGGAGTAGTCAGGGCTGTTATTGGAGTCGTCAGGGCTGTTATTGGAGTAGTCAGGGCTGTTATTGGAGCAGTCAAGGCTGTTATTGGAATAGTCAAGGCTGTTATTGGAGTACTGTCTGCAAACAGAATGGTAGTCAAGGCTGTTATTGGAGTAGTCAAGACTGTTATTGGAGTAGTCAAGGCTGTTACTGAAGTAGTCAAGGCTGTTATTGGAGTAGTCAAGGCTGTTACTGGAGTAGTCAGGGCTGTTATTGGAGTAGTCAAGGCTGTTATTGGAGTAGTCAAGGCTGTTATTGGAGTAGTCAAGGCTGTTATTGGAGTAGTCAAGCATGTTATTGAAGTATTCAGGGCTGTTATTGGAGTTGTCAGGGCTGTTATTGGAGTAGTCAGGGCTGTTATCGGAGCAGTCAAGGCTGTTATTGGAATATTCAAGGCTGTTATTGGAATAGTCAAGGCTGTTATTGGAGTACTGTCTGAAAACAGACTGGTAGTCAAGGCTGTTTTTGGAGTAGTCAAGGCTGTTATTGGAGTAGTCAAGGCTGTTGTTGGAGTAGTCAAGGCTGTTATTGGAGTAGTCAAGGCTGTTATTGGAGTAGTCAAGGCTGTTACTGGAGTAGTCAAGGCTGTTACTGGAGTAGTCAAGGCTGTTACTGGAGTAGTCAGGGCTGTTATTGGAGTAGTCAAGGCTGTTATTGGAGTACTGTCTGAAAACAGACTGGTAGTCAAGGCTGTTATTGAAGTACTGTCTGAAAATAGACTGGTAGTCAAGGTTGTTATTGAAGTACTGTCTGAAAACAGACTGGTAGTCAAGGCTGTTATTGGAGTACTGTCTGAATACAGACTGGTAGTCAAGGCTGTTAATGGAGTAGTCAAGGCTGTTACTGGAGTAGTCAAGGCTGTTATTGGAGTAGTCAAGGCAGTTATTGGAGTAGTCAAGGCAGTTATTGGAGTAGTCAAGGCAGTTATTGGAGTAGTCAGGGCTGTTATTGGAGTAATGTCTGAAAACAGACTGGTAGTCAAGGCTGTTATTGGAGTAGTCAAGGCTGTTATTGGAGTAGTCAGGGCTGTTATTGGAGTACTGTCTGAAAACAAAATCAGGTTCAGATGGACTATATATTTAACCATTGATCAGGTTCAGATGGACTATATATTTAACCATTGATCAGGTTCAGGTGGACTATATATTTAACCATTGGATTGTTCAGATGGACTATATATTTAACCATTGATCAGGTTCAGGTGGACTATATATTTAACCATTGGATGGTTCAGATGGACTATATATTTAACTATTGGATGGTTCAGATGGACTATATATTTAACCATTGGATGGTTCAGATGGACTATATATTTAACCATTGGATGGTTCAGATGGACTATATATTTAACCATTGGATGGTTCAGATGGACTATATATTTAACCATTGATCAGGTTCCGATGGACTATATATTTAACCATTGGATGGTTAAGTTGGACTATATATTTAACCATTGGTCAGGTTCAGATGGACTATATATTTAACCATTGATCAGGTTCAGATGGACTATATATTTAACCATTGATCAGGGTCAGATGGACTATATATTTAACCATAGGATGGTTCACATGGACCATATATTTAACCATTGGATGGTTCAGATGGACTATATATTTAACGATTGGATGGTTCAGATGGAATATATATATTTAACCATTGGATGGTTCAGATGGACTATATATTTAACCATTGATCAGGTTCAGATGGAATATATATTTAACCATTGGATGGTTCAGATGGACTATATATTTAACCATTGATCAGGTTCAGATGGACTATATATTTATCCATTGGATGGTTCAGATGGACTATATATTTAACCATTGGATGGTTCAGATGGACTATATATTAAAGCATTGATCGGGTTCAGATGGACTATATATTTAACCATTGATCAGGTTCAGATGGACTATATATTTAACCATTGATCAGGTTCAGATGGACTATATATTTAACCATTGGATGGTTCAGATGGACTATATATTTAACCATTGATCAGGTTCAGATGGACAATATTTTTAACCATTGATCATGTTCAGATGGACTATATATTTAACCATTGATCAGGTTCAGATGGACTATATATTTAACCATTGGATGGTTCAGATGGACTATATATTTAACCATTGGATGGTTCAGATGGACTATATATTTAACCATTGATCAGGTTCAGATGGACTATATATTTATCCATTGGATGGTTCAGATGGACTATATATTTAACCATTGATCAGGTTCAGATGGACTATATATTTAACCATTGGATGGTTCAGATGGACTATATATTTAACCATTGGATGGTTCAGATGGACTATATATTTAACCATTGATCAGGTTCAGATGGACTACATATTTAACCATTGGATGGTTCAGATGGACTATATATTTAACCATTGATCAGGTTCCGATGGACTTTATATTTAACCATTGGATGGTTCAGATGGACTATATATTTAACCATTGATCAGGTTCAGATGGACAATATTTTTAACCATTGATCATGTTCAGATGGACTATATATTTAACCATTGATCAGGTTCAGATGGACTATATATTTAACCATTGGATGGTTCAGATGGACTATATATTTAACCATTGGATGGTTCAGATGGACTATATATTTAACCATTGATCAGGTTCAGATGGACTATATATTTAACCATTGGATGGTTCAGATGGCCTATATATTTAACCATTGGATGGTTCATATGGACTATATATTTAACCATTGATCAGGTTCAGATGGACTACATATTTAACCATTGGATGGTTCAAATGGACTATATATTTAACCATTGATCAGGTTCAGATGGACTATATAATTAACCATTGGATGGTTCAGATGGACTATATATTTAACCATTGATCAGGTTCAGATGGATAATATTTTTATCCATTGATCAGGTTCAGATGGACTATATATTTAACCATTGATCAGGTTCAGATGGACCATATATTTAACCATTGGATGGTTCAGATGGACTATATATTTATCCATTGGATGGTTCAGATGGACTATATATTTAACAATTGGATGGTTCAGATGGACTATATATTAAAGCATTGATCGGGTTCAGATGGACTATATATTTAACCATTGATCAGGTTCAGATGGACTATATATTTATCCATTGGATGGTTCAGATGGACTATATATTTAACCATTGATCAGGTTCAGATGGACTATATATTTAACCATTGGATGGTTCAGATGGACTATATATTTAACCATTGGATGGTTAAGATGGACTATATATTTAACCATTGATCAGGTTCAGATGGACTACATATTTAACCATTGGATGGTTCAGATGGACTATATATTTAACCATTGATCAGGTTCCGATGGACTTTATATTTAACCATTGGATGGTTCAGATGGACTATATATTTAACCATTGATCAGGTTCAGATGGACAATATTTTTAACCATTGATCATGTTCAGATGGACTATATATTTAACCATTGATCAGGTTCAGATGGACTATATATTTAACCATTGGATGGTTCAGATGGACTATATATTTAACCATTGATCAGATTCAGATGGACTATATATTTAACCATTGGATGGTTCAGATGGACTATATATTTATCCATTGGATGGTTCAGATGGACTATATATTTAACCATTGGATGGTTCAGATGGACTATATATTAAAGCATTGATCGGGTTCAGATGGACTATATATTTAACCATTGGATGGTTCAGATGGACTATATATTTATCCATTGGATGGTTCAGATGGACTATATATTTAACCATTGGATGGTTCAGATGGACTATATATTAAAGCATTGATCGGGTTCAGATGGACTATATATTTAACCATTGATCAGGTTCAGATGGACTATATATTTAACCATTTATCAGGTTCAGATGGACTATATATTTAACCAATGGATGGTTCAGATGGACTATATATTTAACCATTGATCAGGTTAAAATGGACAATATTTTTAACCATTGATCATGTTCAGATGGACTATATATTTAACCATTGATCAGGTTCAGATGGACTATATATTTAACCATTGGATGGTTCAGATGGACTATATATTTAACCATTGGATGGTTCAGATGGACTATATATTAAAGCATTGATCGGGTTCAGATGGACTATATATTTAACCATTGATCAGGTTCAGATGGACTGTATATTTAACCATTGATCAGGTTCAGATGGACTATATATTTAACCATTGGATGGTTCAGATGGACTATATATTTAACCATTGATCAGGTTCAGATGGACAATATTTTTAACCATTGATCATGTTCAGATGGACTATATATTTAACCATTCATCACGTTCAGATGGACTATATATTTATCCATTGATCAGGTTCAGATGGACTATATATTTAACCATTGATCAGGTTCAGATGGACAATATTGTTAACCATTGATCATGTTTAGATGGACTATATATTTAACCATTGATCAGGTTCAGATGGACTATATATTTAACCATTGTATGGTTCAGATGGACTATATATTTAACCATTGGATGGTTCAGATGGACTATATATTTAACCATTGACCGGTTCAGATGGACTATATATTTAACCATTGGATGGTTCAGATGGCCTACATATTTAACCATTGGATGGTTCATATGGACTATATATTTAACCATTGATCAGGTTCAGATGGACTACATATTTAACCATTGGATGGTTCAGATGGACTATATATTTAACCATTGATCAGGTTCAGATGGATAATATTTTTAACCATTGATCAGGTTCAGATGGACTATATATTTAACCATTGATCAGGTTCAGATGGACTATATATTTAACCATTGGATGGTTCAGATGGACTATATATTTAACCATTGATCAGGTTCAGATGGACTATATATTTAACCATTGATCAGGTTGAGATGGACTATATATTTAACCATTGATCAGGTTCAGATGGACTATATTTTTAACCATTGGATGGTTCAGATGGACTATATATTTAACCATTGGATGGTTCAGATGGACTATATATTTAACCATTGGATGGTTCAGATGGACTATATATTTAACCATTGGATGGTTCAGATGGACTATATATTTAACAATTGGATGGTTCAGTTGGACTATATTTTTTGCTATTGATCAGGTTCAGATGGACTATATATTTAACCATTGATCAGGTTCAGATGCACTATATAATTAACCATTGGATGGTTCAGATGGACTATATATTTAACCATTGATCAGGTTCAGATGGATAATATTTTTAACCATTGATCAGGTTCAGATGGACTATATATTTAACCATTGATCAGGTTCCGATGGACTATATATTTAACCATTGGATGGTTCAGATGGACTATATATTTAACCATTAATCAGGTTCAGATGGACTATATATTTAACCATTGATCAGGTTCAGATGGACTATATATTTAACCATTGATCAGGTTCAGATGGACCATATATTTAACCATTGGATGGTTCAGATGGACTATATATTTAACCTTTGGATGGTTCAGATGGACTATATATTTAACCATTGGATGGTTCAGATGGACTATATATTTAACCATTGGATGGTTCAGATGGACTATATAATTGACCATTGATCAGGTTCAGATGGACTATATATTTAACCATTGATCAGGTTCAGATGGACTATATATTTAACCATTGATCAGGTTCAGATGGACTATATATTTAACCATTGGATGGTTCAGATGGACTATATATTTAACCATTGGATTGTTCAGATGGACTATATATTTAACCATTGATCAGGTTCAGATGGACTATATATTTAACCATTGGATGGTTCAGATGGACTATATATTTAACCATTGGATGGTTCAGATGGTCTATATATTTAACCATTGATCAGGATCAGATGGACTATATATTTACCCATTGATCAGGTTCAGATGGACTATGTATTTAACCATTGATCAGGTCCAGATGGACTATATATTTAACCATTGGATGGTTCAGATGGACTATATATTTAACCATTGATCAGGTTCAGATGGACAATATTTTAACCATTGATCATGTTCAGATGGACTATATATTTAACCATTGATCAGGTTCAGATGGACTATATATTTAACCATTGGATGGTTCAGATGGACTATATATTTAACCATTGGATGGTTCAGATGGACTATATATTTAACCATTGATCAGGTTCAGATGGACTATATATTTAACCATTGGATGGTTCAGATGGCCTATAAATTTAACCATTGGATGGTTCATATGGACTATATATTTAACCATTGATCAGGTTCAGATGGACTACATATTTAACCATTGGATGGTTCAGATGGACAATATATTTAACCATTGATCAGGTTCAGATGGACTATATAATTAACCATTGGATGGTTCAGATGGACTATATATTTAACCATTGATCAGGTTCAGATGGACTATATATTTAACCATTGATCAGGTTCAGATGGACTATATATTTAACCATTGATCAGGTTCAGATGGACCATATATTTAACCATTGGATGGTTCAGATGGACTATATATTTAACCTTTGGATGGTTCAGATGGACTATATATTTAACCATTGGATGGTTCAGATGGACTATATATTTAACCATTGGATGGTTCAGATGGACTATATAATTGACCATTGATCAGGTTCAGATGGACTATATATTTAACCATTGATCAGGTTCAGATGGACTATATATTTAACCATTGATCAGGTTCAGATGGACTATATATTTAACCATTGATCAGGTTCAGATGGACTATATATTTAACCATTGGATGGTTCAGATGGACTATATATTTAACCATTGGATTGTTCAGATGGACTATATATTTAACCATTGATCAGGTTCAGATGGACTATATATTTAACCATTGGATGGTTCAGATGGACTATATATTTAACCATTGGATGGTTCAGATGGACTATATATTTAACCATTGATCAGGATCAGATGGACAATATTTTAACCATTGATCAGGTTCAGATGGACTATATATTTAACCATTGGATGGTTCAGATGGACTATATATTTAACCATTGGATGGTTCAGATGGACTATATATTTAACCATTGATCAGGTTCAGATGGACTATATATTTAACCATTGGATGGTTCAGATGGCCTATATATTTAACCATTGGATGGTTCATATGGACTATATATTTAACCATTGATCAGGTTCAGATGGACTACATATTTAACCATTGGATGGTTCAGATGGACAATATATTTAACCATTGATCAGGTTCAGATGGATAATATTTTTAACCATTGATCAGGTTCAGATGGACTATATATTTAACCATTGATCAGGTTCAGATGGACTATATATTTAACCATTGGATGGTTCAGATGGACTATATATTTAACCATTGATCAGGTTCAGATGGACTATATATTTAACCATTGGATGGTTCAGATGGACTATATATTTAACCATGGGATGGTTCAGATGGACTATATATTTAACCATTGGATGGTTCAGATTGACTATATAATTAACCATTGGATGGTTCAGATGGACTATATATTTAACCATTGATCAGGTTCAGATGTATAATATTTTTAACCATTGATCAGGTTCAGATGGACTATATATTTAACCATTGATCATGTCCAGATGGACTATATATTTAACCATTGGTCAGGTTGAGATGGACTATATATTTAACCATTGATCAGGTTCAGATGGACTATATTTTTAACCATTGGATGGTTCAGATGGACTATATATTTAACCATTGATAAGGTTCAGATGGACTATATATTTAACCATTGCTCAAGTTCAGATGGACTATATATTTAACCATTGGATGGTTCAGATGGACTATATATTTAACCATTGGATGGTTCAGATGGACTATATATTTAACAATTGGATGGTTCAGTTGGACTATATTTTTCACTATTGATCAGGTTCAGATGGACTACATATTTAACCATTGGATGGTTCAGATGGACTATGTATTTAACCATTGATCAGGTTCCGATGGACTATATATTTAACCATTGGATGGTTCAGATGGCCTATATATTTAACCATTGGATGGTTCATATGGACTATATATATTTAACCATTGATCAGGTTCAGATGGACTACATATTTAACCATTGAATGGTTCAGATGGACAATATATTTAACCATTGATCAGGTTCAGATGGATAATATTTTTAACCATTGATCAGGTTCAGATGGACTATATATTTAACCATTGATCAGGTTCAGATGGACTATATATTTAACCATTGGATGGTTCAGATGGACTATATATTTAACCATTGATCAGGTTCAGATGGACTATATATTTAACCATTGGATGGTTCAGATGGACTATATATTTAACCATGGGATGGTTCAGATCGACTATATATTTAACCATTGGATGGTTCAGATTGACTATATAATTAACCATTGGATGGTTCAGATGGACTATATATTTAACCATTGATCAGGTTCAGATGTATAATATTTTTAACCATTGATCAGGTTCAGATGGACTATATATTTAACCATTGATCATGTCCAGATGGACTATATATTTAACCATTGGTCAGGTTGAGATGGACTATATATTTAACCATTGATCAGGTTCAGATGGACTATATTTTTAACCATTGGAGGGTTCAGATGGACTATATATTTAACCATTGATAAGGTTCAGATGGACTATATATTTAACCATTGCTCAAGTTCAGATGGACTATATATTTAACCATTGGATGGTTCAGATGGACTATATATTTAACCATTGGATGGTTCAGATGGACTATATATTTAACAATTGGATGGTTCAGTTGGACTATATTTTTCACTATTGATCAGGTTCAGATGGACTACATATTTAACCATTGGATGGTTCAGATGGACTATGTATTTAACCATTGATCAGGTTCCGATGGACTATATATTTAACCATTGGATGGTTCAGATGGACTTTATATTTAACCATTGATCAGGTTCTGATGGACTATATATTTAACCATTGATCAGGTTCAGATGGACTATATATTTAACCATTGATCAGGTTCAGATGGACCATATATTTAACCATTGGATGGTTGAGATGGACTATATATTTAACCTTTGGATGGTTCAGATGGACTATATATTTAACCATTGGATGGTTCAGATGGACTATATATTTATCCATTGGATGGTTCAGATGGACTATATAATTGACCATTGATCAGGTTCAGATGGACTATATATTTAACCATTGATCAGGTTCAGATGGACTATATATTTAACCATTGATCAGGTTCGGATGGACTATATATTTAACCATTGGATGGTTCAGATGGACTATATATTTAACCATTGGATTGTTCAGATGGACTATATATTTAACCATTGATCAGGTTCAGATGGACAATATTTTAACCATTGATCATGTTCAGATGGACTATATATTTAACCATTGATCAGGTTCAGATGGACTATATATTTAACCATTGGATGGTTCAGATGGACTATATATTTAACCATTGGATGGTTCAGATGGACTATATATTTAACCATTGATCAGGTTCAGATGGACTATATATTTAACCATTGGATGGTTCAGATGGCCTATATATTTAACCATTGGATGGTTCATATGGACTATATATTTAACCATTGATCAGGTTCAGATGGACTACATATTTAACCATTGGATGGTTCAGATGGACAATATATTTAACCATTGATCAGGTTCAGATGGATAATATTTTTAACCATTGATCAGGTTCAGATGGACTATATATTTAACCATTGATCAGGTTCAGATGGACTATATATTTAACCATTGGATGGTTCAGATGGACTATATATTTAACCATTGATCAGGTTCAATTGGACTATATATTTAACCATTGGATGGTTCAGATGGACTATATATTTAACCATGGGATGGTTCAGATCGACTATATATTTAACCATTGGATGGTTCAGATTGACTATATAATTAACCATTGGATGGTTCAGATGGACTATATATTTAACCATTGATCAGGTTCAGATGTATAATATTTTTAACCATTGATCAGGTTCAGATGGACTATATATTTAACCATTGATCATGTCCAGATGGACTATATATTTAACCATTGGTCAGGTTGAGATGGACTATATATTTAACCATTGATCAGGTTCAGATGGACTATATTTTTAACCATTGGATGGTTCAGATGGACTATATATTTAACCATTGATAAGGTTCAGATGGACTATATATTTAACCATTGCTCAAGTTCAGATGGACTATATATTTAACCATTGGATGGTTCAGATGGACTATATATTTAACCATTGGATGGTTCAGATGGACTATATATTTAACAATTGGATGGTTCAGTTGGACTATATTTTTCACTATTGATCAGGTTCAGATGGACTACATATTTAACCATTGGATGGTTCAGATGGACTATGTATTTAACCATTGATCAGGTTCCGATGGACTATATATTTAACCATTGGATGGTTCAGATGGCCTATATATTTAACCATTAGATGGTTCATATGGACTATATATTTAACCATTGATCAGGTTCAGATGGACTACATATTTAACCATTGGATGGTTCAGATGGACAATATATTTAACCATTGATCAGGTTCAGATGGATAATATTTTTAACCATTGATCAGGTTCAGATGGACTATATATTTAACCATTGATCAGGTTCAGATGGACTATATATTTAACCATTGGATGGTTCAGATGGACTATATATTTAACCATTGATCAGGTTCAGATGGACTATATATTTAACCATTGGATGGTTCAGATGGACTATATATTTAACCATGGGATGGTTCAGATCGACTATATATTTAACCATTGGATGGTTCAGATTGACTATATAATTAACCATTGGATGGTTCAGATGGACTATATATTTAACCATTGATCAGGTTCAGATGGATAATATTTTTAACCATTGATCAGGTTCAGATGGACTATATATTTAACCATTGATCAGGTTCAGATGGACTATATATTTAACCATTGGATGGTTCAGATGGACTATATATTTAACCATTGATCAGGTTCAGATGGACTATATATTTAACCATTGGATGGTTCAGATGGACTATATATTTAACCATGGGATGGTTCAGATGGACTATATATTTAACCATTGGATGGTTCAGATTGACTATATAATTAACCATTGGATGGTTCAGATGGACTATATATTTAACCATTGATCAGGTTCAGATGTATAATATTTTTAACCATTGATCAGGTTCAGATGGACTATATATTTAACCATTGATCATGTCCAGATGGACTATATATTTAACCATTGGTCAGGTTGAGATGGACTATATATTTAACCATTGATCAGGTTCAGATGGACTATGTTTTTAACCATTGGATGGTTCAGATGGACTATATATTTAACCATTGATAAGGTTCAGATGGACTATATATTTAACCATTGCTCAAGTTCAGATGGACTATATATTTAACCATTGGATGGTTCAGATGGACTATATATTTAACCATTGGATGGTTCAGATGGACTATATATTTAACAATTGGATGGTTCAGTTGGACTATATTTTTCACTATTGATCAGGTTCAGATGGACTACATATTTAACCATTGGATGGTTCAGATGGACTATGTATTTAACCATTGATCAGGTTCCGATGGACTATATATTTAACCATTGGATGGTTCAGATGGCCTATATATTTAACCATTGGATGGTTCATATGGACTATATATTTAACCATTGATCAGGTTCAGATGGACTACATATTTAACCATTGGATGGTTCAGATGGACAATATATTTAACCATTGATCAGGTTCAGATGGATAATATTATTAACCATTGATCAGGTTCAGATGGACTATATATTTAACCATTGATCAGGTTCAGATGGACTATATATTTAACCATTGGATGGTTCAGATGGACTATATATTTAACCATTGATCAGGTTCAGATGGACTATATATTTAACCATTGGATGGTTCAGATGGACTATATATTTAACCATGGGATGGTTCAGATCGACTATATATTTAACCATTGGATGGTTCAGATTGACTATATAATTAACCATTGGATGGTTCAGATGGACTATATATTTAACCATTGATCAGGTTCAGATGTATAATATTTTTAACCATTGATCAGGTTCAGATGGACTATATATTTAACCATTGATCATGTCCAGATGGACTATATATTTAACCATTGGTCAGGTTGAGATGGACTATATATTTAACCATTGATCAGGTTCAGATGGACTATATTTTTAACCATTGGAGGGTTCAGATGGACTATATATTTAACCATTGATAAGGTTCAGATGGACTATATATTTAACCATTGCTCAAGTTCAGATGGACTATATATTTAACCATTGGATGGTTCAGATGGACTATATATTTAACCATTGGATGGTTCAGATGGACTATATATTTAACAATTGGATGGTTCAGTTGGACTATATTTTTCACTATTGATCAGGTTCAGATGGACTACATATTTAACCATTGGATGGTTCAGATGGACTATGTATTTAACCATTGATCAGGTTCCGATGGACTATATATTTAACCATTGGATGGTTCAGATGGACTTTATATTTAACCATTGATCAGGTTCTGATGGACTATATATTTAACCATTGATCAGGTTCAGATGGACTATATATTTAACCATTGATCAGGTTCAGATGGACCATATATTTAACCATTGGATGGTTGAGATGGACTATATATTTAACCTTTGGATGGTTCAGATGGACTATATATTTAACCATTGGATGGTTCAGATGGACTATATATTTATCCATTGGATGGTTCAGATGGACTATATAATTGACCATTGATCAGGTTCAGATGGACTATATATTTAACCATTGATCAGGTTCAGATGGACTATATATTTAACCATTGATCAGGTTCGGATGGACTATATATTTAACCATTGGATGGTTCAGATGGACTATATATTTAACCATTGGATTGTTCAGATGGACTATATATTTAACCATTGATCAGGTTCAGATGGACAATATTTTAACCATTGATCATGTTCAGATGGACTATATATTTAACCATTGATCAGGTTCAGATGGACTATATATTTAACCATTGGATGGTTCAGATGGACTATATATTTAACCATTGGATGGTTCAGATGGACTATATATTTAACCATTGATCAGGTTCAGATGGACTATATATTTAACCATTGATCAGGTTCAATTGGACTATATATTTAACCATTGGATGGTTCAGATGGACTGTATATTTAACCATGGGATGGTTCAGATCGACTATATATTTAACCATTGGATGGTTCAGATTGACTATATAATTAACCATTGGATGGTTCAGATGGACTATATATTTAACCATTGATCAGGTTCAGATGTATAATATTTTTAACCATTGATCAGGTTCAGATGGACTATATATTTAACCATTGATCATGTCCAGATGGACTATATATTTAACCATTGGTCAGGTTGAGATGGACTATATATTTAACCATTGATCAGGTTCAGATGGACTATATTTTTAACCATTGGATGGTTCAGATGGACTATATATTTAACCATTGATAAGGTTCAGATGGACTATATATTTAACCATTGCTCAAGTTCAGATGGACTATATATTTAACCATTGGATGGTTCAGATGGACTATATATTTAACCATTGGATGGTTCAGATGGACTATATATTTAACAATTGGATGGTTCAGTTGGACTATATTTTTCACTATTGATCAGGTTCAGATGGACTACATATTTAACCATTGGATGGTTCAGATGGACTATGTATTTAACCATTGATCAGGTTCCGATGGACTATATATTTAACCATTGGATGGTTCAGATGGCCTATATATTTAACCATTGGATGGTTCATATGGACTATATATTTAACCATTGATCAGGTTCAGATGGACTACATATTTAACCATTGGATGGTTCAGATGGACAATATATTTAACCATTGATCAGGTTCAGATGGATAATATTTTTAACCATTGATCAGGTTCAGATGGACTATATATTTAACCATTGATCAGGTTCAGATGGACTATATATTTAACCATTGGATGGTTCAGATGGACTATATATTTAACCATTGATCAGGTTCAGATGGACTATATATTTAACCATTGGATGGTTCAGATGGACTATATATTTAACCATGGGATGGTTCAGATCGACTATATATTTAACCATTGGATGGTTCAGATTGACTATATAATTAACCATTGGATGGTTCAGATGGACTATATATTTAACCATTGATCAGGTTCAGATGTATAATATTTTTAACCATTGATCAGGTTCAGATGGACTATATATTTAACCATTGATCATGTCCAGATGGACTATATATTTAACCATTGGTCAGGTTGAGATGGACTATATATTTAACCATTGATCAGGTTCAGATGGACTATATTTTTAACCATTGGAGGGTTCAGATGGACTATATATTTAACCATTGATAAGGTTCAGATGGACTATATATTTAACCATTGCTCAAGTTCAGATGGACTATATATTTAACCATTGGATGGTTCAGATGGACTATATATTTAACCATTGGATGGTTCAGATGGACTATATATTTAACAATTGGATGGTTCAGTTGGACTATATTTTTCACTATTGATCAGGTTCAGATGGACTACATATTTAACCATTGGATGGTTCAGATGGACTATGTATTTAACCATTGATCAGGTTCCGATGGACTATATATTTAACCATTGGATGGTTCAGATGGACTTTATATTTAACCATTGATCAGGTTCTGATGGACTATATATTTAACCATTGATCAGGTTCAGATGGACTATATATTTAACCATTGATCAGGTTCAGATGGACCATATATTTAACCATTGGATGGTTGAGATGGACTATATATTTAACCTTTGGATGGTTCAGATGGACTATATATTTAACCATTGGATGGTTCAGATGGACTATATATTTATCCATTGGATGGTTCAGATGGACTATATAATTGACCATTGATCAGGTTCAGATGGACTATATATTTAACCATTGATCAGGTTCAGATGGACTATATATTTAACCATTGATCAGGTTCGGATGGACTATATATTTAACCATTGGATGGTTCAGATGGACTATATATTTAACCATTGGATTGTTCAGATGGACTATATATTTAACCATTGATCAGGTTCAGATGGACAATATTTTAACCATTGATCATGTTCAGATGGACTATATATTTAACCATTGATCAGGTTCAGATGGACTATATATTTAACCATTGGATGGTTCAGATGGACTATATATTTAACCATTGGATGGTTCAGATGGACTATATATTTAACCATTGATCAGGTTCAGATGGACTATATATTTAACCATTGATCAGGTTCAATTGGACTATATATTTAACCATTGGATGGTTCAGATGGACTGTATATTTAACCATGGGATGGTTCAGATCGACTATATATTTAACCATTGGATGGTTCAGATTGACTATATAATTAACCATTGGATGGTTCAGATGGACTATATATTTAACCATTGATCAGGTTCAGATGTATAATATTTTTAACCATTGATCAGGTTCAGATGGACTATATATTTAACCATTGATCATGTCCAGATGGACTATATATTTAACCATTGGTCAGGTTGAGATGGACTATATATTTAACCATTGATCAGGTTCAGATGGACTATATTTTTAACCATTGGATGGTTCAGATGGACTATATATTTAACCATTGATAAGGTTCAGATGGACTATATATTTAACCATTGCTCAAGTTCAGATGGACTATATATTTAACCATTGGATGGTTCAGATGGACTATATATTTAACCATTGGATGGTTCAGATGGACTATATATTTAACAATTGGATGGTTCAGTTGGACTATATTTTTCACTATTGATCAGGTTCAGATGGACTACATATTTAACCATTGGATGGTTCAGATGGACTATGTATTTAACCATTGATCAGGTTCCGATGGACTATATATTTAACCATTGGATGGTTCAGATGGCCTATATATTTAACCATTGGATGGTTCATATGGACTATATATTTAACCATTGATCAGGTTCAGATGGACTACATATTTAACCATTGGATGGTTCAGATGGACAATATATTTAACCATGGGATGGTTCAGATCGACTATATATTTAACCATTGGATGGTTCAGATTGACTATATAATTAACCATTGGATGGTTCAGATGGACTATATATTTAACCATTGATCAGGTTCAGATGTATAATATTTTTAACCATTGATCAGGTTCAGATGGACTATATATTTAACCATTGATCATGTCCAGATGGACTATATATTTAACCATTGGTCAGGTTGAGATGGACTATATATTTAACCATTGATCAGGTTCAGATGGACTATATTTTTAACCATTGGATGGTTCAGATGGACTATATATTTAACCATTGATAAGGTTCAGATGGACTATATATTTAACCATTGCTCAAGTTCAGATGGACTATATATTTAACCATTGGATGGTTCAGATGGACTATATATTTAACCATTGGATGGTTCAGATGGACTATATATTTAACAATTGGATGGTTCAGTTGGACTATATTTTTCACTATTGATCAGGTTCAGATGGACTACATATTTAACCATTGGATGGTTCAGATGGACTATGTATTTAACCATTGATCAGGTTCCGATGGACTATATATTTAACCATTGGATGGTTCAGATGGCCTATATATTTAACCATTGGATGGTTCATATGGACTATATATTTAACCATTGATCAGGTTCAGATGGACTACATATTTAACCATTGGATGGTTCAGATGGACAATATATTTAACCATTGATCAGGTTCAGATGGATAATATTTTTAACCATTGATCAGGTTCAGATGGACTATATATTTAACCATTGATCAGGTTCAGATGGACTATATATTTAACCATTGGATGGTTCAGATGGACTATATATTTAACCATTGATCAGGTTCAGATGGACTATATATTTAACAATTGGATGGTTCAGATGGACTATATATTTAACCATGGGATGGTTCAGATCGACTATATATTTAACCATTGGATGGTTCAGATTGACTATATAATTAACCATTGGATGGTTCAGATGGACTATATATTTAACCATTGATCAGGTTCAGATGTATAATATTTTTAACCATTGATCAGGTTCAGATGGACTATATATTTAACCATTGATCATGTCCAGATGGACTATATATTTAACCATTGGTCAGGTTGAGATGGACTATATATTTAACCATTGATCAGGTTCAGATGGACTATATTTTTAACCATTGGATGGTTCAGATGGACTATATATTTAACCATTGATAAGGTTCAGATGGACTATATATTTAACCATTGCTCAAGTTCAGATGGACTATATATTTAACCATTGGATGGTTCAGATGGACTATATATTTAACCATTGGATGGTTCAGATGGACTATATATTTAACAATTGGATGGTTCAGTTGGACTATATTTTTCACTATTGATCAGGTTCAGATGGACTACATATTTAACCATTGGATGGTTCAGATGGACTATGTATTTAACCATTGATCAGGTTCCGATGGACTATATATTTAACCATTGGATGGTTCAGATGGACTATATATTTAACCATTGATCAGGTTCTGATGGACTATATATTTCACCATTGATCAGGTTCAGATGGACTATATATTTAACCATTGATCAGGTTCAGATGGACCATATATTTAACCATTGGATGGTTGAGATGGACTATATATTTAACCTTTGGATGGTTCAGATGGACTATATATTTAACCATTGGATGGTTCAGATGGACTATATATTTAACCATTGGATGGTTCAGATGGACTATATAATTGACCATTGATCAGGTTCAGATGGACTATATATTTAACCATTGATCAGGTTCAGATGGACTATATATTTAACCATTGATCAGGTTCGGATGGACTATATATTTAACCATTGGATGGTTCAGATGGACTATATATTTAACCATTGGATTGTTCAGATGGACTATATATTTAACCATTGATCAGGTTCAGATGGACTATATATTTAACCATTGGATGGTTCAGATGGACTATATATTTAACCATTGGATGGTTCAGATGGACTATATATTTAACCATTGATCAGGTTCAGATGGACTATATATTTACCCATTGATCAGGTTCAGATGGACTATGTATTTAACCATTGATCAGGTCCAGATGGACTATATATTTAACCATTGGATGGTTCAGATGGACTATATATTTAACCATGGGATGGTTCAGATGGACTATATATTTAACCATTGGATGGTTCAGATGGACTACATATTTAACCATTGATCAGGTTGAGATGGACTATATATTTAACCATTGATCAGGTTCAGATGGACTATATATTTAACCATTGATCAGGTTCAGAGTGACTATGTAATTAACCATTGATCAGGTCCAGATGGACTATATATTTAACAATGGGATGGTTCAGATGGACTATATATTTAACCATTGGATGGTTCAGATGGACTATATATTTAACAATTGATCAGGTTCAGATGGACTATATATTTAACCATTGATCAGGTTCAGATGGACTATATATTTAACCATTGATCAGGTTCAGATGGAATATATATTTAACCATTGGATGGTTCAGATGGACTATATATTTAAACATTTATCAGGTTCAGATGGACTATATATTTAACCATTGGATGGTTCAGATGGACTATATATTTAACCATTGATCAGGTTCAGATGGACTACATATTTAACCATTGGATGGTTCAGATGGACTATATATTTAACCATTGATCAGGTTCCGATGGACTATATATTTAACCATTGGATGGTTCAGATGGACTATATATTTAACCATTGATCAGGTTCAGATGGACTATATATTTAACCATTGATCAGGTTCAGATGGACTATATATTTAACCATTGGATGATTCAGATGGACTATATATTTAACCATTGATCAGGTTCAGATGGACTATATATTTAACCATTGATCAGGTTCAGATGGACTATATATTTAACCATTGATCAGGTTCAGATGGACTATATTTTTAACCATTGATCAGGTTCAGATGGACTATATATTTAATCATTGGATGGTTCAGAAGGACTATATATTTAACCATTGGATGGTTCAGATGGACTATATATTTAACCATTGGATGGTTCAGATGGACTATATATTTAACCATTGATCAGGTTCAGATGGACTATATATTTAACCATTGGATGGTTCAGATGGACTATATATTTAACCATTGATCAGGTTCAGATGGACAATATTTTTAACTATTGATCATGTTCAGATGGACTATATATTTAACCATTGATCAGGTTCAGATGGACTATATATTTAACCATTGGATGGTTCAGATGGACTATATATTTAACCATTGGATGGATCAGATGGACTATATATTTAACCATTGATCAGGTTCAGATGGACTATATTTTTAACCATTGGATGGTTCAGATGGACTATATATTTAACCATTGATAAGGTTCAGATGGACTATATATTTAACCATTGCTCAAGTTCAGATGGACTATATATTTAACCATTGGATGGTTCAGATGGACTATATATTTAACCATTGGATGGTTCAGATGGACTATATATTTAACAATTTGATGGTTCAGTTGGACTATATTTTTCACTATTGATCAGGTTCAGATGGACTACATATTTAACCATTGGATGGTTCAGATGGACTATGTATTTAACCATTGATCAGGTTCCGATGGACTATATATTTAACCATTGGATGGTTCAGATGGCCTATATATTTAACCATTGGATGGTTCATATGGACTATATATTTAACCATTGATCAGGTTCAGATGGACTACATATTTAACCATTGGATGGTTCAGATGGACAATATATTTAACCATTGATCAGGTTCAGATGGATAATATTTTTAACCATTGATCAGGTTCAGATGGACTATATATTTAACCATTGATCAGGTTCAGATGGACTATATATTTAACCATTGGATGGTTCAGATGGACTATATATTTAACCATTGATCAGGTTCAGATGGACTATATATTTAACCATTGGATGGTTCAGATGGACTATATATTTAACCATGGGATGGTTCAGATCGACTATATATTTAACCATTGGATGGTTCAGATTGACTATATAATTAACCATTGGATGGTTCAGATGGACTATATATTTAACCATTGATCAGGTTCAGATGTATAATATTTTTAACCATTGATCAGGTTCAGATGGACTATATATTTAACCATTGATCAGGTTCAGATGGACTATATTTTTAACCATTGGATGGTTCAGATGGACTATATATTTAACCATTGATAAGGTTCAGATGGACTATATATTTAACCATTGCTCAAGTTCAGATGGACTATATATTTAACCATTGGATGGTTCAGATGGACTATATATTTAACCATTGGATGGTTCAGATGGACTATATATTTAACAATTGGATGGTTCAGTTGGACTATATTTTTCACTATTGATCAGGTTCAGATGGACTACATATTTAACCATTGGATGGTTCAGATGGACTATGTATTTAACCATTGATCAGGTTCCGATGGACTATATATTTAACCATTGGATGGTTCAGATGGACTATATATTTAACCATTTATCAGGTTCTGATGGACTATATATTTAACCATTGATCAGGTTCAGATGGACTATATATTTAACCATTGATCAGGTTCAGATGGACCATATATTTAACCATTGGATGGTTGAGATGGACTATATATTTAACCTTTGGATGGTTCAGATGGACTATATATTTAACCATTGGATGGTTCAGATGGACTATATATTTAACCATTGGATGGTTCAGATGGACTATATAATTGACCATTGATCAGGTTCAGATGGACTATATATTTAACCATTGATCAGGTTCAGATGGACAATATTTTTAACCATTGATCAGGTTCAGATGGACTATATATTTAACCATTGATCAGGTTCGGATGGACTATATATTTAACCATTGGATGGTTCAGATGGACTATATATTTAACCATTGGATTGTTCAGATGGACTATATATTTAACCATTGATCAGGTTCAGATGGACTATATATTTAACCATTGGATGGTTCAGATGGACTATATATTTAACCATTGGATGGTTCAGATGGACTATATATTTAACCATTGATCAGGTTCAGATGGACTATATATTTACCCATTGATCAGGTTCAGATGGACTATGTATTTAACCATTGATCAGGTCCAGATGGACTATATATTTAACCATTGGATGGTTCAGATGGACTATATATTTAACCATGGGATGGTTCAGATGGACTATATATTTAACCATTGGATGGTTCAGATGGACTACATATTTAACCATTGATCAGGTTGAGATGGACTATATATTTAACCATTGATCAGGTTCAGATGGACTATATATTTAACCATTGATCAGGTTCAGAGTGACTATGTAATTAACCATTGATCAGGTCCAGATGGACTATATATTTAACAATGGGATGGTTCAGATGGACTATATATTTAACCATTGGATGGTTCAGATGGACTATATATTTAACAATTGATCAGGTTCAGATGGACTATATATTTAACCATTGATCAGGTTCAGATGGAATATATATTTAACCATTGGATGGTTCAGATGGACTATATATTTAAACATTTATCAGGTTCAGATGGACTATATATTTAACCATTGGATGGTTCAGATGGACTATATATTTAACCATTGATCAGGTTCAGATGGACTACATATTTAACCATTGGATGGTTCAGATGGACTATATATTTAACCATTGATCAGGTTCCGATGGACTATATATTTAACCATTGGATGGTTCAGATGGACTATATATTTAACCATTGATCAGGTTCAGATGGACTATATATTTAACCATTGATCAGGTTCAGATGGACTATATATTTAACCATTGGATGATTCAGATGGACTATATATTTAACCATTGATCAGGTTCAGATGGACTATATATTTAAACCATTGATCAGGTTCAGATGGACTATATATTTAACCATTGATCAGGTTCAGATGGACTATATATTTAACCATTGATCAGGTTCAGATGGACTATATATTTAACCATTGGATGGTTCAGATGGACTATATATTTAACCATTGGATGGTTCAGATGGACTATATATTTAACAATTGGATGGTTCAGTTGGACTATATTTTTCACTATTGATCAGGTTCAGATGGACTACATATTTAACCATTGGATGGTTCAGATGGACTATGTATTTAACCATTGATCAGGTTCCGATGGACTATATATTTAACCATTGGATGGTTCAGATGGCCTATATATTTAACCATTGGATGGTTCATATGGACTATATATTTAACCATTGATCAGGTTCAGATGGACTACATATTTAACCATTGGATGGTTCAGATGGACAATATATTTAACCATTGATCAGGTTCAGATGGATAATATTTTTAACCATTGATCAGGTTCAGATGGACTATATATTTAACCATTGATCAGGTTCAGATGGACTATATATTTAACCATTGGATGGTTCAGATGGACTATATATTTAACCATTGATCAGGTTCAGATGGACTATATATTTAACCATTGGATGGTTCAGATGGACTATATATTTAACCATGGGATGGTTCAGATCGACTATATATTTAACCATTGGATGGTTCAGATTGACTATATAATTAACCATTGGATGGTTCAGATGGACTATATATTTAACCATTGATCAGGTTCAGATGTATAATATTTTTAACCATTGATCAGGTTCAGATGGACTATATATTTAACCATTGATCAGGTTCAGATGGACTATATTTTTAACCATTGGATGGTTCAGATGGACTATATATTTAACCATTGATAAGGTTCAGATGGACTATATATTTAACCATTGCTCAAGTTCAGATGGACTATATATTTAACCATTGGATGGTTCAGATGGACTATATATTTAACCATTGGATGGTTCAGATGGACTATATATTTAACAATTGGATGGTTCAGTTGGACTATATTTTTCACTATTGATCAGGTTCAGATGGACTACATATTTAACCATTGGATGGTTCAGATGGACTATGTATTTAACCATTGATCAGGTTCCGATGGACTATATATTTAACCATTGGATGGTTCAGATGGACTATATATTTAACCATTTATCAGGTTCTGATGGACTATATATTTAACCATTGATCAGGTTCAGATGGACTATATATTTAACCATTGATCAGGTTCAGATGGACCATATATTTAACCATTGGATGGTTGAGATGGACTATATATTTAACCTTTGGATGGTTCAGATGGACTATATATTTAACCATTGGATGGTTCAGATGGACTATATATTTAACCATTGGATGGTTCAGATGGACTATATAATTGACCATTGATCAGGTTCAGATGGACTATATATTTAACCATTGATAAGGTTCAGATGGACTATATATTTAACCATTGCTCAAGTTCAGATGGACTATATATTTAACCATTGGATGGTTCAGATGGACTATATATTTAACCATTGGATGGTTCAGATGGACTATATATTTAACAATTGGATGGTTCAGTTGGACTATATTTTTCACTATTGATCAGGTTCAGATGGACTACATATTTAACCATTGGATGGTTCAGATGGACTATGTATTTAACCATTGATCAGGTTCCGATGGACTATATATTTAACCATTGGATGGTTCAGATGGACTATATATTTAACCATTTATCAGGTTCTGATGGACTATATATTTAACCATTGATCAGGTTCAGATGGACTATATATTTAACCATTGATCAGGTTCAGATGGACCATATATTTAACCATTGGATGGTTGAGATGGACTATATATTTAACCTTTGGATGGTTCAGATGGACTATATATTTAACCATTGGATGGTTCAGATGGACTATATATTTAACCATTGGATGGTTCAGATGGACTATATAATTGACCATTGATCAGGTTCAGATGGACTATATATTTAACCATTGATCAGGTTCAGATGGACAATATTTTTAACCATTGATCAGGTTCAGATGGACTATATATTTAACCATTGATCAGGTTCGGATGGACTATATATTTAACCATTGGATGGTTCAGATGGACTATATATTTAACCATTGGATTGTTCAGATGGACTATATATTTAACCATTGATCAGGTTCAGATGGACTATATATTTAACCATTGGATGGTTCAGATGGACTATATATTTAACCATTGGATGGTTCAGATGGACTATATATTTAACCATTGATCAGGTTCAGATGGACTATATATTTACCCATTGATCAGGTTCAGATGGACTATGTATTTAACCATTGATCAGGTCCAGATGGACTATATATTTAACCATTGGATGGTTCAGATGGACTATATATTTAACCATGGGATGGTTCAGATGGACTATATATTTAACCATTGGATGGTTCAGATGGACTACATATTTAACCATTGATCAGGTTGAGATGGACTATATATTTAACCATTGATCAGGTTCAGATGGACTATATATTTAACCATTGATCAGGTTCAGAGTGACTATGTAATTAACCATTGATCAGGTCCAGATGGACTATATATTTAACAATGGGATGGTTCAGATGGACTATATATTTAACCATTGGATGGTTCAGATGGACTATATATTTAACAATTGATCAGGTTCAGATGGACTATATATTTAACCATTGATCAGGTTCAGATGGAATATATATTTAACCATTGGATGGTTCAGATGGACTATATATTTAAACATTTATCAGGTTCAGATGGACTATATATTTAACCATTGGATGGTTCAGATGGACTATATATTTAACCATTGATCAGGTTCAGATGGACTACATATTTAACCATTGGATGGTTCAGATGGACTATATATTTAACCATTGATCAGGTTCCGATGGACTATATATTTAACCATTGGATGGTTCAGATGGACTATATATTTAACCATTGATCAGGTTCAGATGGACTATATATTTAACCATTGATCAGGTTCAGATGGACTATATATTTAACCATTGGATGATTCAGATGGACTATATATTTAACCATTGATCAGGTTCAGATGGACTATATATTTAAACCATTGATCAGGTTCAGATGGACTATATATTTAACCATTGATCAGGTTCAGATGGACTATATATTTAACCATTGATCAGGTTCAGATGGACTATATATTTAACCATTGGATGGTTCAGATGGACTATATATTTAACCATTGGATGGTTCAGATGGACTATATATTTAACAATTGGATGGTTCAGTTGGACTATATTTTTCACTATTGATCAGGTTCAGATGGACTACATATTTAACCATTGGATGGTTCAGATGGACTATGTATTTAACCATTGATCAGGTTCCGATGGACTATATATTTAACCATTGGATGGTTCAGATGGCCTATATATTTAACCATTGGATGGTTCATATGGACTATATATTTAACCATTGATCAGGTTCAGATGGACTACATATTTAACCATTGGATGGTTCAGATGGACAATATATTTAACCATTGATCAGGTTCAGATGGATAATATTTTTAACCATTGATCAGGTTCAGATGGACTATATATTTAACCATTGATCAGGTTCAGATGGACTATATATTTAACCATTGGATGGTTCAGATGGACTATATATTTAACCATTGATCAGGTTCAGATGGACTATATATTTAACCATTGGATGGTTCAGATGGACTATATATTTAACCATGGGATGGTTCAGATCGACTATATATTTAACCATTGGATGGTTCAGATTGACTATATAATTAACCATTGGATGGTTCAGATGGACTATATATTTAACCATTGATCAGGTTCAGATGTATAATATTTTTAACCATTGATCAGGTTCAGATGGACTATATATTTAACCATTGATCAGGTTCAGATGGACTATATTTTTAACCATTGGATGGTTCAGATGGACTATATATTTAACCATTGATAAGGTTCAGATGGACTATATATTTAACCATTGCTCAAGTTCAGATGGACTATATATTTAACCATTGGATGGTTCAGATGGACTATATATTTAACCATTGGATGGTTCAGATGGACTATATATTTAACAATTGGATGGTTCAGTTGGACTATATTTTTCACTATTGATCAGGTTCAGATGGACTACATATTTAACCATTGGATGGTTCAGATGGACTATGTATTTAACCATTGATCAGGTTCCGATGGACTATATATTTAACCATTGGATGGTTCAGATGGACTATATATTTAACCATTTATCAGGTTCTGATGGACTATATATTTAACCATTGATCAGGTTCAGATGGACTATATATTTAACCATTGATCAGGTTCAGATGGACCATATATTTAACCATTGGATGGTTGAGATGGACTATATATTTAACCTTTGGATGGTTCAGATGGACTATATATTTAACCATTGGATGGTTCAGATGGACTATATATTTAACCATTGGATGGTTCAGATGGACTATATAATTGACCATTGATCAGGTTCAGATGGACTATATATTTAACCATTGATCAGGTTCAGATGGACAATATTTTTAACCATTGATCAGGTTCAGATGGACTATATATTTAACCATTGATCAGGTTCGGATGGACTATATATTTAACCATTGGATGGTTCAGATGGACTATATATTTAACCATTGGATTGTTCAGATGGACTATATATTTAACCATTGATCAGGTTCAGATGGACTATATATTTAACCATTGGATGGTTCAGATGGACTATATATTTAACCATTGGATGGTTCAGATGGACTATATATTTAACCATTGATCAGGTTCAGATGGACTATATATTTACCCATTGATCAGGTTCAGATGGACTATGTATTTAACCATTGATCAGGTCCAGATGGACTATATATTTAACCATTGGATGGTTCAGATGGACTATATATTTAACCATGGGATGGTTCAGATGGACTATATATTTAACCATTGGATGGTTCAGATGGACTACATATTTAACCATTGATCAGGTTGAGATGGACTATATATTTAACCATTGATCAGGTTCAGATGGACTATATATTTAACCATTGATCAGGTTCAGAGTGACTATGTAATTAACCATTGATCAGGTCCAGATGGACTATATATTTAACAATGGGATGGTTCAGATGGACTATATATTTAACCATTGGATGGTTCAGATGGACTATATATTTAACAATTGATCAGGTTCAGATGGACTATATATTTAACCATTGATCAGGTTCAGATGGAATATATATTTAACCATTGGATGGTTCAGATGGACTATATATTTAAACATTTATCAGGTTCAGATGGACTATATATTTAACCATTGGATGGTTCAGATGGACTATATATTTAACCATTGATCAGGTTCAGATGGACTACATATTTAACCATTGGATGGTTCAGATGGACTATATATTTAACCATTGATCAGGTTCCGATGGACTATATATTTAACCATTGGATGGTTCAGATGGACTATATATTTAACCATTGATCAGGTTCAGATGGACTATATATTTAACCATTGATCAGGTTCAGATGGACTATATATTTAACCATTGGATGATTCAGATGGACTATATATTTAACCATTGATCAGGTTCAGATGGACTATATATTTAAACCATTGATCAGGTTCAGATGGACTATATATTTAACCATTGATCAGGTTCAGATGGACTATATATTTAACCATTGATCAGGTTCAGATGGACTATATATTTAATCATTGGATGGTTCAGAAGGACTATATATTTAACCATTGGATGGTTCAGATGGACTATATATTTAACCATTGGATGGTTCAGATGGACTATATATTTAACCATTGATCAGGTTCAGATGGACAATATTTTTAACTATTGATCATGTTCAGATGGACTATATATTTAACCATTGATCAGGTTCAGATGGACTATATATTTAACCATTGGATGGTTCAGATGGACTATATATTTAACCATTGGATGGATCAGATGGACTATATATTTAACCATTGATCAGGTTCAGATGGACTATATTTTTAATCATTGGATGGTTCAGATGGACTATATATTTAACCATTGATAAGGTTCAGATGGACTATATATTTAACCATTGCTCAAGTTCAGATGGACTATATATTTAACCATTGGATGGTTCAGATGGACTATATATTTAACCATTGGATGGTTCAGATGGACTATATATTTAACAATTGGATGGTTCAGTTGGACTATATTTTTCACTATTGATCAGGTTCAGATGGACTACATATTTAACCATTGGATGGTTCAGATGGACTATGTATTTAACCATTGATCAGGTTCCGATGGACTATATATTTAACCATTGGATGGTTCAGATGGCCTATATATTTAACCATTGGATGGTTCATATGGACTATATATTTAACCATTGATCAGGTTCAGATGGACTACATATTTAACCATTGGATGGTTCAGATGGACAATATATTTAACCATTGATCAGGTTCAGATGGATAATATTTTTAACCATTGATCAGGTTCAGATGGACTATATATTTAACCATTGATCAGGTTCAGATGGACTATATATTTAACCATTGGATGGTTCAGATGGACTATATATTTAACCATTGATCAGGTTCAGATGGACTATATATTTAACCATTGGATGGTTCAGATGGACTATATATTTAACCATGGGATGGTTCAGATCGACTATATATTTAACCATTGGATGGTTCAGATTGACTATATAATTAACCATTGGATGGTTCAGATGGACTATATATTTAACCATTGATCAGGTTCAGATGTATAATATTTTTAACCATTGATCAGGTTCAGATGGACTATATATTTAACCATTGATCAGGTTCAGATGGACTATATTTTTAACCATTGGATGGTTCAGATGGACTATATATTTAACCATTGATAAGGTTCAGATGGACTATATATTTAACCATTGCTCAAGTTCAGATGGACTATATATTTAACCATTGGATGGTTCAGATGGACTATATATTTAACCATTGGATGGTTCAGATGGACTATATATTTAACAATTGGATGGTTCAGTTGGACTATATTTTTCACTATTGATCAGGTTCAGATGGACTACATATTTAACCATTGGATGGTTCAGATGGACTATGTATTTAACCATTGATCAGGTTCCGATGGACTATATATTTAACCATTGGATGGTTCAGATGGACTATATATTTAACCATTTATCAGGTTCTGATGGACTATATATTTAACCATTGATCAGGTTCAGATGGACTATATATTTAACCATTGATCAGGTTCAGATGGACCATATATTTAACCATTGGATGGTTGAGATGGACTATATATTTAACCTTTGGATGGTTCAGATGGACTATATATTTAACCATTGGATGGTTCAGATGGACTATATATTTAACCATTGGATGGTTCAGATGGACTATATAATTGACCATTGATCAGGTTCAGATGGACTATATATTTAACCATTGATCAGGTTCAGATGGACAATATTTTTAACCATTGATCAGGTTCAGATGGACTATATATTTAACCATTGATCAGGTTCGGATGGACTATATATTTAACCATTGGATGGTTCAGATGGACTATATATTTAACCATTGGATTGTTCAGATGGACTATATATTTAACCATTGATCAGGTTCAGATGGACTATATATTTAACCATTGGATGGTTCAGATGGACTATATATTTAACCATTGGATGGTTCAGATGGACTATATATTTAACCATTGATCAGGTTCAGATGGACTATATATTTACCCATTGATCAGGTTCAGATGGACTATGTATTTAACCATTGATCAGGTCCAGATGGACTATATATTTAACCATTGGATGGTTCAGATGGACTATATATTTAACCATGGGATGGTTCAGATGGACTATATATTTAACCATTGGATGGTTCAGATGGACTACATATTTAACCATTGATCAGGTTGAGATGGACTATATATTTAACCATTGATCAGGTTCAGATGGACTATATATTTAACCATTGATCAGGTTCAGAGTGACTATGTAATTAACCATTGATCAGGTCCAGATGGACTATATATTTAACAATGGTATGGTTCAGATGGACTATATATTTAACCATTGGATGGTTCAGATGGACTATATATTTAACAATTGATCAGGTTCAGATGGACTATATATTTAACCATTGATCAGGTTCAGATGGAATATATATTTAACCATTGGATGGTTCAGATGGACTATATATTTAAACATTTATCAGGTTCAGATGGACTATATATTTAACCATTGGATGGTTCAGATGGACTATATATTTAACCATTGATCAGGTTCAGATGGACTACATATTTAACCATTGGATGGTTCAGATGGACTATATATTTAACCATTGATCAGGTTCCGATGGACTATATATTTAACCATTGGATGGTTCAGATGGACTATATATTTAACCATTGATCAGGTTCAGATGGACTATATATTTAACCATTGATCAGGTTCAGATGGACTATATATTTAACCATTGGATGATTCAGATGGACTATATATTTAACCATTGATCAGGTTCAGATGGACTATATATTTAAACCATTGATCAGGTTCAGATGGACTATATATTTAACCATTGATCAGGTTCAGATGGACTATATATTTAACCATTGATCAGGTTCAGATGGACTATATATTTAACCATTGGATGGTTCAGATGGACTATATATTTAACCATTGGATGGTTCAGATGGACTATATATTTAACAATTGGATGGTTCAGTTGGACTATATTTTTCACTATTGATCAGGTTCAGATGGACTACATATTTAACCATTGGATGGTTCAGATGGACTATGTATTTAACCATTGATCAGGTTCCGATGGACTATATATTTAACCATTGGATGGTTCAGATGGCCTATATATTTAACCATTGGATGGTTCATATGGACTATATATTTAACCATTGATCAGGTTCAGATGGACTACATATTTAACCATTGGATGGTTCAGATGGACAATATATTTAACCATTGATCAGGTTCAGATGGATAATATTTTTAACCATTGATCAGGTTCAGATGGACTATATATTTAACCATTGATCAGGTTCAGATGGACTATATATTTAACCATTGGATGGTTCAGATGGACTATATATTTAACCATTGATCAGGTTCAGATGGACTATATATTTAACCATTGGATGGTTCAGATGGACTATATATTTAACCATGGGATGGTTCAGATCGACTATATATTTAACCATTGGATGGTTCAGATTGACTATATAATTAACCATTGGATGGTTCAGATGGACTATATATTTAACCATTGATCAGGTTCAGATGTATAATATTTTTAACCATTGATCAGGTTCAGATGGACTATATATTTAACCATTGATCAGGTTCAGATGGACTATATTTTTAACCATTGGATGGTTCAGATGGACTATATATTTAACCATTGATAAGGTTCAGATGGACTATATATTTAACCATTGCTCAAGTTCAGATGGACTATATATTTAACCATTGGATGGTTCAGATGGACTATATATTTAACCATTGGATGGTTCAGATGGACTATATATTTAACAATTGGATGGTTCAGTTGGACTATATTTTTCACTATTGATCAGGTTCAGATGGACTACATATTTAACCATTGGATGGTTCAGATGGACTATGTATTTAACCATTGATCAGGTTCCGATGGACTATATATTTAACCATTGGATGGTTCAAATGGACTATATATTTAACCATTTATCAGGTTCTGATGGACTATATATTTAACCATTGATCAGGTTCAGATGGACTATATATTTAACCATTGATCAGGTTCAGATGGACCATATATTTAACCATTGGATGGTTGAGATGGACTATATATTTAACCTTTGGATGGTTCAGATGGACTATATATTTAACCATTGGATGGTTCAGATGGACTATATATTTAACCATTGGATGGTTCAGATGGACTATATAATTGACCATTGATCAGGTTCAGATGGACTATATATTTAACCATTGATCAGGTTCAGATGGACAATATTTTTAACCATTGATCAGGTTCAGATGGACTATATATTTAACCATTGATCAGGTTCGGATGGACTATATATTTAACCATTGGATGGTTCAGATGGACTATATATTTAACCATTGGATTGTTCAGATGGACTATATATTTAACCATTGATCAGGTTCAGATGGACTATATATTTAACCATTGGATGGTTCAGATGGACTATATATTTAACCATTGGATGGTTCAGATGGACTATATATTTAACCATTGATCAGGTTCAGATGGACTATATATTTACCCATTGATCAGGTTCAGATGGACTATGTATTTAACCATTGATCAGGTCCAGATGGACTATATATTTAACCATTGGATGGTTCAGATGGACTATATATTTAACCATGGGATGGTTCAGATGGACTATATATTTAACCATTGGATGGTTCAGATGGACTACATATTTAACCATTGATCAGGTTGAGATGGACTATATATTTAACCATTGATCAGGTTCAGATGGACTATATATTTAACCATTGATCAGGTTCAGAGTGACTATGTAATTAACCATTGATCAGGTCCAGATGGACTATATATTTAACAATGGGATGGTTCAGATGGACTATATATTTAACCATTGGATGGTTCAGATGGACTATATATTTAACAATTGATCAGGTTCAGATGGACTATATATTTAACCATTGATCAGGTTCAGATGGAATATATATTTAACCATTGGATGGTTCAGATGGACTATATATTTAAACATTTATCAGGTTCAGATGGACTATATATTTAACCATTGGATGGTTCAGATGGACTATATATTTAACCATTGATCAGGTTCAGATGGACTACATATTTAACCATTGGATGGTTCAGATGGACTATATATTTAACCATTGATCAGGTTCCGATGGACTATATATTTAACCATTGGATGGTTCAGATGGACTATATATTTAACCATTGATCAGGTTCAGATGGACTATATATTTAACCATTGATCAGGTTCAGATGGACTATATATTTAACCATTGGATGATTCAGATGGACTATATATTTAACCATTGATCAGGTTCAGATGGACTATATATTTAAACCATTGATCAGGTTCAGATGGACTATATATTTAACCATTGATCAGGTTCAGATGGACTATATATTTAACCATTGATCAGGTTCAGATGGACTATATATTTAATCATTGGATGGTTCAGAAGGACTATATATTTAACCATTGGATGGTTCAGATGGACTATATATTTAACCATTGGATGGTTCAGATGGACTATATATTTAACCATTGATCAGGTTCAGATGGACTATATATTTAACCATTGGATGGTTCAGATGGACTATATATTTAACCATTGATCAGGTTCAGATGGACAATATTTTTAACTATTGATCATGTTCAGATGGACTATATATTTAACCATTGATCAGGTTCAGATGGACTATATATTTAACCATTGGATGGTTCAGATGGACTATATATTTAACCATTGGATGGATCAGATGGACTATATATTTAACCATTGATCAGGTTCAGATGGACTATATTTTTAACCATTGGATGGTTCAGGTGGACTATATATTTAACCATTGATAAGGTTCAGATGGACTATATATTTAACCATTGCTCAAGTTCAGATGGACTATATATTTAACCATTGGATGGTTCAGATGGACTATATATTTAACCATTGGATGGTTCAGATGGACTATATATTTAACAATTGGATGGTTCAGTTGGACTATATTTTTCACTATTGATCAGGTTCAGATGGACTACATATTTAACCATTGGATGGTTCAGATGGACTATGTATTTAACCATTGATCAGGTTCCGATGGACTATATATTTAACCATTGGATGGTTCAGATGGCCTATATATTTAACCATTGGATGGTTCATATGGACTATATATTTAACCATTGATCAGGTTCAGATGGACTACATATTTAACCATTGGATGGTTCAGATGGACAATATATTTAACCATTGATCAGGTTCAGATGGATAATATTTTTAACCATTGATCAGGTTCAGATGGACTATATATTTAACCATTGATCAGGTTCAGATGGACTATATATTTAACCATTGGATGGTTCAGATGGACTATATATTTAACCATTGATCAGGTTCAGATGGACTATATATTTAACCATTGGATGGTTCAGATGGACTATATATTTAACCATGGGATGGTTCAGATCGACTATATATTTAACCATGGGATGGTTCAGATTGACTATATAATTAACCATTGGATGGTTCAGATGGACTATATATTTAACCATTGATCAGGTTCAGATGTATAATATTTTTAACCATTGATCAGGTTCAGATGGACTATATATTTAACCATTGATCAGGTTCAGATGGACTATATTTTTAACCATTGGATGGTTCAGATGGACTATATATTTAACCATTGATAAGGTTCAGATGGACTATATATTTAACCATTGCTCAAGTTCAGATGGACTATATATTTAACCATTGGATGGTTCAGATGGACTATATATTTAACCATTGGATGGTTCAGATGGACTATATATTTAACAATTGGATGGTTCAGTTGGACTATATTTTTCACTATTGATCAGGTTCAGATGGACTACATATTTAACCATTGGATGGTTCAGATGGACTATGTATTTAACCATTGATCAGGTTCCGATGGACTATATATTTAACCATTGGATGGTTCAGATGGACTATATATTTAACCATTGATCAGGTTCTGATGGACTATATATTTAACCATTGATCAGGTTCAGATGGACTATATATTTAACCATTGATCAGGTTCAGATGGACCATATATTTAACCATTGGATGGTTGAGATGGACTATATATTTAACCTTTGGATGGTTCAGATGGACTATATATTTAACCATTGGATGGTTCAGATGGACTATATATTTAACCATTGGATGGTTCAGATGGACTATATAATTGACCATTGATCAGGTTCAGATGGACTATATATTTAACCATTGATCAGGTTCAGATGGACTATATATTTAACCATTGATCAGGTTCGGATGGACTATATATTTAACCATTGGATGGTTCAGATGGACTATATATTTAACCATTGGATTGTTCAGATGGACTATATATTTAACCATTGATCAGGTTCAGATGGACTATATATTTAACCATTGGATGGTTCAGATGGACTATATATTTAACCATTGGATGGTTCAGATGGACTATATATTTAACCATTGATCAGGTTCAGATGGACTATATATTTACCCATTGATCAGGTTCAGATGGACTATGTATTTAACCATTGATCAGGTCCAGATGGACTATATATTTAACCATTGGATGGTTCAGATGGACTATATATTTAACCATGGGATGGTTCAGATGGACTATATATTTAACCATTGGATGGTTCAGATGGACTACATATTTAACCATTGATCAGGTTGAGATGGACTATATATTTAACCATTTATCAGGTTCAGATGGACTATATATTTAACCATTGATCAGGTTCAGAGTGACTATGTATTCAACCATTGATCAGGTCCAGATGGACTATATATTTAACAATGGGATGGTTCAGATGGACTATATATTTAACCATTGGATGGTTCAGATGGACTATATATTTAACCATTGATCAGGTTCAGATGGACTATATATTTAACCATTGATCAGGTTCAGATGGACTATATATTTAACCATTGATCAGGTTCAGATGGAATATATATTTAACCATTGGATGGTTCAGATGGACTATATATTTAAACATTTATCAGGTTCAGATGGACTATATATTTAACCATTGGATGGTTCAGATGGACTATATATTTAACCATTGATCAGGTTCAGATGGACTACATATTTAACCATTGGATGGTTCAGATGGACTATATATTTAACCATTGATCAGGTTCCGATGGACTATATATTTAACCATTGGATGGTTCAGATGGACTATATATTTAACCATTGATCAGGTTCAGATGGACTATATATTTAACCATTGATCAGGTTCAGATGGACTATATATTTAACCATTGATCAGGTTCAGATGGACTATATATTTAACCATTGATCAGGTTCAGATGGACTATATATTTAACCATTGATCAGGTTCAGATGGACTATATATTTAACCATTGATCAGGTTCAGATGGACTATATATTTAATCATTGGATGGTTCAGAAGGACTATATATTTAACCATTGGATGGTTCAGATGGACTATATATTTAACCATTGGATGGTTCAGATGGACTATATATTTAACCATTGATCAGGTTCAGATGGACTATATATTTAACCATTGGATGGTTCAGATGGACTATATATTTAACCATTGATCAGGTTCAGATGGACAATATTTTTAACTATTGATCATGTTCAGATGGACTATATATTTAACCATTGATCAGGTTCAGATGGACTATATATTTAACCATTGGATGGTTCAGATGGACTATATATTTAACCATTGGATGGTTCAGATGGACTATATATTTAACCATTGATCAGGTTCAGATGGACTATATATTTATCCATTGGATGGTTCAGATGGACTATATATTTAACCATTGGATGGATCAGATGGACAATATATTAAACCATTCATCGGGTTCAGATGGACTATATATTTAACCATTGATCAGGTTCAGATGGACTATATATTTAACCATTGATCAGTTTCAGATGGACTATTTATTTAACCATTGGATGGTTCAGATGGACTATATATTTAACCATTGGATGGTTCAGATGGACTATATATTTAACAATTGGATGGTTCAGATGGACTATATACTTCACTATTGATCAGGTTCAGATGGACTATATATTTAAACATTGATCAGGTTCAGATGGACTATATATTTCACTATTGATCAGGTTCAGATGGACTATATATTTAAACATTGATCAGGTTCAGATGGACTATATATTTAACCATTGGATGGTTCAGATGGACTATATATTTAACCATTGGATGGTTCATATGGACTATATATTTAACCATTGATCAGGTTCAGATGGACTACATATTTAACCATTGGATGGTTCAGATGGACTTTATATTTAACCATTGATCAGGTTCTGATGGACTATATATTTAACCATTGATCAGGTTCAGATTTACTATATATTTAACCATTGGATGGTTCAGATGGACTATATATTTAACCTTTGGATGGTTGAAATGGACTATATATTTAACCATTGGATGGTTCAGATGGACTATATATTTGACCATTGGATGGTTCAGATGGACTATATATTTGACCATTGATCAGGTTCAGATGGACTATATATTTAACCATTGATCAGGTTCAGATTTACTGTATATTTAACCATTGGATGGTTCAGATTGACTATATATTTAACCATTGGATGGTTCAGATGGACTATATATTTAACCATTGATCAGGTTCAGATGGACTATATATTTAACCATTGGATGGTTCAGATGGACTATATATTTAACCATTGGATGGTTCAGATGGACTATAAATTGAAGCATTGGATGGTTCAGATGGACTATATATTTAACCATTGATCAGGTTCAGATGGACTATTTATTTAACCATTGATCAGGTTCAGATGGACTATATATTTAACCATTGATCAGGTTCAGATGGACTATATATTTAACCATTGGATGGTTCAGATGGACTATATATTTAACCATTGATCAGGTTCAGATGGACAATATTTTTAACCATTGATCAGGTTCAGATGGACTATATATTTAACCATTGGATGGTTCAGATGGACTATATATTTAACCATTGGATGGTTCAGATGGACTATATATTTGACCATTGATCAGGTTCAGATGGACTATATATTTAACCATTGATCAGGTTCAGATTTACTATATATTTAAACATTGGATGGTTCAGATTGACTATATATTTAACCATTGGATGGTTCAGATGGACTATATATTTAACCATTGATCAGGTTCAGATGGACTATATATTTAACCATTGGATGGTTCAGATGGACTATATATTTAACCATTGGATGGTTCAAATGGACTATAAATTGAAGCATTGGATGGTTCAGATGGACTATATATTTAACCATTGATCAGGTTCAGATGGACTATTTATTTAACCATTGATCAGGTTCAGATGGACTATATATTTAACCATTGATCAGGTTCAGATGGACTATATATTTAACCATTGGATGGTTCAGATGGCCTATATATTTAACCATTGATCAGGTTCAGATGGACAATATTTTTAACCATTGATCATGTTCAGATGGACTATATATTTAACCATTGATCAGGTTCAGATGGACTATATACTAAACCATTGGATGGTTCAGATGGACTATATATTTAACCATTGATCAGGTTCAGATGGACTATATATTTAACAATTGGATGGTTCAGATGGCCTATATATTTAACCATTGGATGGTTCATATGGACTATATATTTAACCATTGATCAGGTTCAGATGGACTACATATTTAACCATTGGATGGTTCAGATGGACTTTATATTTAACCATTGATCAGGTTCTGATGGACCATATATTTAACCATTGGATGGTTCAGATGGACTATATATTTAACCTTTGGATGGTTCAAATGGACTATATATTTAACCATTGGATGGTTCAGATGGACTATATATTTAACCATTGGATGGTTCAAATGGACTATATATTTAACCATTGGATGGTTCAGATGGACTATATATTTGACCATTGGATGGTTCAGATGGACTATATATTTGACCATTGATCAGGTTCAGATGGACTATATATTTAACCATTGATCAGGTTCAGATTTACTATATATTTAACCATTGGATGGTTCAGATTGACTATATATTTAACCATTGGATGGTTCAGATGGACTATATATTTAACCATTGATCAGGTTCAGATGGACTACATATTTAACCATTGGATGGTTCAGATGGACTATGTATTTAACCATTGATCAGGTTCCGATGGACTATATATTTAACCATTGGATGGTTCAGATGGCCTATATATTTAACCATTGGATGGTTCATATGGACTATATATTTAACCATTGATCAGGTTCAGATGGACTACATATTTAACCATTGGATGGTTCAGATGGACAATATATTTAACCATTGATCAGGTTCAGATGGATAATATTTTTAACCATTGATCAGGTTCAGATGGACTATATATTTAACCATTGATCAGGTTCAGATGGACTATATATTTAACCATTGGATGGTTCAGATGGACTATATATTTAACCATTGATCAGGTTCAGATGGACTATATATTTAACCATTGGATGGTTCAGATGGACTATATATTTAACCATGGGATGGTTCAGATCGACTATATATTTAACCATTGGATGATTCAGATTGACTATATAATTAACCATTGGATGGTTCAGATGGACTATATATTTAACCATTGATCAGGTTCAGATGTATAATATTTTTAACCATTGATCAGGTTCAGATGGACTATATATTTAACCATTGATCATGTCCAGATGGACTATATATTTAACCATTGTTCAGGTTGAGATGGACTATATATTTAACCATTGATCAGGTTCAGATGGACTATATTTTTAACCATTGGATGGTTCAGATGGACTATATATTTAACCATTGATAAGGTTCAGATGGACTATATATTTAACCATTGCTCAAGTTCAGATTGACTATATATTTAACCATTGGATGGTTCAGATGGACTATATATTTAACCATTGGATGGTTCAGATGGACTATATATTTAACAGTTGGATGGTTCAGTTGGACTATATTTTTCACTATTGATCAGGTTCAGATGGACTACATATTTAACCATTGGATGGTTCAGATGGACTATGTATTTAACCATTGATCAGGTTCCGATGGACTATATATTTAACCATTGGATGGTTCAGATGGACTATATATTTAACCATTGATCAGGTTCTGATGGACTATATATTTAACCATTGATCAGGTTCAGATGGATTATATATTTAACCATTGATCAGGTTCAGATGGACCATATATTTAACCATTGGATGGTTGAGATGGACTATATATTTAACCTTTGGATGGTTCAGATGGACTATATATTTAACCATTGGATGGTTCAGATGGACTATATATTTAACCATTGGATGGTTCAGATGGACTATATAATTGACCATTGATCAGGTTCAGATGGACTATATATTTAACCATTGATCAGGTTCAGATGGACTATATATTTAACCATTGATCAGGTTCGGATGGACTATATATTTAACCATTGGATGGTTCAGATGGACTATATATTTAACCATTGGATGGTTCAGATGGACTATATATTTAACCATTGATCAGGTTCTGATGGACTATATATTTAACCATTGATCAGGTTCAGATGGATTATATATTTAACCATTGATCAGGTTCAGATGGACCATATATTTAACCATTGGATGGTTGAGATGGACTATATATTTAACCTTTGGATGGTTCAGATGGACTATATATTTAACCATTGGATGGTTCAGATGGACTATATATTTAACCATTGGATGGTTCAGATGGACTATATAATTGACCATTGATCAGGTTCAGATGGACTATATATTTAACCATTGATCAGGTTCAGATGGACTATATATTTAACCATTGATCAGGTTCGGATGGACTATATATTTAACCATTGGATGGTTCAGATGGACTATATATTTAACCATTGGATGGTTCAGATGGACTATATATTTAACCATTGATCAGGTTCAGATGGACTATATATTTACCCATTGATCAGGTTCAGATGGACTATGTATTTAACCATTGATCAGGTCCAGATGGACTATATATTTAACCATTGGATGGTTCAGATGGACTATATATTTAACCATGGGATGGTTCAGATGGACTATATATTTAACCATTGGATGGTTCAGATGGACTACATATTTAACCATTGATCAGGTTGAGATGGACTATATATTTAACCATTGATCAGGTTCAGATGGACTATATATTTAACCATTGATCAGGTTCAGAGTGACTATGTATTTAACCATTGATCAGGTCCAGATGGACTATATATTTAACAATGGGATGGTTCAGATGGACTATATATTTAACCATTGGATGGTTCAGATGGACTATATATTTAACCATTGATCAGGTTCAGATGGACTATATATTTAACCATTGATCAGGTTCAGATGGACTATATATTTAACCATTGGATGGTTCAGATGGACTATATATTTAACCATTGATCAGGTTCAGATGGACTATATATTTAACCATTGATCAGGTTCAGATGGACTACATATTTAACCATTGGATGGTTCAGATGGACTATATATTTAACCATTGATCAGGTTCCGATGGACTATATATTTAACCATTGGATGGTTCAGATGGACTATATATTTAACCATTGATCAGGTTCAGATGGACTATATATTTAACCATTGATCAGGTTCAGATGGACTATATATTTAACCATTGGATGATTCAGATGGACTTTATATTTAACCATTGATCAGGTTCAGATGGACTATATATTTAACCATTGATCAGGTTCAGATGGACTATATATTTAACCATTGATCAGGTTCAGATGGACTATATATTTAATCATTGGATGGTTCAGAAGGACTATATATTTAACCATTGGATGGTTCAGATGGACTATATATTTAACCATTGGATGGTTCAGATGGACTATATATTTAACCATTGATCAGGTTCAGATGGACTATATATTTAACCATTGGATGGTTCAGATGGACTATATATTTAACCATTGATCAGGTTCAGATGGACAATATTTTTAACTATTGATCATGTTCAGATGGACTATATATTTAACCATTGATCAGGTTCAGATGGACTATATATTTAACCATTGGATGGTTCAGATGGACTATATATTTAACCATTGGATGGTTCAGATGGACTATATATTTAACCATTGATCAGGTTCAGATGGACTATATATTTATCCATTGGATGGTTCAGATGGACTATATATTTAACCATTGGATGGATCAGATGGACAATATATTAAACCATTGATCGGGTTCAGATGGACTATATATTTAACCATTGGATGGTTCAGATGGACTATATATTTAACCATTGGATGGTTCAGATGGACTATATATTTAACAATTGGATGGTTCAGATGGACTATATACTTCACTATTGATCAGGTTCAGATGGACTATATATTTAAACATTGATCAGGTTCAGATGGACTATATATTTCACTATTGATCAGGTTCAGATGGACTATATATTTAAACATTGATCAGGTTCAGATGGACTATATATTTAACCATTGGATGGTTCAGATGGACTATATATTTAACCATTGGATGGTTCATATGGACTATATATTTAACCATTGATCAGGTTCAGATGGACTACATATTTAACCATTGGATGGTTCAGATGGACTTTATATTTAACCATTGATCAGGTTCTGATGGACCATATATTTAACCATTGGATGGTTCAGATGGACTATATATTTAACCTTTGGATGGTTGAAATGGACTATATATTTAACCATTGGATGGTTCAGATGGACTATATAATTGACCATTGGATGGTTCAGATGGACTATATATTTGACCATTGATCAGGTTCAGATGGACTATATATTTAACCATTGATCAGGTTCAGATTTACTATATATTTAACCATTGGATGGTTCAGATTGACTATATATTTAACCATTGGATGGTTCAGATGGACTATATATTTAACCATTGATCAGGTTCAGATGGACTATATATTTAACCATTGGATGGTTCAGATGGACTATATATTTAACCATTGATCAGGTTCAGATGGACTATATACTAAACCATTGGATGGTTCAGATGGACTATATATTTAACCATTGATCAGGTTCAGATGGACTATATATTTAACAATTGGATGGTTCAGATGGCCTATATATTTAACCATTGGATGGTTCATATGGACTATATATTTAACCATTGATCAGGTTCAGATGGACTACATATTTAACCATTGGATGGTTCAGATGGACTTTATATTTAACCATTGATCAGGTTCTGATGGACCATATATTTAACCATTGGATGGTTCAGATGGACTATATATTTAACCTTTGGATGGTTCAAATGGACTATATATTTAACCATTGGATGGTTCAGATGGACTATATATTTAACCATTGGATGGTTCAAATGGACTATATATTTAACCATTGGATGGTTCAGATGGACTATATATTTGACCATTGGATGGTTCAGATGGACTATATATTTGACCATTGATCAGGTTCAGATGGACTATATATTTAACCATTGATCAGGTTCAGATTTACTATATATTTAACCATTGGATGGTTCAGATGGACTATATATTTACCCATTGATCAGGTTCAGATGGACTATGTATTTAACCATTGATCAGGTCCAGATGGACTATATATTTAACCATTGGATGGTTCAGATGGACTATATATTTAACCATGGGATGGTTCAGATGGACTATATATTTAACCATTGGATGGTTCAGATGGACTACATATTTAACCATTGATCAGGTTGAGATGGACTATATATTTAACCATTGATCAGGTTCAGATGGACTATATATTTAACCATTGATCAGGTTCAGAGTGACTATGTATTTAACCATTGATCAGGTCCAGATGGACTATATATTTAACAATGGGATGGTTCAGATGGACTATATATTAAACCATTGGATGGTTCAGATGGACTATATATTTAACCATTGATCAGGTTCAGATGGACTATATATTTAACCATTGATCAGGTTCAGATGGACTATATATTTAACCATTGGATGGTTCAGATGGACTATATATTTAACCATTGATCAGGTTCAGATGGACTATATATTTAACCATTGATCAGGTTCAGATGGACTACATATTTAACCATTGGATGGTTCAGATGGACTATATATTTAACCATTGATCAGGTTCCGATGGACTATATATTTAACCATTGGATGGTTCAGATGGACTATATATTTAACCATTGATCAGGTTCAGATGGACTATATATTTAACCATTGATCAGGTTCAGATGGACTATATATTTAACCATTGGATGATTCAGATGGACTTTATATTTAACCATTGATCAGGTTCAGATGGATTATATATTTAACCATTGATCAGGTTCAGATGGACTATATATTTAACCATTGATCAGGTTCAGATGGACTATATATTTAACCATTGATCAGGTTCAGATGGACTATATATTTAATCATTGGATGGTTCAGAAGGACTATATATTTAACCATTGGATGGTTCAGATGGACTATATATTTAACCATTGGATGGTTCAGATGGACTATATATTTAACCATTGATCAGGTTCAGATGGACTATATATTTAACCATTGGATGGTTCAGATGGACTATATATTTAACCATTGATCAGGTTCAGATGGACAATATTTTTAACTATTGATCATGTTCAGATGGACTATATATTTAACCATTGATCAGGTTCAGATGGACTATATATTTAACCATTGGATGGTTCAGATGGACTATATATTTAACCATTGGATGGTTCAGATGGACTATATATTTAACCATTGATCAGGTTCAGATGGACTATATATTTATCCATTGGATGGTTCAGATGGACTATATATTTAACCATTGGATGGATCAGATGGACAATATATTAAACCATTGATCGGGTTCAGATGGACTATATATTTAACCATTGGATGGTTCAGATGGACTATATATTTAACCATTGGATGGTTCAGATGGACTATATATTTAACAATTGGATGGTTCAGATGGACTATATACTTCACTATTGATCAGGTTCAGATGGACTATATATTTAAACATTGATCAGGTTCAGATGGACTATATATTTCACTATTGATCAGGTTCAGATGGACTATATATTTAAACATTGATCAGGTTCAGATGGACTATATATTTAACCATTGGATGGTTCAGATGGACTATATATTTAACCATTGGATGGTTCATATGGACTATATATTTAACCATTGATCAGGTTCAGATGGACTACATATTTAACCATTGGATGGTTCAGATGGACTTTATATTTAACCATTGATCAGGTTCTGATGGACCATATATTTAACCATTGGATGGTTCAGATGGACTATATATTTAACCTTTGGATGGTTGAAATGGACTATATATTTAACCATTGGATGGTTCAGATGGACTATATAATTGACCATTGGATGGTTCAGATGGACTATATATTTGACCATTGATCAGGTTCAGATGGACTATATATTTAACCATTGATCAGGTTCAGATTTACTATATATTTAACCATTGGATGGTTCAGATTGACTATATATTTAACCATTGGATGGTTCAGATGGACTATATATTTAACCATTGATCAGGTTCAGATGGACTATATATTTAACCATTGGATGGTTCAGATGGACTATATATTTAACCATTGATCAGGTTCAGATGGACTATATACTAAACCATTGGATGGTTCAGATGGACTATATATTTAACCATTGATCAGGTTCAGATGGACTATATATTTAACAATTGGATGGTTCAGATGGCCTATATATTTAACCATTGGATGGTTCATATGGACTATATATTTAACCATTGATCAGGTTCTGATGGACCATATATTTAACCATTGGATGGTTCAGATGGACTATATATTTAACCTTTGGATGGTTCAAATGGACTATATATTTAACCATTGGATGGTTCAGATGGACTATATATTTAACCATTGGATGGTTCAAATGGACTATATATTTAACCATTGGATGGTTCAGATGGACTATATATTTGACCATTGGATGGTTCAGATGGACTATATATTTGACCATTGATCAGGTTCAGATGGACTATATATTTAACCATTGATCAGGTTCAGATTTACTATATATTTAACCATTGGATGGTTCAGATTGACTATATATTTAACCATTGGATGGTTCAGATGGACTATATATTTAACCATTGATCAGGTTCAGATGGACTATATATTTAACCATTGGATGGTTCAGATGGACTATATATTTAACCATTGGATGGTTCAGATGGACTATAAATTGAAGCATTGGATGGTTCAGATGGACTATATATTTAACCATTGGATGATTCAGATGGACTATATATTTAACCATTGATCAGGTTCAGATGGATTATATATTTAACCATTGATCAGGTTCAGATGGACTATATATTTAACCATTGATCAGGTTCAGATGGACTATATATTTAACCATTGGATGATTCAGATGGACTATATATTTAACCATTGATCAGGTTCAGATGGACTATATATTTAACCATTGATCAGGTTCAGATGGACTATATATTTAACCATTGATCAGGTTCAGATGGACTATATATTTAATCATTGGATGGTTCAGAAGGACTATATATTTAACCATTGGATGGTTCAGATGGACTATATATTTAACCATTGGATGGATCAGATGGACAATATATTAAACCATTGATCGGGTTCAGATGGACTATATATTTAACCATTGATCAGGTTCAGATGGACTATATATTTAACCATTGATCAGTTTCAGATGTACTATTTATTTAACCATTGGATGGTTCAGATGGACTATATATTTAATCATTGGATGGTTCAGATGGACTATATATTTAACAATTGGATGGTTCAGATGGACTATATACTTCACTATTGATCAGGTTCAGATGGACTATATATTTAAACATTGATCAGGTTCAGATGGACTATATATTTCACTATTGATCAGGTTCAGATGGACTATATATTTAAACATTGATCAGGTTCAGATGGACTATATATTTAACCATTGATCAGGTTCAGATGGACTATATATTTAACCATTGGATGGTTCAGATGGACTATATATTTAACCATTGATCAGGTTCAGATGAACTATATACTTAACCATTGGATGGTTCAGATGGACTATATATTTAACCATTGATCAGGTTCAGATGGACTATATATTTAACCATTGGATGGTTCAGATGGCCTATATATTTAACCATTGGATGGTTCATATGGACTCTATATTTAACCATTGATCAGGTTCAGATGGACTACATATTTAACCATTGGATGGTTCAGATGGACTTTATATTTAACCATTGATCAGGTTCTGATGGACCATATATTTAACCATTGGATGGTTCAGATGGACTATATATTTAACCTTTGGATGGTTCAAATGGACTATATATTTAACCATTGGATGGTTCAGATGGACTATATATTTGACCATTGGATGGTTCAGATGGACTATATATTTGACCATTGATCAGGTTCAGATGGACTATATATTTAACCATTGATCAGGTTCAGATTTACTATATATTTAACCATTGGATGGTTCAGATTGACTATATATTTAACCATTGATCAGGTTCAGATGGACTATATATTTAACCATTGATCAGGTTCAGATGGACTATATATTTAACCATTGGATGGTTCAGATGGACTATATATTTAACCATTGGATGGTTCAGATGGACTATAAATTGAAGCATTGGATGGTTCAGATGGACTATATATTTAACCATTGATCAGGTTCAGATGGACTATATATTTAACCATTGATCAGGTTCAGATGGACTATATATTTAACCATTGGATGGTTCAGATGGACTATATATTTAACCATTGATCAGGTTCAGATGGACAATATTTTTAACCATTGATCAGGTTCAGATGGACTATATATTTAACCATTGGATGGTTCAGATGGACTATATATTTAACCATTGGATGGTTCAGATGGACTATATATTTGACCATTGATCAGGTTCAGATGGACTATATATTTAACCATTGATCAGGTTCAGATTTACTATATATTTAACCATTGGATGGTTCAGATTGACTATATATTTAACCATTGGATGGTTCAGATGGACTATATATTTAACCATTGATCAGGTTCAGATGGACTATATATTTAACCATTGGATGGTTCAGATGGACTATATATTTAACCATTGGATGGTTCAGATGGACTATAAATTGAAGCATTGGATGGTTCAGATGGACTATATATTTAACCATTGATCAGGTTCAAATGGACTATTTATTTAACCATTGATCAGGTTCAGATGGACTATATATTTAACCATTGGATGGTTCAGATGGCCTATATATTTAACCATTGATCAGGTTCAGATGGACAATATTTTTAACCATTGATCATGTTCAGATGGACTATATATTTAACCATTGGATGGTTCAGATGGACTATATATTTAACCATGGGATGGTTCAGATCGACTATATATTTAACCATTGGATGGTTCAGATTGACTATATAATTAACCATTGGATGGTTCAGATGGACTATATATTTAACCATTGATCAGGTTCAGATGGATAATATTTTTAACCATTGATCAGGTTCAGATGGACTATATATTTAACCATTGATCATGTCCAGATGGACTTTATATTTAACCATTGATCAGGTTCTGATGGACCATATATTTAACCATTGGATGGTTCAGATGGACTATATATTTAACCTTTGGATGGTTCAAATGGACTATATATTTAACCATTGGATGGTTCAGATGGACTATATATTTAACCATTGGATGGTTCAAATGGACTATATATTTAACCATTGGATGGTTCAGATGGACTATATATTTGACCATTGGATGGTTCAGATGGACTATATATTTGACCATTGATCAGGTTCAGATGGACTATATATTTAACCATTGATCAGGTTCAGATTTACTATATATTTAACCATTGGATGGTTCAGATTGACTATATATTTAACCATTGGATGGTTCAGATGGACTATATATTTAACCATTGATCAGGTTCAGATGGACTATATATTTAACCATTGGATGGTTCTGATGGACTATATATTTAACCATTGGATGGTTCAGATGGACTATAAATTGAAGCATTGGATGGTTCAGATGGACTATATATTTAACCATTGGATGGTTCAGATGGACTATATATTTAACCATTGATCAGGTTCAGATGGACTATTTATTTAACCATTGATCAGGTTCAGATGGACTATATATTTAACTATTGATCAGGTTCAGATGGACTATATATTTAACCATTGGATGGTTCAGATGGACTATATATTTAACCATTGATCAGGTTCAGATGGACTATATATTTAACCATTGATCAGGTTCAGATGGACAATATTTTTAACCATTGATCAGGTTCAGATGGACTATATATTTAACCATTGGATGGTTCAGATGGACTATATATTTAACCATTGGATGGTTCAGATGGACTATATATTTGACCATTGATCAGGTTCAGATGGACAATATATTTAACCATTGATCAGGTTCAGATTTACTATATATTTAACCATTGGATGGTTCATATTGACTATATATTTAACCATTGGATGGTTCAGATGGACTATATATTTAACCATTGATCAGGTTCAGATGGACTATATATTTAACCATTGGATGGTTCAGATGGACTATATATTTAACCATTGGATGGTTCAGATGGACTATAAATTGAAGCATTGGATGGTTCAGATGGACTATATATTTAACCATTGATCAGGTTCAGATGGACTATTTATTTAACCATTGATCAGGTTCAGATAGACTATATATTTAACCATTGATCAGGTTCAGATGGACTATATATTTAACCATTGGATGGTTCAGATGGCCTATATATTTAACCATTGATCAGGTTCAGATGGACAATATTTTTAACCATTGATCATGTTCAGATGGACTATATATTTAACCATTGGATGGTTCAGATGGACTATATATTTAACCATGGGATGGTTCAGATCGACTATATATTTAACCATTGGATGGTTCAGATTGACTATATAATTAACCATTGGATGGTTCAGATGGACTATATATTTAACCATTGATCAGGTTCAGATGGATAATATTTTTAACCATTGATCAGGTTCAGATGGACTATATATTTAACCATTGATCATGTCCAGATGGACTTTATATTTAACCATTGATCAGGTTCTGATGGACCATATATTTAACCATTGGATGGTTCAGATGGACTATATATTTAACCTTTGGATGGTTCAAATGGACTATATATTTAACCATTGGATGGTTCAGATGGACTATATATTTAACCATTGGATGGTTCAAATGGACTATATATTTAACCATTGGATGGTTCAGATGGACTATATATTTGACCATTGGATGGTTCAGATGGACTATATATTTGACCATTGATCAGGTTCAGATGGACTATATATTTAACCATTGATCAGGTTCAGATTTACTATATATTTAACCATTGGATGGTTCAGATTGACTATATATTTAACCATTGGATGGTTCAGATGGACTATATATTTAACCATTGATCAGGTTCAGATGGACTATATATTTAACCATTGGATGGTTCTGATGGACTATATATTTAACCATTGGATGGTTCAGATGGACTATAAATTGAAGCATTGGATGGTTCAGATGGACTATATATTTAACCATTGGATGGTTCAGATGGATTATATATTTAACCATTGATCAGGTTCAGATGGACTATTTATTTAACCATTGATCAGGTTCAGATGGACTATATATTTAACCATTGATCAGGTTCAGATGGACTATATATTTAACCATTGGATGGTTCAGATGGACTATATATTTAACCATTGGATGGTTCAGATGGACTATATATTTAACCATTGATCAGGTTCAGATGGACTATATATTTAACCATTGGATGGTTCGGATGGACTATATATTTAACCATTGGATGGTTCAGATGGCCTATATATTTAACCATTGGATGGTTCATATGGACTATATATTTAACCTTTGATCAGGTTCAGATGGACTACATATTTAACCATTGGATGGTTCAGATGGACTATATATTTAACCATTGACCAGGTTCAGATGGACTATATATTTAACCATTGATCAGGTTCAGATGGACTATATATTTAACCATTGGATGGTTCAGTTGGACTATATATTTAACCATTGATCAGGTTCAGATGGACAATATTTTTAACCATTGATCATGTTCAGATGGACTATATATTTAACCATTGATCAGGTTCAGATGGACTATATATTTAACCATTGGATGGTTCAGATGGACTATATATTTAACCATTGATCAGGTTCAGATGGACTATATATTTAACCATTGGATGGTTCAGATGGACTATATATTTAACCATTGGATGGTTCAGATGGACTATATATTTGACCATTGATCAGGTTCAGATGGACTATATATTTAACCATTGATCAGGTTCAGATTTACTATATATTTAACCATTGGATGGTTCATATTGACTATATATTTAACCATTGGATGGTTCAGATGGACTATATATTTAACCATTGATCAGGTTCAGATGGACTATATATTTAACCATTGGATGGTTCAGATGGACTATAAATTGAAGCATTGGATGGTTCAGATGGACTATATATTTAACCATTGATCAGGTTCAGATGGACTATTTATTTAACCATTGATCAGGTTCAGATAGACTATATATTTAACCATTGATCAGGTTCAGATGGACTATATATTTAACCATTGGATGGTTCAGATGGCCTATATATTTAACCATTGATCAGGTTCAGATGGACAATATTTTTAACCATTGATCATGTTCAGATGGACTATATATTTAACCATTGGATGGTTCAGATGGACTATATATTTAACCATGGGATGGTTCAGATCGACTATATATTTAACCATTGGATGGTTCAGATTGACTATATAATTAACCATTGGATGGTTCAGATGGACTATATATTTAACCATTGATCAGGTTCAGATGGATAATATTTTTAACCATTGATCAGGTTCAGATGGACTATATATTTAACCATTGATCATGTCCAGATGGACTTTATATTTAACCATTGATCAGGTTCTGATGGACCATATATTTAACCATTGGATGGTTCAGATGGACTATATATTTAACCTTTGGATGGTTCAAATGGACTATATATTTAACCATTGGATGGTTCAGATGGACTATATATTTAACCATTGGATGGTTCAAATGGACTATATATTTAACCATTGGATGGTTCAGATGGACTATATATTTGACCATTGGATGGTTCAGATGGACTATATATTTGACCATTGATCAGGTTCAGATGGACTATATATTTAACCATTGATCAGGTTCAGATTTACTATATATTTAACCATTGGATGGTTCAGATTGACTATATATTTAACCATTGGATGGTTCAGATGGACAATATATTTAACCATTGATCAGGTTCAGATGGACTATATATTTAACCATTGGATGGTTCTGATGGACTATATATTTAACCATTGGATGGTTCAGATGGACTATAAATTGAAGCATTGGATGGTTCAGATGGACTATATATTTAACCATTGGATGGTTCAGATGGACTATATATTTAACCATTGATCAGGTTCAGATGGACTATTTATTTAACCATTGATCAGGTTCAGATGGACTATATATTTAACCATTGATCAGGTTCAGATGGACTATATATTTAACCATTGGATGGTTCAGATGGACTATATATTTAACCATTGGATGGTTCAGATGGACTATATATTTAACCATTGATCAGGTTCAGATGGACTATATATTTAACCATTGGATGGTTCGGATGGACTATATATTTAACCATTGGATGGTTCAGATGGCCTATATATTTAACCATTGGATGGTTCATATGGACTATATATTTAACCTTTGATCAGGTTCAGATGGACTACATATTTAACCATTGGATGGTTCAGTTGGACTATATATTTAACCATTGATCAGGTTCCGATGGACTATATATTTAACCATTGGATGGTTCAGATGGACTATATATTTAACCATTGACCAGGTTCAGATGGACTATATATTTAACCATTGATCAGGTTCAGATGGACTATATATTTAACCATTGGATGGTTCAGTTGGACTATATATTTAACCATTGATCAGGTTCAGATGGACAATATTTTTAACCATTGGATGGTTCAGATGGACTATATATTTAACCATTGATCAGGTTCAGATGGACTATATATTTAACCATTGGATGGTTCAGATGGCCTATATATTTAACCATTGGATGGTTCAGATGGACTATATATTTAACCATTGATCAGGTTCAGATGGACTATATAATTAACCATTGGATGGTTCAGATGGACTATATATTTAACCATTGATCAGGTTCAGATGGATAATATTTTTAACCATTGATCAGGTTCAGATGGACTATATATTTAACCATTGATCAGGTTCAGATGGACTATATATTTAACCATTGGATGGTTCAGATGGACTATATATTTAACCATTTATCAGGTTCAGATGGACAATATTTTTAACCATTGATCATGTTCAGATGGATTATATATTTAACCATTGATCAGGTTCAGATGGACTATATATTTAACCATTGATCAGGTTCAGATTTACTATATATTTAACCATTGGATGGTTCAGATTGACTATATATTTAACCATTGGATGGTTCAGATGGACTATATATTTAACCATTGATCAGGTTCAGATGGACTATATATTTAACCATTGGATGGTTCTGATGGACTATATATTTAACCATTGGATGGTTCAGATGGACTATAAATTGAAGCATTGGATGGTTCAGATGGACTATATATTTAACCATTGGATGGTTCAGATGGACTATATATTTAACCATTGATCAGGTTCAGATGGACTATTTATTTAACCATTGATCAGGTTCAGATGGACTATATATTTAACCATTGATCAGGTTCAGATGGACTATATATTTAACCATTGGATGGTTCAGATGGACTATATATTTAACCATTGATCAGGTTCAGATGGACTATATATTTAACCATTGATCAGGTTCAGATGGACAATATTTTTAACCATTGATCAGGTTCAGATGGACTATATATTTAACCATTGGATGGTTCAGATGGACTATATATTTAACCATTGGATGGTTCAGATGGACTATATATTTGACCATTGATCAGGTTCAGATGGACTATATATTTAACCATTGATCAGGTTCAGATTTACTATATATTTAACCATTGGATGGTTCATATTGACTATATATTTAACCATTGGATGGTTCAGATGGACTATATATTTAACCATTGATCAGGTTCAGATGGACTATATATTTAACCATTGGATGGTTCAGATGGACTATATATTTAACCATTGGATGGTTCAGATGGACTATATATTTAACCATTGGATGGTTCAGATGGACTATAAATTGAAGCATTGGATGGTTCAGATGGACTATATATTTAACCATTGATCAGGTTCAGATGGACTATTTATTTAACCATTGATCAGGTTCAGATAGACTATATATTTAACCATTGATCAGGTTCAGATGGACTATATATTTAACCATTGGATGGTTCAGATGGACTATATATTTAACCATGGGATGGTTCAGATCGACTATATATTTAACCATTGGATGGTTCAGATTGACTATATAATTAACCATTGGATGGTTCAGATGGACTATATATTTAACCATTGATCAGGTTCAGATGGATAATATTTTTAACCATTGATCAGGTTCAGATGGACTATATATTTAACCATTGATCATGTCCAGATGGACTTTATATTTAACCATTGATCAGGTTCTGATGGACCATATATTTAACCATTGGATGGTTCAGATGGACTATATATTTAACCTTTGGATGGTTCAAATGGACTATATATTTAACCATTGGATGGTTCAGATGGACTATATATTTAACCATTGGATGGTTCAAATGGACTATATATTTAACCATTGGATGGTTCAGATGGACTATATATTTGACCATTGGATGGTTCAGATGGACTATATATTTGACCATTGATCAGGTTCAGATGGACTATATATTTAACCATTGATCAGGTTCAGATTTACTATATATTTAACCATTGGATGGTTCAGATTGACTATATATTTAACCATTGGATGGTTCAGATGGACTATATATTTAACCATTGATCAGGTTCAGATGGACTATATATTTAACCATTGGATGGTTCTGATGGACTATATATTTAACCATTGGATGGTTCAGATGGACTATAAATTGAAGCATTGGATGGTTCAGATGGACTATATATTTAACCATTGGATGGTTCAGATGGACTATATATTTAACCATTGGATGGTTCGGATGGACTATATATTTAACCATTGGATGGTTCAGATGGCCTATATATTTAACCATTGGATGGTTCATATGGACTATATATTTAACCTTTGATCAGGTTCAGATGGACTACATATTTAACCATTGGATGGTTCAGATGGACTATATATTTAACCATTGATCAGGTTCCGATGGACTATATATTTAACCATTGGATGGTTCAGATGGACTATATATTTAACCATTGACCAGGTTCAGATGGACTATATATTTAACCATTTCAGGTTCAGATGGACTATATATTTAACCATTGGATGGTTCAGTTGGACTATATATTTAACCATTGATCAGGTTCAGATGGACAATATTTTTAACCATTGATCATGTTCAGATGGACTATATATTTAACCATTGATCAGGTTCAGATGGACTATATATTTAACCATTGGATGGTTCAGATGGACTATATATTTAACCATTGGATGGTTCAGATGGACTATATATTTAACCATTGATCAGGTTCAGATGGACTATATATTTATCCATTGGATGGTTCAGATGGACAATATATTTAACCATTGATCAGGTTCAGATGGACAATATTTTTAACCATTGATCAGGTTCAGATGGACTATATATTTAACCATTTTATGGTTCAGATGGACTATATATTTAACCATTGGATGGTTCAGATGGACTATATATTTAACCATTGATCAGGTTCAGATGGACTATATATTTAACCATTGGATGGTTCAGATGGACTATATATTTAACCATTGGATGGTTCAGATGGCCTATATATTTAACCATTGGATGGTTCATATGGACTATATATTTAACCATTGATCAGGTTCAGATGGACTACATATTTAACCATTGGATGGTTCAGATGGACTATATATTTAACCATTGATCAGGTTCCGATGGACTATATATTTAACCATTGGATGGTTCAGATGGACTATATATTTAACCATTGACCAGGTTCAGATGGACTATATATTTAACCATTGGATGGTTCAGTTGGACTATATATTTAACCATTGATCAGGTTCAGATGGACAATATTTTTAACCATTGATCATGTTCAGATGGACTATATATTTAACCATTGATCAGGTTCAGATGGACTATATATTTAACCATTGGATGGTTCAGATGGACTATATATTTAACCATTGGATGGTTCAGATGGACTATATATTTAACCATTGATCAGGTTCAGATGGACTATATATTGATCCATTGGATGGTTCAGATGGACAATATATTTAACCATTGATCAGGTTCAGATGGACAATATTTTTAACCATTGATCATGTTCAGATGGACTATATATTTAACCATTGATCAGGTTCAGATGGACTATATATTTAACCATTGGATGGTTCAGATGGACTATATATTTAACCATTGGATGGTTCAGATGGACTATATATTTAACCATTGATCAGGTTCAGATGGACTATATATTTAACCATTGGAAGGTTCAGATGAACTATATATTTAACCATTGGATGGTTCAGATGGCCTATATATTTAACCATTGGATGGTTCATATGGACTATATATTTAACCATTGATCAGGTTCAGATGGACTACATATTTAACCATTGGATGGTTCAGATGGACTATATATTTAACCATTGATCAGGTTCCGATGAACTATATATTTAACCATTGGATGGTTCAGATGGACTATATATTTAACCATTGACCAGGTTCAGATGGACTATATATTTAACCATTGATCAGGTTCAGATGGACTATATATTTAACCATTGGATGGTTCAGTTGGACTATATATTTAACCATTGATCAGGTTCAGATGGACAATATTTTTAACCATTGATCATGTTCAGATGGACTATATATTTAACCATTGATCAGGTTCAGATGGACTATATATTTAACCATTGGATGGTTCAGATGGACTATATATTTAACCATTGGATGGTTCAGATGGCCTATATATTTAACCATTGGATGGTTCATATGGACTATATATTTAACCATTGATCAGGTTCAGATGGACTACATATTTAACCATTGGATGGTTCAGATGGACTATATATTTAACCATTGATCAGGTTCCGATGGACTATATATTTAACCATTGGATGGTTCAGATGGACTATATATTTAACCATTGACCAGGTTCAGATGGACTATATATTTAACCATTGGATGGTTCAGTTGGACTATATATTTAACCATTGATCAGGTTCAGATGGACAATATTTTTAACCATTGATCATGTTCAGATGGACTATATATTTAACCATTGATCAGGTTCAGATGGACTATATATTTAACCATTGGATGGTTCAGATGGACTATATATTTAACCATTGGATGGTTCAGATGGACTATATATTTAACCATTGATCAGGTTCAGATGGACTATATATTGATCCATTGGATGGTTCAGATGGACAATATATTTAACCATTGATCAGGTTCAGATGGACAATATTTTTAACCATTGATCATGTTCAGATGGACTATATATTTAACCATTGATCAGGTTCAGATGGACTATATATTTAACCATTGGATGGTTCAGATGGACTATATATTTAACCATTGGATGGTTCAGATGGACTATATATTTAACCATTGATCAGGTTCAGATGGACTATATATTTAACCATTGGATGGTTCAGATGGACTATATATTTAACCATTGGATGGTTCAGATGGCCTATATATTTAACCATTGGATGGTTCATATGGACTATATATTTAACCATTGATCAGGTTCAGATGGACTACATATTTAACCATTGGATGGTTCAGATGGACTATATATTTAACCATTGATCAGGTTCCGATGAACTATATATTTAACCATTGGATGGTTCAGATGGACTATATATTTAACCATTGACCAGGTTCAGATGGACTATATATTTAACCATTGATCAGGTTCAGATGGACTATATATTTAACCATTGGATGGTTCAGTTGGACTATATATTTAACCATTGATCAGGTTCAGATGGACAATATTTTTAACCATTGATCATGTTCAGATGGACTATATATTTAACCATTGATCAGGTTCAGATGGACTATATATTTAACCATTGGATGGTTCAGATGGACTATATATTTAACCATTGGATGGTTCAGATGGACTATATATTTAACCATTGATCAGGTTCAGATGGACTATATATTTATCCATTGGATGGTTCAGATGGACTATATATTTAACCATTGATCAGGTTCAGATGGACTATATATTTAACCATTGGATGGTTCAGATGGACTATATATTTAATCATTGGATGGTTCAGATGGACTATATATTTAACCATTGGATGGTTCAGATGGACTATATATTTAACCATTGGATGGTTCAGATGGACTTTATATTTAACCATTGATCAGGTTCAGATGGACTATATATTTAACCATTCGATGGTTCAGATGGCCTATATATTTAACCATTGGATGGTTCAGATGGACTATATATTTAACCATTGATCAGGTTCAGATGGACTATATAATTAACCATTGGATGGTTCAGATGGACTATATATTTAACCATTGATCAGGTTCAGATGGATAATATTTTTAACCATTGATCAGGTTCAGATGGACTATATATTTAACCATTGATCAGGTTCAGATGGACTATATATTTAACCATTGGATGGTTCAGATGGACTATATATTTAACCATTTATCAGGTTCAGATGGACAATATTTTTAACCATTGATCATGTTCAGATGGATTATATATTTAACCATTGATCAGGTTCAGATGGACTATATATTTAACCATTGATCAGGTTCAGATTTACTATATATTTAACCATTGGATGGTTCAGATTGACTATATATTTAACCATTGGATGGTTCAGATGGACTATATATTTAACCATTGATCAGGTTCAGATGGACTATATATTTAACCATTGGATGGTTCTGATGGACTATATATTTAACCATTGGATGGTTCAGATGGACTATAAATTGAAGCATTGGATGGTTCAGATGGACTATATATTTAACCATTGGATGGTTCAGATGGACTATATATTTAACCATTGATCAGGTTCAGATGGACTATTTATTTAACCATTGATCAGGTTCAGATGGACTATATATTTAACCATTGATCAGGTTCAGATGGACTATATATTTAACCATTGGATGGTTCAGATGGACTATATATTTAACCATTGATCAGGTTCAGATGGACTATATATTTAACCATTGATCAGGTTCAGATGGACAATATTTTTAACCATTGATCAGGTTCAGATGGACTATATATTTAACCATTGGATGGTTCAGATGGACTATATATTTAACCATTGGATGGTTCAGATGGACTATATATTTGACCATTGATCAGGTTCAGATGGACTATATATTTAACCATTGATCAGGTTCAGATTTACTATATATTTAACCATTGGATGGTTCATATTGACTATATATTTAACCATTGGATGGTTCAGATGGACTATATATTTAACCATTGATCAGGTTCAGATGGACTATATATTTAACCATTGGATGGTTCAGATGGACTATATATTTAACCATTGGATGGTTCAGATGGACTATATATTTAACCATTGGATGGTTCAGATGGACTATAAATTGAAGCATTGGATGGTTCAGATGGACTATATATTTAACCATTGATCAGGTTCAGATGGACTATTTATTTAACCATTGATCAGGTTCAGATAGACTATATATTTAACCATTGATCAGGTTCAGATGGACTATATATTTAACCATTGGATGGTTCAGATGGCCTATATATTTAACCATTGATCAGGTTCAGATGGACAATATTTTTAACCATTGATCATGTTCAGATGGACTATATATTTAACCATTGGATGGTTCAGATGGACTATATATTTAACCATGGGATGGTTCAGATCGACTATATATTTAACCATTGGATGGTTCAGATTGACTATATAATTAACCATTGGATGGTTCAGATGGACTATATATTTAACCATTGATCAGGTTCAGATGGATAATATTTTTAACCATTGATCAGGTTCAGATGGACTATATATTTAACCATTGATCATGTCCAGATGGACTTTATATTTAACCATTGATCAGGTTCTGATGGACCATATATTTAACCATTGGATGGTTCAGATGGACTATATATTTAACCTTTGGATGGTTCAAATGGACTATATATTTAACCATTGGATGGTTCAGATGGACTATATATTTAACCATTGGATGGTTCAAATGGACTATATATTTAACCATTGGATGGTTCAGATGGACTATATATTTGACCATTGGATGGTTCAGATGGACTATATATTTGACCATTGATCAGGTTCAGATGGACTATATATTTAACCATTGATCAGGTTCAGATTTACTATATATTTAACCATTGGATGGTTCAGATTGACTATATATTTAACCATTGGATGGTTCAGATGGACTATATATTTAACCATTGATCAGGTTCAGATGGACTATATATTTAACCATTGGATGGTTCTGATGGACTATATATTTAACCATTGGATGGTTCAGATGGACTATAAATTGAAGCATTGGATGGTTCAGATGGACTATATATTTAACCATTGGATGGTTCAGATGGCCTATATATTTAACCATTGGATGGTTCGGATGGACTATATATTTAACCATTGGATGGTTCAGATGGCCTATATATTTAACCATTGGATGGTTCATATGGACTATATATTTAACCTTTGATCAGGTTCAGATGGACTACATATTTAACCATTGGATGGTTCAGATGGACTATATATTTAACCATTGATCAGGTTCCGATGGACTATATATTTAACCATTGGATGGTTCAGATGGACTATATATTTAACCATTGACCAGGTTCAGATGGACTATATATTTAACCATTGATCAGGTTCAGATGGACTATATATTTAACCATTGGATGGTTCAGTTGGACTATATATTTAACCATTGATCAGGTTCAGATGGACAATATTTTTAACCATTGATCATGTTCAGATGGACTATATATTTAACCATTGATCAGGTTCAGATGGACTATATATTTAACCATTGGATGGTTCAGATGGACTATATATTTAACCATTGGATGGTTCAGATGGACTATATATTTAACCATTGATCAGGTTCAGATGGACTATATATTTATCCATTGGATGGTTCAGATGGACAATATATTTAACCATTGATCAGGTTCAGATGGACAATATTTTTAACCATTGATCATGTTCAGATGGACTATATATTTAACCATTGATCAGGTTCAGATGGACTATATATTTAACCATTGGATGGTTCAGATGGACTATATATTTAACCATTGGATGGTTCAGATGGACTATATATTTAACCATTGATCAGGTTCAGATGGACTATATATTTAACCATTGGATGGTTCAGATGGACTATATATTTAACCATTGGATGGTTCAGATGGCCTATATATTTAACCATTGGATGGTTCATATGGACTATATATTTAACCATTGATCAGGTTCAGATGGACTACATATTTAACCATTGGATGGTTCAGATGGACTATATATTTAACCATTGATCAGGTTCCGATGGACTATATATTTAACCATTGGATGGTTCAGATGGACTATATATTTAACCATTGACCAGGTTCAGATGGACTATATATTTAACCATTGATCAGGTTCAGATGGACTATATATTTAACCATTGGATGGTTCAGTTGGACTATATATTTAACCATTGATCAGGTTCAGATGGACAATATTTTTAACCATTGATCATGTTCAGATGGACTATATATTTAACCATTGATCAGGTTCAGATGGACTATATATTTAACCATTGGATGGTTCAGATGGACTATATATTTAACCATTGGATGGTTCAGATGGACTATATATTTAACCATTGATCAGGTTCAGATGGACTATATATTTATCCATTGGATGGTTCAGATGGACTATATATTTAACCATTGATCAGGTTCAGATGGACTATATATTTAACCATTGGATGGTTCAGATGGACTATATATTTAATCATTGGATGGTTCAGATGGACTATATATTTAACCATTGGATGGTTCAGATGGACTATATATTTAACCATTGGATGGTTCAGATGGACTATATATTTAACCATTGATCAGGTTCAGATGGACTATATATTTAACCATTGGATGGTTCAGATGGCCTATATATTTAACCATTGGATGGTTCAGATGGACTATATATTTAACCATTGATCAGGTTCAGATGGACTATATAATTAACCATTGGATGGTTCAGATGGACTATATATTTAACCATTGATCAGGTTCAGATGGATAATATTTTTAACCATTGATCAGGTTCAGATGGACTATATATTTAACCATTGATCAGGTTCAGATGGACTATATATTTAACCATTGGATGGTTCAGATGGACTATATATTTAACCATTTATCAGGTTCAGATGGACAATATTTTTAACCATTGATCATGTTCAGATAGATTATATATTTAACCATTGATCAGGTTCAGATGGACTATATATTTAACCATTGGATGGTTCAGATGGACTATATATTTAACCATTGGATGGTTCAGATGGACTATATATTTAACCATTGATCAGGTTCAGATGGACTATATATTTAACCATTGGATGGTTCAGATGGCCTATATATTTAACCATTGGATGGTTCAGATGGACTATATATTTAACCATTGATCAGGTTCAGATGGACTATATAATTAACCATTGGATGGTTCAAATGGACTATATATTTAACCATTGATCAGGTTCAGATGGATAATATTTTTAACCATTGATCAGGTTCAGATGGACTATATATTTAACCATTGATCAGGTTCAGATGGACTATATATTTAACCATTGGATGGTTCAGATGGACTATATATTTAACCATTGATCATGTTCAGATGGACTATATATTTAACCATTGCTCAGGTTCAGATGGACTATATATTTAACCATTGGATGGTTCAGATGGACTATATATTTAACCATTGGATGGGTCAGATGGACTATATATTTAACAATTGGATGGTTCAGTTGGACTATATTTTTCACTATTGATCAGGTTAAGATGGACTATATATTTAAACATTGATCAGGTTCAGATGGACTATATATTTAACCATTGATCAGGTTCAGATGGACTATATAATTAACCATTGGATTGTTCAGATGGACTATATATTTAACCATTGATCAGGTTCAGATGGATAATATTTTTAACCATTGATCAGGTTCAGATGGACTATATATTTAACCATTGATCAGGTTCAGATGGACTATATATTTAACCATTGGATGGTTCAGATGGACTATGTATTTAACCATTGATCAGGTTCCGATGAACTATATATTTAACCATTGGATGGTTCAGATGGACTATATATTTAACAATTGATCAGGTTCAGATGGACTATATATTTAACCATTGATCAGGTTCAGATGGACTATATATTTAACCATTGATCAGGTTCAGATGGACCATATATTTAACCATTGATCAGGTTCAGATGGACTATATATTTAACCATTGGATGGTTCAGATGGACTATATATTTAACCATTGGATGGTTCAGATGGACTATAAATTGAAGCATTGGATGGTTCAGATGGACTATATATTTAACCATTGATCAGGTTCAGATGGACTATATATTTAACCATTGGATGTTTCAGATGGACTATATATTTAACCATTGATCAGGTTCAGATGGACAATTTTTTTAACCATTGATCATGTTCAGATGGACTATATATTTAACCATTGGATGGTTCAGATGGCCTATATATTTAACCATTGGATGGTTCATATGGACTATATATTTAACCATTGGATGGTTCAGATGGACTATATATTTAACCTTTGGATGGTTCAAATGGACTACATATTTAACCATTGGATGGTTCAGATGGACTTTATATTTAACCATTGATCAGGTTCTGATGGACCATATATTTAACCATTGGATGGTTCAGATGGACTATATATTTAACCTTTGGATGGTTCAAATGGACTATATATTTAACTATTGGATGGTTCAGATGGACTATATATTTGACCATTGGATGGTTCAGATGGACTATATATTTAACCATTGATCAGGTTCAGATGGACAATATTTTTAACCATTGATCATGTTCAGATGGACTATATATTTAACCATTGATCAGGTTCAGATGGACTATATATTTAACCATTGGATGGTTCAGATGGACTATATATTTAACCATTGATCAGGTTCAGATGGACTATATATTTAACCATTGGATGGTTCAGATGGACTATATATTTAACCATTGGATGGTTCAGATTGACAAAATATTTAACCATTGATCAGGTTCAGATGGACTACATATTTAACCATTGGATGGTTCAGATGGACTATATATTTAACCATTGGATGGTTCAGATGGACTATATATTTAACCATTGGATGGTTCAGATGGACTATATATTTAACAATTGGATGGTTCAGATGGACTATATATTTCACTATTGATCAGGTTCAGATGGACTATATATTTAAACATTGATCAGGTTCAGATGGACTATATATTTAACCATTGATCAGGTTCAGATGGACTATATATTTAACCATTGGATGGTTCAGATGGACTATATATTTAACCATTGATCAGGTTCAGATGGACAATATTTTTAACCATTGATCATGTTCAGATGGACTATATATTTAACCATTGATCAGGTTCAGATGGACTATATATTTAACCATTGGATGGTTCAGATGGCCTATATATTTAACCATTGGATGGTTCAGATGGACTATATATTTAACCATTGATCAGGTTCAGATGGACTATATAATTAACCATTGGATGGTTCAAATGGACTATATATTTAACCATTGATCAGGTTCAGATGGATAATATTTTTAACCATTGATCAGGTTCAGATGGACTATGTATTTAACCATTGATCAGGTTCAGATGGACTATATATTTAACCATTGGATGGTTCAGATGGACTATATATTTAACCATTGATCATGTTCAGATGGACTATATATTTAACCATTGCTCAGGTTCAGATGGACTATATATTTAACCATTGGATGGTTCAGATGGACTATATATTTAACCATTGGATGGGTCAGATGGACTATATATTTAACAATTGGATGGTTCAGTTGGACTATATTTTTCACTATTGATCAGGTTAAGATGGACTATATATTTAAACATTGATCAGGTTCAGATGGACTATATATTTAACCATTGATCAGGTTCAGATGGACTATATAATTAACCATTGGATTGTTCAGATGGACTATATATTTAACCATTGATCAGGTTCAGATGGATAATATTTTTAACCATTGATCAGGTTCAGATGGACTATATATTTAACCATTGATCAGGTTCAGATGGACTATATATTTAACCATTGGATGGTTCAGATGGACTATGTATTTAACCATTGATCAGGTTCCGATGGACTATATATTTAACCATTGGATGGTTCAGATGGACTATATATTTAACAATTGATCAGGTTCAGATGGACTATATATTTAACCATTGATCAGGTTCAGATGGACTATATATTTAACCATTGATCAGGTTCAGATGGACCATATATTTAACCATTGATCAGGTTCAGATGGACTATATATTTAACCATTGGATGGTTCAGATGGACTATATATTTAACCATTGGATGGTTCAGATGGACTATAAATTGAAGCATTGGATGGTTCAGATGGACTATATATTTAACCATTGATCAGGTTCAGATGGACTATATATTTAACCATTGGATGTTTCAGATGGACTATATATTTAACCATTGATCAGGTTCAGATGGACAATTTTTTTAACCATTGATCATGTTCAGATGGACTATATATTTAACCATTGGATGGTTCAGATGGCCTATATATTTAACCATTGGATGGTTCATATGGACTATATATTTAACCATTGGATGGTTCAGATGGACTATATATTTAACCTTTGGATGGTTCAAATGGACTACATATTTAACCATTGGATGGTTCAGATGGACTTTATATTTAACCATTGATCAGGTTCTGATGGACCATATATTTAACCATTGGATGGTTCAGATGGACTATATATTTAACCTTTGGATGGTTCAAATGGACTATATATTTAACTATTGGATGGTTCAGATGGACTATATATTTGACCATTGGATGGTTCAGATGGACTATATATTTAACCATTGATCAGGTTCAGATGGACAATATTTTTAACCATTGATCATGTTCAGATGGACTATATATTTAACCATTGATCAGGTTCAGATGGACTATATATTTAACCATTGGATGGTTCAGATGGACTATATATTTAACCATTGATCAGGTTCAGATGGACTATATATTTAACCATTGGATGGTTCAGATGGACTATATATTTAACCATTGGATGGTTCAGATTGACAAAATATTTAACCATTGATCAGGTTCAGATGGACTACATATTTAACCATTGGATGGTTCAGATGGACTATATATTTAACCATTGGATGGTTCAGATGGACTATATATTTAACCATTGGATGGTTCAGATGGACTATATATTTAACAATTGGATGGTTCAGATGGACTATATATTTCACTATTGATCAGGTTCAGATGGACTATATATTTAAACATTGATCAGGTTCAGATGGACTATATATTTAACCATTGATCAGGTTCAGATGGACTATATATTTAACCATTGGATGGTTCAGATGGACTATATATTTAACCATTGATCAGGTTCAGATGGACAATATTTTTAACCATTGATCATGTTCAGATGGACTATATATTTAACCATTGATCAGGTTCAGATGGACTATATACTTAACCATTGGATGGTTCAGATGGACTATATATTTAACCATTGATCAGGTTCAGATGGCCTATATATTTAACCATTGGATGGTTCATATGGACTATATATTTAACAATTGATCAGGTTCAGATGGAATACATATTTAACCATTGGATGGTTCAGATGGACTTTATATTTAACCATTGATCAGGTTCTGATGGACCATATATTTAACCATTGGATGGTTCAGATGGACTATATATTTGACCATTGGATGGTTCAGATGGACTATATATTTGACCATTGATCAGGTTCAGATGGACTATATATTTAACCATTGATCAGGTTCAGATTTACTATATATTTAACCATTGGATGGTTCAGATTGACTATATATTTAACCATTGGATGGTTCAGATGGACTATATATTTAACCATTGGATGGTTCAGATGGACTATAAATTGAAGCATTGGATGGATCAGATGGACTATATATTTAACCATTGATCAGGTTCAGATGGACTATTTATTTAACCATTGATCAGGTTCAGATGGACTATATATTTAACCATTGATCAGGTTCAGATGGACTGTATATTTAACCATTGGATGGTTCAGATGGACTATATATTTAACCATTGATCAGGTTCAGATGGACAATATTTTTAACCATTGATCATGTTCAGATGGACTATATATTTAACCATTGATCAGGTTCAGATGGACTATATACTTAACCATTGGATGGTTCAGATGGACTATATATTTAACCATTAATCAGGTTCAGATGGACTATATATTTAACCATTGATCAGGTTCAGATGGACTATATATTTAACCATTGGATGGTTCAGATGGCCTATATATTTAACCATTGGATGGTTCATATGGACTATATATTTAACCATTGATCAGGTTCAGATGGACTACATATTTAACCATTGGATGGTTCAGATGGACTTTATATTTAACCATTGATCAGGTTCTGATGGACCATATATTTAACCATTGGATGGTTCAGATGGACAATATATTTAACCTTTGGATGGTTCAAATGGACTATATATTTAACCATTGGATGGTTCAGATGGACTATTAATTTGACCATTGGATGGTTCAGATGGACTATATATTTGACCATTGATCAGGTTCAGATGGACTATATATTTAACCATTGATCAGGTTCAGATTTACTATATATTTAACCATTGGATGGTTCAGATTGACTATATATTTAACCATTTGATGGTTCAGATGGACTATATATTTAACCATTGATCAGGTTCAGATGGACTATATATTTAACCATTGGATGGTTCAGATGGATTATATATTTAACCATTGGATGGTTCAGATGGACTATAAATTGAAGCATTGGATGGTTCAGATGGACTATATATTTAACCATTGATCAGGTTCAGATGGACTATTTATTTAACCATTGATCAGGTTCAGATGGACTATATATTTAACCATTGATCAGGTTCAGATGGACTATATATTTAACCATTGGATGGTTCAGATGGCCTATATATTTAACCATTGATCAGGTTCAGATGGACAATATTTTTAACCATTGATCATGTTCAGATGGACTATATATTTAACCATTGATCAGGTTCAGATGGACTATATACTTAACCATTGGATGGTTCAGATGGACTATATATTTAACCATTGATCAGGTTCAGATGGACTATATATTTAACCATTGGATGGTTCAGATGGCCTATATATTTAACCATTGGATGGTTCATATGGACTATATATTTAACCATTGATCAGGTTCAGATGGACTACATATTTAACCATTGGATGGTTCAGATGGACTTTATATTTAACGATTGATCAGGTTCTGATGGACCATATATTTAACAATTGGATGGTTCAGATGGACTATATATTTAACCTTTGGATGGTTCAAATGGACTATATATTTAACCATTGGATGGTTCAGATGGACTATATATTTGACCATTGGATGGTTCAGATGGAATATATATTTAACCATTGGATGGTTCAGATGGACTATATATTTAACCATTGGATGGTTCAGATGGACTATAAATTGAAGCATTGGATGGTTCAGATGGACTATATATATAACCATTGGATGGTTCAGATGGACTATATATTTAACCATTGATCAGGTTCAGATGGACTATTTATTTAACCATTGATCAGGTTCAGATGGACTATATATTTAACCATTGATCAGGTTCAGATGGACTATATATTTAACCATTGGATGGTTCAGATGGACTATATATTTAACCATTGGATGGTTCAGATGGACTATATATTTAACCATTGATCAGGTTCAGATGGACTATATATTTAACCATTGGATGGTTCAGATGGACTATATATTTAACCATTGGATGGTTCAGATGGCCTATATATTTAACCATTGGATGGTTCATATGGACTATATATTTAACCATTGATCAGGTTCAGATGGACTACATATTTAACCATTGGATGGTTCAGATGGACTATATATTTAACCATTGGATGGTTCAGATGGACTATATATTTAACCATTGATCAGGTTCAGATGGACTATATATTTATCCATTGGATGGTTCAGATGGACTATATATTTAACCATTGATCAGGTTCAGATGGACTATATATTTAACCATTGGATGGTTCAGATGGACTATATATTTAATCATTGGATGGTTCAGATGGACAAAATATTTAACCATTGATCAGGTTCAGATGGACTACATATTTAACCATTGGATGGTTCAGATGGACTATATATTTAACCATTGATCAGGTTCCGATGGACTTTATATTTAACCATTGGATGGTTCAGATGGACTATATATTTAACCATTGATCAGGTTCAGATGGACTTTATATTTAAACATTGATCAGGTTCAGATGGACTATATATTTAACCATTGATCAGGTTCAGATGGACTATATATTTAACCATTGGATGGTTCAGATGGACTATATATTTAACCATTGATCAGGTTCAGATGGACAATATTTTTAACCATTGATCATGTTCAGATGGATTATATATTTAACCATTGATCAGGTTCAGATGGACTATATATTTAACCATTGGAGGGTTCAGATGGCCTATATATTTAACCATTGGATGGTTCAGATGGACTATATATTTAACCATTGATCAGGATCAGATGGACTATATAATTAACCATTGGATGGTTCAGATGGACTATATATTTAACCATTGATCAGGTTCAGATGGATAATATTTTTAACCATTGATCAGGTTCAGATGGACTATATATTTAACCATTGATCAGGTTCAGATGGACTATATATTTAAACATTGGATGGTTCAGATGTACTATATATTTAACCATTGATCAGGTTCAAATGGACAATATTTTTAACCATTGATCATGTTCAGATGGATTATATATTTAACCATTGATCAGGTTCAGATGGACTATATATTTAACCATTGGATGGTTCAGATGGACTATATATTTAACCATTGGATGGTTCAGATGGACTATATATTTAACCATTGATCAGGTACAGATGGACTATATATTTAACCATTGGATGGTTCAGATGGCCTATATATTTAACCATTGGATGGTTCAGATGGACTATATATTTAACCATTGATCAGGTTCAGATGGACTATATAATTAACCATTGGATGGTTCAGATGGAATATATATTTAACCATTGATCAGGTTCAGATGGATAATATTTTTAACCATTGATCAGGTTCAGATGGACTATATATTTAACCATTGATCAGGTTCAGATGGACTATATATTTAACCATTGGATGGTTCAGATGGACTATATATTTAACCATTGATCAGGATCAGATGGACTATATATTTAACCATTGGATGGTTCAGATGGACTATATATTTAACCATGGGATGGTTCAGATCGACTATATATTTAACCATTGGATGGTTCAGATTGACTATATAATTAACCATTGGATGGTTCAGATGGACTATATATTTAACCATTGATCAGGTTCAGATGGATAATATTTTTAACCATTGATCAGGTTCAGATGGACTATATATTTAACCATTGATCATGTCCAGATGGACTATATATTTAACCATTGATCAGGTTGAGATGGACTATATATTTAACCATTGATCAGGTTCAGATGGACTATATATTTAACCATTGGATGGTTCAGATGGACTATATATTTAACCATTGATCATGTTCAGATGGACTATATATTTAACCATTGCTCAGGTTCAGATGGACTATATATTTAACCATTGGATGGTTCAGATGGACTATATATTTAACCATTGGATGGGTCAGTTGGACCATATTTTTCACTATTGATCAGGTTAAGATGGACTATATATTTAAACATTGATCAGGTTCAGATGGACTATATATTTAACCATTGATCAGGTTCAGATGGACTATATAATTAACCATTGGATTGTTCAGATGGACTATATATTTAACCATTGATCAGGTTCAGATGGATAATATTTTTAACCATTGATCAGGTTCAGATGGACTATATATTTAACCATTGATCAGGTTCAGATGGACTATATATTTAACCATTGGATGGTTCAGATGGACTATGTATTTAACCATTGATCAGGTTCCGATGGACTATATATTTAACCATTGGATGGTTCAGATGGACTATATATTTAACCATTGATCAGGTTCAGATGGACTATATATTTAACCATTGATCAGGTTCAGATGGACTATATATTTAACCATTGATCAGGTTCAGATGGACCATATATTTAACCATTGATCAGGTTCAGATGGACTATATATTTAACCATTGGATGGTTCAGATGGACTATATATTTAACCATTGGATGGTTCAGATGGACTATAAATTGAAGCATTGGATGGTTCAGATGGACTATATATTTAACCATTGATCAGGTTCAGATGGACTATTTATTTAACCATTGATCAGGTTCAGATGGACTATATATTTAACCATTGATCAGGTTCAGATGGACTATATATTTAACCATTGGATGTTTCAGATGGACTATATATTTAACCATTGATCAGGTTCAGATGGACAATTTTTTTAACCATTGATCATGTTCAGATGGACTATATATTTAACCATTGTATGGTTCAGATGGACTATATATTTAACCATTGATCAGGTTCAGATGGACTACATATTTAACCATTGGATGGTTCAGATGGACTTTATATTTAACCATTGATCAGGTTCTGATGGACCATATATTTAACCATTGGATGGTTCAGATGGACTATATATTTAACCCTTGGATGGTTCAGATGGACTATATATTTAACCATTGGATGGTTCAGATGGACTATATATTTAACCATTGATCAGGTTCAAATGGACTATAAATTGAAACATTGGATGGTTCAGATGGACTATATATTTAACCATTGATCAGGTTCAGATGGACTATTTATTTAACCATTGATCAGGTTCAGATGGACTATATATTTAACCATTGATCAGGTTCAGATGGACTATATATTTAACCATTGGATGGTTCAGATGGACTATATATTTAACCATTGATCAGGTTCAGATGGACAATATTTTTAACCATTGATCATGTTCAGATGGACTATATATTTAACCATTGATCAGGTTCAGATGGACTATATATTTAACCATTGGATGGTTCAGATGGACTATATATTTAACCATTGGAAGGTTCAGATAGACTATATATTTAACCATTGGATGGTTCAGATGGACTATATATTTAACCATTGGATGGTTCAGATGGCCTATATATTTAACCATTGGATGGTTCATATGGACTATATATTTAACCATTGATCAGGTTCAGATGGACTACATATTTAACCATTGGATGGTTCAGATGGACTATATATTTAACCATTGATCAGGTTCCGATGGACTATATATTTAACCATTGGATGGTTCAGATTGACTATATATTTAACCATTGACCAGGTTCAGATGGACTATATATTTAACCATTGATCAGGTTCAGATGGACTATATATTTAACCATTGGATGGTTCAGATGGACTATATATTTAACCATTGATCAGGTTCAGATGGACAATATTTTTAACCATTGATCATGTTCAGATGGACTATATATTTAACCATTGATCAGGTTCAGATGGACTATATATTTAACCATTGGATGGTTCAGATGGACTATATATTTAACCATTGATCAGGATCAGATGGACTATATATTTAACCATTGGATGGTTCAGATGGACTATATATTTAACCATGGGATGGTTCAGATCGACTATATATTTAACCATTGGATGGTTCAGATTGACTATATAATTAACCATTGGATGGTTCAGATGGACTATATATTTAACCATTGATCAGGTTCAGATGGATAATATTTTTAACCATTGATCAGGTTCAGATGGACTATATATTTAACCATTGATCATGTCCAGATGGACTATATATTTAACCATTGATCAGGTTGAGATGGACTATATATTTAACCATTGATCAGGTTCAGATGGACTATATATTTAACCATTGGATGGTTCAGATGGACTATATATTTAACCATTGATCATGTTCAGATGGACTATATATTTAACCATTGCTCAGGTTCAGATGGACTATATATTTAACCATTGGATGGTTCAGATGGACTATATATTTAACCATTGGATGGGTCAGTTGGACTATATTTTTCACTATTGATCAGGTTAAGATGGACTATATATTTAAACATTGATCAGGTTCAGATGGACTATATATTTAACCATTGATCAGGTTCAGATGGACTATATAATTAACCATTGGATTGTTCAGATGGACTATATATTTAACCATTGATCAGGTTCAGATGGATAATATTTTTAACCATTGATCAGGTTCAGATGGACTATATATTTAACCATTGATCAGGTTCAGATGGACTATATATTTAACCATTTGATGGTTCAGATGGACTATGTATTTAACTATTGATCAGGTTCCGATGGACTATATATTTAACCATTGGATGGTTCAGATGGACTATATATTTAACCATTGATCAGGTTCAGATGGACTATATATTTAACCATTGATCAGGTTCAGATGGACTATATATTTAACCATTGATCAGGTTCAGATGGACCATATATTTAACCATTGATCAGGTTCAGATGGACTATATATTTAACCATTGGATGGTTCAGATGGACCATATATTTAACCATTGGATGGTTCAGATGGACTATAAATTGAAGCATTGGATGGTTCAGATGGACTATATATTTAACCATTGATCAGGTTCAGATGGACTATTTATTTAACCATTGATCAGGTTCAGATGGACTATATATTTAACCATTGATCAGGTTCAGATGGACTATATATTTAACCATTGGATGTTTCAGATGGACTATATATTTAACCATTGATCAGGTTCAGATGGACTACATATTTAACCATTGGATGGTTCAGATGGACTTTATATTTAACCATTGATCAGGTTCTGATGGACCATATATTTAACCATTGGATGGTTCAGATGGACTATATATTTAACCTTTGGATGGTTCAAATGGACTATATATTTAACCATTGGATGGTTCAGATGGACTATATATTTGACCATTGGATGGTTCAGATGGACTATATATTTGACCATTGATCAGGTTCAGATGGACTATATATTTAACCCTTGGATGGTTCAGATGGACTATATATTTAACCATTGGATGGTTCAGATGGACTATATATTTAACCATTGATCAGGTTCAAATGGACTATAAATTGAAACATTGGATGGTTCAGATGGACTATATATTTAACCATTGATCAGGTTCAGATGGACTATTTATTTAACCATTGATCAGGTTCAGATGGACTATATATTTAACCATTGATCAGGTTCAGATGGACTATATATTTAACCATTGGATGGTTCAGATGGACTATATATTTAACCATTGATCAGGTTCAGATGGACAATATTTTTAACCATTGATCATGTTCAGATGGACTATATATTTAACCATTGATCAGGTTCAGATGGACTATATATTTAACCATTGGATGGTTCAGATGGACTATATATTTAACCATTGGAAGGTTCAGATGGACTATATATTTAACCATTGGATGGTTCAGATGGACTATATATTTAACCATTGGATGGTTCAGATGGCCTATATATTTAACCATTGGATGGTTCATATGGACTATATATTTAACCATTGATCAGGTTCAGATGGATAATATTTTTAACCATTGATCAGGTTCAGATGGACTATATATTTAACCATTGATCAGGTTCAGATGGACTATATATTTAACCATTGGATGGTTCAGATGGACTATGTATTTAACCATTGATCAGGTTCCGATGGACTATATATTTAACCATTGGATGGTTCAGATGGACTATATATTTAACCATTGATCAGGTTCAGATGGACTATATATTTAACCATTGATCAGGTTCAGATGGACTATATATTTAACCATTGATCAGGTTCAGATGGACCATATATTTAACCATTGATCAGGTTCAGATGGACTATATATTTAACCATTGGATGGTTCAGATGGACTATGTATTTAACCATTGATCAGGTTCCGATGGACTATATATTTAACCATTGGATGGTTCAGATGGACTATATATTTAACCATTGATCAGGTTCAGATGGACTATATATTTAACCATTGATCAGGTTCAGATGGACTATATATTTAACCATTGATCAGGTTCAGATGGACTATATATTTAACCATTGGATGGTTCAGATGGACTATATATTTAACCATTGGAAGGTTCAGATGGACTATATATTTAACCATTGGATGGTTCAGATGGACTATATATTTAACCATTGGATGGTTCAGATGGCCTATATATTTAACCATTGGATGGTTCATATGGACTATATATTTAACCATTGATCAGGTTCAGATGGATAATATTTTTAACCATTGATCAGGTTCAGATGGACTATATATTTAACCATTGATCAGGTTCAGATGGACTATATATTTAACCATTGGATGGTTCAGATGGACTATGTATTTATCCATTGATCAGGTTCCGATGGACTATATATTTAACCATTGGATGGTTCAGATGGACTATATATTTAACCATTGATCAGGTTCAGATGGACTATATATTTAACCATTGATCAGGTTCAGATGGACTATATATTTAACCATTGATCAGGTTCAGATGGACTATATATTTAACCATTGATCAGGTTCAGATGGACCATATATTTAACCATTGATCAGGTTCAGATGGACTATATATTTAACCATTGGATGGTTCAGATGGACTATATATTTAACCATTGGATGGTTCAGATGGACTATAAATTGAAGCATTGGATGGTTCAGATGGACTATATATTTAACCATTGATCAGGTTCAGATGGACTATTTATTTAACCATTGATCAGGTTCAGAAGGACTATATATTTAACCATTGATCAGGTTCAGATGGACTATATATTTAACCATTGGATGTTTCAGATGGACTATATATTTAACCATTGATCAGGTTCAGATGGACAATTTTTTTAACCATTGATCATGTTCAGATGGACTATATATTTAACCATTGGATGGTTCAGATGGACTATATATTTAACCATTGATCAGGTTCAGATGGACTACATATTTAACCATTGGATGGTTCAGATGGACTTTATATTTAACCATTGATCAGGTTCTGATGGACCATATATTTAACCATTGGATGGTTCAGATGGACTATATATTTAACCTTTGGATGGTTCAAATGGACTATATATTTAACCATTGGATGGTTCAGATGGACTATATATTTGACCATTGGATGGTTCAGATGGACTATATATTTGACCATTGATCAGGTTCAGATGGACTATATATTTAACCCTTGGATGGTTCAGATGGCCTATATATTTAACCATTGGATGGTTCAGATGGCCTATATATTTAACCATTGGATGGTTCATATGGACTATATATTTAACCATTGATCAGGTTCAGATGGATAATATTTTTAACCATTGATCAGGTTCAGATGGACTATATATTTAACCATTGATCAGGTTCAGATGGACTATATATTTAACCATTGGATGGTTCAGATGGACTATGTATTTAACCATTGATCAGGTTCCGATGGACTATATATTTAACCATTGGATGGTTCAGATGGACTATATATTTAACCATTGATCAGGTTCAGAAGGACTATATATTTAACCATTGATCAGGTTCAGATGGACTATATATTTAACCATTGATCAGGTTCAGATGGACCATATATTTAACCATTGATCAGGTTCAGATGGACTATATATTTAACCATTGGATGGTTCAGATGGACTATATATTTAACCATTGGATGGTTCAGATGGACTATAAATTGAAGCATTGGATGGTTCAGATGGACTATATATTTAACCATTGATCAGGTTCAGATGGACTATTTATTTAACCATTGATCAGGTTCAGATGGACTATATATTTAACCATTGATCAGGTTCAGATGGACTATATATTTAACCATTGGATGTTTCAGATGGACTATATATTTAACCATTGATCAGGTTCAGATGGACAATTTTTTTAACCATTGATCATGTTCAGATGGACTATATATTTAACCATTGGATGGTTCAGATGGACTATATATTTAACCATTGATCAGGTTCAGATGGACTACATATTTACTCATTGGATGGTTCAGATGGACTTTATATTTAACCATTGATCAGGTTCTGATGGACCATATATTTAACCATTGGATGGTTCAGATGGACTATATATTTAACCTTTGGATGGTTCAAATGGACTATATATTTAACCATTGGATGGTTCAGATGGACTATATATTTGACCATTGGATGGTTCAGATGGACTATATATTTGACCATTGATCAGGTTCAGATGGACTATATATTTAACCCTTGGATGGTTCAGATGGACTATATATTTAACCATTGGATGGTTCAGATGGACTATATATTTAACCATTGATCAGGTTCAAATGGACTATAAATTGAAACATTGGATGGTTCAGATGGACTATATATTTAACCATTGATCAGGTTCAGATGGACTATTTATTTAACCATTGATCAGGTTCAGATGGACTATATATTTAACCATTGATCAGGTTCAGATGGACTATATATTTAACCATTGGATGGTTCAGATGGACTATATATTTAACCATTGATCAGGTTCAGATGGACAATATTTTTAACCATTGATCATGTTCAGATGGACTATATATTTAACCATTGATCAGGTTCAGATGGACTATATATTTAACCATTGGATGGTTCAGATGGACTATATATTTAACAATTGGAAGGTTCAGATGGACTATATATTTAACCATTGGATGGTTCAGATGGACTATATATTTAACCATTGGATGGTTCAGATGGCCTATATATTTAACCATTGGATGGTTCATATGGACTATATATTTAACCATTGATCAGGTTCAGATGGACTACATATTTAACCATTGGATGGTTCAGATGGACTATATATTTAACCATTGACCAGGTTCAGATGGACTATATATTTAACCATTGATCAGGTTCAGATGGACTATATATTTAACCATTGGATGGTTCAGATGGACTATATATTTAACCATTGGATGGTTCAGATGGAAAAAATATTTAACCATTGATCAGGTTCAGATGGACTACATATTTAACCATTGGATGGTTCAGATGGACTATATATTTAACCATTGATCAGGTTCCGATGGACTATATATTTAAACATTGATCAGGTTCAGATGGACTATATATTTAAGCATTGATCAGGTTCAGATGGACTATCTATTTAACCATTGGATGGTTCAGATGGACTATATATTTAACCATTGATCAGGTTCAGATGGACAATATTTTTAACCATTGATCATGTTCAGATGGACTATATATTTAACCATTGATCAGGTTCAGATGGACTATATATTTAACCATTGGATGGTTCAGATGGACTATATATTTAACCATTGGATGGTTCAGATGGACTATATATTTAACCATTGATCAGGTTCAGATGGACTATATATTTAACCATTGGATGGTTCAGATGGCCTATATATTTAACCATTGGATGGTTCAGATGGACTATATATTTAACCATTGATCAGGTTCAGATGGACTATATAATTAACCATTGGATGGTTCAGATGGACTATATATTTAACCATTGATCAGGTTCAGATGGATAATATTTTTAACCATTGATCAGGTTCAGATGGACTATATATTTAACCATTGATCAGGTTCAGATGGACTATATATTTAACCATTGGATGGTTCAGATGGACTATATATTTAACCATTGATCAGGATCAGATGGACTATATATTTAACCATTGGATGGTTCAGATGGACTATATATTTAACCATGGGATGGTTCAGATCGACTATATATTTAACCATTGGATGGTTCAGATTGACTATATAATTAACCATTGGATGGTTCAGATGGACTATATACTTAACCATTGATCAGGTTCAGATGGATAATATTTTTAACCATTGATCAGGTTCAGATGGACAATATATTTAACCATTGATCATGTCCAGATGGACTATATATTTAACCATTGATCAGGTTGAGATGGACTATATATTTAACCATTGATCAGGTTCAGATGGACTATATATTTAACCATTGGATGGTTCAGATGGACTATATATTTAACCATTGATCAGGTTCAGATGGACTATATATTTAACCATTGGATGGTTCAGATGGACTATATATTTAACCATTGATCAGGTTCAGATGGACAATATTTTTAACCATTGATCATGTTCAGATGGACTATATATTTAACCATTGATCAGGTTCAGATGGACTATATATTTAACCATTGGATGGTTCAGATGGACTATATATTTAACCATTGGATGGTTCAGATGGGCTATATATTTAACCATTGATCAGGTTCAGATGGACTATATATTTATCCATTGGATGGTTCAGATGGACTATATATTTAACCATTGATCAGGTTCAGATGGACTATATATTTAACCATTGGATGGTTCAGATGGACTATATATTTAACCATTGGATGGTTCAGATGGAAAAAATATTTAACCATTGATCAGGTTCAGATGGACTACATATTTAACCATTGGATGGTTCAGATGGACTATATATTTAACCATTGATCAGGTTCCGATGGACTATATATTTAAACATTGATCAGGTTCAGATGGACTATATATTTAAGCATTGATCAGGTTCAGATGGACTATATATTTAACCATTGGATGGTTCAGATGGACTATATATTTAACCATTGATCAGGTTCAGATGGACAATATTTTTAACCATTGATCATGTTCAGATGGACTATATATTTAACCATTGATCAGGTTCAGATGGACTATATATTTAACCATTGGATGGTTCAGATGGACTATATATTTAACCATTGGATGGTTCAGATGGACTATATATTTAACCATTGATCAGGTTCAGATGGACTATATATTTAACCATTGGATGGTTCAGATGGCCTATATATTTAACCATTGGATGGTTCATATGGACTATATATTTAACCATTGATCAGGTTCAGATGGACTACATATTTAACCATTGGATGGTTCAGATGGACTATATATTTAACCATTGATCAGGTTCAGATGGACTATATAATTAACCATTGGATGGTTCAGATGGACTATATATTTAACCATTGATCAGGTTCAGATGGATAATATTTTTAACCATTGATCAGGTTCAGATGGACTATATATTTAACCATTGATCAGGATCAGATGGACTATATATTTAACCATTGGATGGTTCAGATTGACTATATAATTAACCATTGGATGGTTCAGATGGACTATATACTTAACCATTGATCAGGTTCAGATGGATAATATTTTTAACCATTGATCAGGTTCAGATGGACTATATATTTAACCATTGATCAGGTTGAGATGGACTATATATTTAACCATTGATCAGGTTCAGATGGACTATATATTTAACCATTGGATGGTTCAGATGGACTATATATTTAACCATTGATCAGGTTCAGATGGACTATATATTTAACCATTGCTCAGGTTCAGATGGACTATATATTTAACCATTGGATGGTTCAGATGGACTATATATTTAACCATTGGATGGGTCAGATGGACTATATATTTAACAATTGGATGGTTCAGTTGGACTATATTTTTCACTATTGATCAGGTTCAGATGGACTATATATTTAAACATTGATCAGGTTCAGATGGACTATATATTTAACCATTGATCAGGTTCAGATGGACTATATAATTAACCATTGGATGGTTCAGATGGACTATATATTTAACCATTGATCAGGTTCAGATGGATAATATTTTTAACCATTGATCAGGTTCAGATGGACTATATATTTAACCATTGATCAGGTTCAGATGGACTATATATTTAACCATTGGATGGTTCAGATGGACTATGTATTTAACCATTGATCAGGTTCCGATGGACTATATATTTAACCATTGGATGGTTCAGATGGACTATATATTTAACCATTGATCAGGTTCAGATGGACTATATATTTAACCATTGATCAGGTTCAGATGGACTATATATTTAACCATTGAGCAGGTTCAGATGGACCATATATTTAACCATTGGATGGTTCAGATGGACTATATATTTAACCATTGGATGGTTCAGATGGAAAAAATATTTAACCATTGATCAGGTTCAGATGGACTACATATTTAACCATTGGATGGTTCAGATGGACTATATATTTAACCATTGATCAGGTTCCGATGGACTATATATTTAAACATTGATCAGGTTCAGATGGACTATATATTTAAGCATTGATCAGGTTCAGATGGACTATATATTTAACCATTGGATGGTTCAGATGGACTATATATTTAACCATTGATCAGGTTCAGATGGACAATATTTTTAACCATTGATCATGTTCAGATGGACTATATATTTAACCATTGATCAGGTTCAGATGGACTATATATTTAACCATTGGATGGTTCAGATGGACTATATATTTAACCATTGGATGGTTCAGATGGACTATATATTTAACCATTGATCAGGTTCAGATGGACTATATATTTAACCATTGGATGGTTCAGATGGCCTATATATTTAACCATTGGATGGTTCATATGGACTATATATTTAACCATTGATCAGGTTCAGATGGACTACATATTTAACCATTGGATGGTTCAGATGGACTATATATTTAACCATTGATCAGGTTCAGATGGACTATATAATTAACCATTGGATGGTTCAGATGGACTATATATTTAACCATTGATCAGGTTCAGATGGATAATATTTTTAACCATTGATCAGGTTCAGATGGACTATATATTTAACCATTGATCAGGTTCAGATGGACTATATATTTAACCATTGGATGGTTCAGATGGACTATATATTTAACCATTGATCAGGATCAGATGGACTATATATTTAACCATTGGATGGTTCAGATTGACTATATAATTAACCATTGGATGGTTCAGATGGACTATATACTTAACCATTGATCATGTTCAGATGGACTATATATTTAACCATTGATCAGGTTCAGATGGACTATATATTTAACCATTGGATGGTTCAGATGGACTATATATTTAACCATTGGATGGTTCAGATGGGCTATATATTTAACCATTGATCAGGTTCAGATGGACTATATATTTATCCATTGGATGGTTCAGATGGACTATATATTTAACCATTGATCAGGTTCAGATGGACTATATATTTAACCATTGGATGGTTCAGATGGACTATATATTTAACCATTGGATGGTTCAGATGGAAAAAATATTTAACCATTGATCAGGTTCAGATGGACTACATATTTAACCATTGGATGGTTCAGATGGACTATATATTTAACCATTGATCAGGTTCCGATGGACTATATATTTAAACATTGATCAGGTTCAGATGGACTATATATTTAAGCATTGATCAGGTTCAGATGGACTATATATTTAACCATTGGATGGTTCAGATGGACTATATATTTAACCATTGATCAGGTTCAGATGGACAATATTTTTAACCATTGATCATGTTCAGATGGACTATATATTTAACCATTGATCAGGTTCAGATGGACTATATATTTAACCATTGGATGGTTCAGATGGACTATATATTTAACCATTGGATGGTTCAGATGGACTATATATTTAACCATTGATCAGGTTCAGATGGACTATATATTTAACCATTGGATGGTTCAGATGGCCTATATATTTAACCATTGGATGGTTCATATGGACTATATATTTAACCATTGATCAGGTTCAGATGGACTACATATTTAACCATTGGATGGTTCAGATGGACTATATATTTAACCATTGATCAGGTTCAGATGGACTATATAATTAACCATTGGATGGTTCAGATGGACTATATATTTAACCATTGATCAGGTTCAGATGGATAATATTTTTAACCATTGATCAGGTTCAGATGGACTATATATTTAACCATTGATCAGGATCAGATGGACTATATATTTAACCATTGGATGGTTCAGATTGACTATATAATTAACCATTGGATGGTTCAGATGGACTATATACTTAACCATTGATCAGGTTCAGATGGATAATATTTTTAACCATTGATCAGGTTCAGATGGACTATATATTTAACCATTGATCAGGTTGAGATGGACTATATATTTAACCATTGATCAGGTTCAGATGGACTATATATTTAACCATTGGATGGTTCAGATGGACTATATATTTAACCATTGATCAGGTTCAGATGGACTATATATTTAACCATTGCTCAGGTTCAGATGGACTATATATTTAACCATTGGATGGTTCAGATGGACTATATATTTAACCATTGGATGGGTCAGATGGACTATATATTTAACAATTGGATGGTTCAGTTGGACTATATTTTTCACTATTGATCAGGTTCAGATGGACTATATATTTAAACATTGATCAGGTTCAGATGGACTATATATTTAACCATTGATCAGGTTCAGATGGACTATATAATTAACCATTGGATGGTTCAGATGGACTATATATTTAACCATTGATCAGGTTCAGATGGATAATATTTTTAACCATTGATCAGGTTCAGATGGACTATATATTTAACCATTGATCAGGTTCAGATGGACTATATATTTAACCATTGGATGGTTCAGATGGACTATGTATTTAACCATTGATCAGGTTCCGATGGACTATATATTTAACCATTGGATGGTTCAGATGGACTATATATTTAACCATTGATCAGGTTCAGATGGACTATATATTTAACCATTGATCAGGTTCAGATGGACTATATATTTAACCATTGAGCAGGTTCAGATGGACCATATATTTAACCATTGGATGGTTCAGATGGACTATATATTTAACCATTGGATGGTTCAGATGGAAAAAATATTTAACCATTGATCAGGTTCAGATGGACTACATATTTAACCATTGGATGGTTCAGATGGACTATATATTTAACCATTGATCAGGTTCCGATGGACTATATATTTAAACATTGATCAGGTTCAGATGGACTATATATTTAAGCATTGATCAGGTTCAGATGGACTATATATTTAACCATTGGATGGTTCAGATGGACTATATATTTAACCATTGATCAGGTTCAGATGGACAATATTTTTAACCATTGATCATGTTCAGATGGACTATATATTTAACCATTGATCAGGTTCAGATGGACTATATATTTAACCATTGGATGGTTCAGATGGACTATATATTTAACCATTGGATGGTTCAGATGGACTATATATTTAACCATTGATCAGGTTCAGATGGACTATATATTTAACCATTGGATGGTTCAGATGGCCTATATATTTAACCATTGGATGGTTCATATGGACTATATATTTAACCATTGATCAGGTTCAGATGGACTACATATTTAACCATTGGATGGTTCAGATGGACTATATATTTAACCATTGATCAGGTTCAGATGGACTATATAATTAACCATTGGATGGTTCAGATGGACTATATATTTAACCATTGATCAGGTTCAGATGGATAATATTTTTAACCATTGATCAGGTTCAGATGGACTATATATTTAACCATTGATCAGGTTCAGATGGACTATATATTTAACCATTGGATGGTTCAGATGGACTATATATTTAACCATTGATCAGGATCAGATGGACTATATATTTAACCATTGGATGGTTCAGATTGACTATATAATTAACCATTGGATGGTTCAGATGGACTATATACTTAACCATTGATCAGGTTCAGATGGATAATATTTTTAACCATTGATCAGGTTCAGATGGACTATATATTTAACCATTGATCATGTCCAGATGGACTATATATTTAACCATTGATCAGGTTGAGATGGACTATATATTTAACCATTGATCAGGTTCAGATGGACTATATATTTAACCATTGGATGGTTCAGATGGACTATATATTTAACCATTGATCAGGTTCAGATGGACTATATATTTAACCATTGCTCAGGTTCAGATGGACTATATATTTAACCATTGGATGGTTCAGATGGACTATATATTTAACCATTGGATGGGTCAGATGGACTATATATTTAACAATTGGATGGTTCAGTTGGACTATATTTTTCACTATTGATCAGGTTCAGATGGACTATATATTTAAACATTGATCAGGTTCAGATGGACTATATATTTAACCATTGGATGGTTCAGATGGACTATATATTTAACCATTGATCAGGTTCAGATGGACTATATATTTAACCATTGATCAGGTTCCGATGGACTATATATTTAACGATTGGATGGTTCAGATGGACTATATATTTAACCATTGATCAGGTTCAGATGGACTATATATTTATCCATTGATCAGGTTCAGATGGACTATATATTTAACCATTGGATGATTCAGATGGACTATATATTTAACCATTGATCAGGTTCAGATGGACTATATATTTAACCATTGATCAGGTTCAGATGGACTATATATTTAACCATTGATCAGGTTCAGATGGACTATATATTTAACCATTGATCAGGTTCAGATGGACTATATATTTAACAATGGGATGGTTCTGATGGACTATATATTTAACCATTGGATGGTTCAGATGGACTATATATTTAACCATTGATCAGGTTCAGATGGACTATATATTTAACCATTGATCAGGTTCAGATGGACTATATATTTAACCATTGATCAGGTTCAGATGGACTATATATTTAACCATTGGATGGTTCAGATGGACTATATATTTAAACATTTATCAGGTTCAGATGGACTATATATTTAACCATTGGATGGTTCAGATGGACTATATATTTAACCATTGATCAGGTTCAGATGGACTATATATTTAACCATTGATCAGGTTCCGATGGACTATATATTTAACGATTGGATGGTTCAGATGGACTATATATTTAACCATTGATCAGGTTCAGATGGACTATATATTTATCCATTGATCAGGTTCAGATGGACTATATATTTAACCATTGGATGATTCAGATGGACTATATATTTAACCATTGATCAGGTTCAGATGGACTATATATTTAACCATTGATCAGGTTCAGATGGACTATATATTTAACCATTGATCAGGTTCAGATGGACTATATATTTAACCATTGATCAGGTTCAGATGGACTATATATTTAATCATTGGATGGTTCAGAAGGACTATATATTTAACCGTTGGATGGTTCAGATGGACTATATATTTAACCATTGGATGGTTCAGATGGACTATATATTTAACCATTGATCAGGTTCAGATGGACTATATATTTATCCATTGGATGGTTCAGATGGACTATATATTTAACCATTGGATGGTTCAGATGGACTATATATTAAACCATTGATCAGGTTCAGATGGACTATATATTTAACCATTGATCAGGTTCAGATGGACTATATATTTAACCATTGATCAGGTTCAGATGGACTATATATTTAACCATTGGATGGTTCAGATGGACTATATATTTAACCATTGATCAGGTTCAGATGGATAATATTTTTAACCATTGATCAGGTTCAGATGGACTATATATTTAACCATTGATCAGGTTCAGATGGACTATATATTTAACCATTGGATGGTTCAGATGGACTATGTATTTAACCATTGATCAGGTTCCGATGGACTATATATTTAACCATTGGATGGTTCAGATGGACTATATATTTAACCATTGATCAGGTTCAGATGGACTATATATTTAACCATTGATCAGGTTCAGATGGACTATATATTTAACCATTGAGCAGGTTCAGATGGACCATATATTTAACCATTGGATGGTTCAGATGGACTATATATTTAACCTTTGGATGGTTCAGATGGACTATATATTTAAGCATTGATCAGGTTCAGATGGACTATATATTTAACCATTGGATGGTTCAGATGGACTATATAATTGACCATTGATCAGGTTCAGATGGACTATATATTTAACCATTGATCAGGTTCAGATGGACTATATATTTAACCATTGATCAGGTTCAGATGGACTATATATTTAACCATTGGATGGTTCAGATGGACTATATATTTAACCATTGGATTGTTCAGATGGACTATATATTTAACCATTGATCAGTTTCAGATGGACTATATATTTAACCATTGGATGGTTCAGATGGACTATATATTTAACCATTGGATGGTTCAGATGGACTATATATATTTAACCATGGGATGGTTCAGATGGACTATATATTTAACCATTGGATGGTTCAGATGGACTATATATTTAACCATTGATCAGGTTGAGATGGACAATATATTTAACCATTGATCAGGTTCAGATGGACTATATATTTAACCATTGATCAGGTTCAGAGTGACTATGTATTTAACCATTGATCAGGTCCAGATGGACTATATATTTAACAATGGGATGGTTCTGATGGACTATATATTTAACCATTGGATGGTTCAGATGGACTATATATTTAACCATTGATCAGGTTCAGATGGACTATATATTTAACCATTGATCAGGTTCAGATGGACTATATATTTAACCATTGATCAGGTTCAGATGGACTATATATTTAACCATTGGATGGTTCAGATGGACTATATATTTAAACATTTATCAGGTTCAGATGGACTATATATTTAACCATTGGATGGTTCAGATGGACTATATATTTAACCATTGATCAGGTTCAGATGGACTATATATTTAACCATTGATCAGGTTCCGATGGACTATATATTTAACGATTGGATGGTTCAGATGGACTATATATTTAACCATTGATCAGGTTCTGATGGACTATATATTTATCCATTGATCAGGTTCAGATGGACTATATATTTAACCATTGGATGATTCAGATGGACTATATATTTAACCATTGATCAGGTTCAGATGGACTATATATTTAACCATTGATCAGGTTCAGATGGACTATATATTTAACCATTGATCAGGTTCAGATGGACTATATATTTAACCATTGATCAGGTTCAGATGGACTATATATTTAACAATGGGATGGTTCTGATGGACTATATATTTAACCATTGGATGGTTCAGATGGACTATATATTTAACCATTGATCAGGTTCAGATGGACTATATATTTAACCATTGATCAGGTTCAGATGGACTATATATTTAACCATTGATCAGGTTCAGATGGACTATATATTTAACCATTGGATGGTTCAGATGGACTATATATTTAAACATTTATCAGGTTCAGATGGACTATATATTTAACCATTGGATGGTTCAGATGGACTATATATTTAACCATTGATCAGGTTCAGATGGACTATATATTTAACCATTGATCAGGTTCCGATGGACTATATATTTAACGATTGGATGGTTCAGATGGACTATATATTTAACCATTGATCAGGTTCAGATGGACTATATATTTATCCATTGATCAGGTTCAGATGGACTATATATTTAACCATTGGATGATTCAGATGGACTATATATTTAACCATTGATCAGGTTCAGATGGACTATATATTTAACCATTGATCAGGTTCAGATGGACTATATATTTAACCATTGATCAGGTTCATATGGACTATATATTTAACCATTGATCAGGTTCAGATGGACTATATATTTAATCATTGGATGGTTCAGAAGGACTATATATTTAACCGTTGGATGGTTCAGATGGACTATATATTTAACCATTGGATGGTTCAGATGGACTATATATTTAACCATTGATCAGGTTCAGATGGACTATATATTTATCCATTGGATGGTTCAGATGGACTATATATTTAACCATTGGATGGTTCAGATGGACTATATATTAAACCATTGATCAGGTTCAGATGGACTATATATTTAACCATTGATCAGGTTCAGATGGACTATATATTTAACCATTGATCAGGTTCAGATGGACTATATATTTAACCATTGGATGGTTCAGATGGACTATATATTTAACCATTGATCAGGTTCAGATGGACAATATTTTTAACCATTGATCATGTTCAGATGGACTATATATTTAACCATTGATCAGGGTCAGATGGACTATATATTTAACCATTGGATGGTTCAGATGGACTATATATTTAACCATTGGATGGTTCAGATGGACTATATATTTAACCATTGATCAGGTTCAGATGGACTATATATTTATCCATTGGATGGTTCAGATGGACTATATATTTAACCATTGGATGGATCAGATGGACTATATATTAAACCATTGATCGGGTTCAGATGGACTATATATTTAACCATTGATCAGGTTCAGATGGACTATATATTTAACCATTGATCAGTTTCAGATGGACTATTTATTTAACCATTGGATGGTTCAGATGGACTATATATTTAACCATTGGATGGTTCAGATGGACTATATATTTAACCATTGGATGGTTCAGATGAACTATATATTTAACAATTGGATGGTTCAGATGGACTATATATTTCACTATTGGATGGTTCAGATGGACTATATATTTAACCATGGGATGGTTCAGATGGACTATATATTTAACCATTGGATGGTTCAGATGGACTATATATTTAACCATTGATCAGGTTGAGATGGACAATATATTTAACCATTGATCAGGTTCAGATGGACTATATATTTAACCATTGATCAGGTTCAGAGTGACTATGTATTTAACCATTGATCAGGTCCAGATGGACTATATATTTAACAATGGGATGGTTCTGATGGACTATATATTTAACCATTGGATGGTTCAGATGGACTATATATTTAACCATTGATCAGGTTCAGAGTGACTATGTATTTAACCATTGATCAGGTTCCGATGGACTATATATTTAACCATTGGATGGTTCAGATGGACTATATATTTAACCATTGATCAGGTTCAGATGGACTATATATTTATCCATTGGATGGCTCAGATGGACTATATATTTAACCATTGGATGGTTCAGATGGACTATATATTAAACCATTGATCAGGTTCAGATGGACTATATATTTAACCATTGATCAGGTTCAGATGGACTATATATTTAACCATTGATCAGGTTCAGATGGACTATATATTTAACCATTGGATGGTTCAGATGGACTATATATTTAACCATTGATCAGGTTCAGATGGACAATATTTTTAACCATTGATCATGTTCAGATGGACTATATATTTAACCATTGATCAGGGTCAGATGGACTATATATTTAACCATCTGATGGTTCAGATGGACTATATATTTAACCATTGGATGGTTCAGATGGACTATATATTTAACCATTGATCAGGTTCAGATGGACTATATATTTATCCATTGGATGGTTCAGATGGACTATATATTTAACCATTGGATGGATCAGATGGACTATATAGTAAACCATTGATCGGGTTCAGATGGACTATATATTTAACCATTGATCAGGTTCAGATGGACTATATATTTAACCATTGATCAGTTTCAGATGGACTATTTATTTAACCATTGGATGGTTCAGATGGACTATATATTTAACCATTGGATGGTTCAGATGGACTATATATTTAACCATTGGATGGTTCAGATGAACTATATATTTAACAATTGGATGGTTCAGATGGACTATATATTTCACTATTGATCAGGTTCAGATGGACTATATATTTAAACATTGATCAGGTTCAGATGGACTATATATTTAACCATTGATCAGGTTCAGATGGACTTTATATTTAACCATTGATCAGGTTCTGATGGACCATATATTTAACCATTGGATGGTTCAGATGGACTATATATTTAACCTTTGGATGGTTCAAATGGACTATATATTTAACCATTGGATGGTTCAGATGGACTATATATTTCACTATTGATCAGGTTCAGATGGACTATATATTTAAACATTGATCAGGTTCAGATGGACTATATATTTAACCATTGATCAGGTTCAGATGGACTATATATTTAACCATTGGATGGTTCAGATGGACTATATATTTAACCATTGATCAGGTTCAGATGGACAATATTTTTAACCATTGATCATGTTCAGATGGACTATATATTTAACCATTGATCAGGTTCAGATGGACTATATATTTAACCATTGGATGGTTCAGATGGACTATATATTTAACCATTGATCAGGTTCAGATGGACTATATATTTAACCATTGATCAGGTTCAGATGTACTATATATTTAACCATTGGATGGTTCAGATGGCCTATATATTTAACCATTGGATGGTTCATATGGACTATATATTTAACCATTGATCAGGTTCAGATGGACTACATATTTAACCATTGGATGGTTCAGATGGACTTTATATTTAACCATTGATCAGGTTCAGATGTACTATATATTTAACCATTGGATGGTTCAGATGGCCTATATATTTAACCATTGGATGGTTCATATGGACTATATATTTAACCATTGATCAGGTTCTGATGGACCATATATTTAACCATTGGATGGTTCAGATGGACTATATATTTAACCTTTGGATGGTTCAAATGGACTATATATTTAACCATTGGATGGTTCAGATGGACTATATATTTGACCATTGGATGGTTCAGATGGACTATATATTTGACCATTTATCAGGTTCAGATGGACTATATATTTAACCATTGATCAGGTTCAGATTTACTATATATTTAACCATTGGATGGTTCAGATTGACTATATATTTAACCATTGGATGGTTCAGATGGACTATATATTTAACCATTGATCAGGTTCAGATGGACTATATATTTAACCATTGGATGGTTCAGATGGACTATATATTTAACCATTGGATGGTTCAGATGGACTATAAATTGAAGCATTGGATGGTTCAGATGGACTATATATTTAACCATTGAGCAGGTTCAGATGGACTATTTATTTAACCATTGATCAGGTTCAGATGGACTATATATTTAACCATTGATCAGGTTCAGATGGACAATATTTTTAACCATTGATCAAGTTCAGATGGACTATATATTTAACCATTGATCAGGTTCAGATGGACTATATATTTAACCATTGGATGGTTCAGATGGACTATATATTTAACCATTGGATGGTTCAGATGGACTATATATTTAACCATTGATCAGGTTCAGATGGACTATATATTTAACCATTGGATGGTTCAGATGGACTATATATTTAACCATTGGATGGTTCATAAGGACTATATATTTAACCATTGATCAGGTTCAGATGGACTACATATTTAACCATTGGATGGTTCAGATGGACTATATATTTAACCATTGATCAGGTTCCGATGGACTATATATTTAACCATTGGATGGTTCAGATGGACTATATATTTAACCATTGATCAGGTTCAGATGGACTATATATTTAACCATTGATCAGGTTCAGATGGACTATATATTTAACCATTGATCAGGTTCCAATGGACCATATATTTAACCATTGGATGGTTCAGATGGACTATATATTTAACCTTTGGATGGTTCAAATGGACTATATATTTAACCATTGGATGGTTCAGATGGACTATATATTTGACCATTGGATGGTTCAGATGGACTATATATTTGACCATTGATCAGGTTCAGATGGACTATATATTTAACCATTGATCAGGTTCAGATGGACTATATATTTAACCATTGGATCGTTCAGATGGACTATATATTTAACCATTGGATGGTTCAGATGGACTATATATTTAACCATTGATCAGGTTCAGATGGACTATATATTTAACCATTGGATGGTTCAGATGGACTAAATATTTAACCATTGGATGGTTCAGATGGACTATAAATTTAAGCATTGGATGGTTCAGATGGACTATATATTTAACCATTGATCAGGTTCAGATGGACTATATATTTAACCATTGATCAGGTTCCAATGGACCATATATTTAACCATTGGATGGTTCAGATGGACTATATATTTAACCTTTGGATGGTTCAAATGGACTATATATTTAACCATTGGATGGTTCAGATGGACTATATATTTGACCATTGGATGGTTCAGATGGACTATATATTTGACCATTGATCAGGTTCAGATGGACTATATATTTAACCATTGGATGGTTCAGATGGACTATATATTTAACCATTGGATGGTTCAGATGGACTATATATTTAACCATTGATCAGGTTCAGGTGGACTATATATTGAACCATTGGATTGTTCAGATGGACTATATATTTAACCATTGATCAGGTTCCGATGGACTATATATTTAACCATTGGATGGTTCAGATGGACTATATATTTAACCATGGGATGGTTCAGATGGACTATATATTTAACCATTGGATGGTTCAGATGGACTATATATTTAACCATTGACCAGGTTCAGATGGACCATATATTTAACTATTGGATGGTTCAGATGGACTATATATTTAACCATTGGATGGTTCAGATGGACTATATATTTAACCATTGGATGGTTCAGATGGACTATATATTTAACCATTGATCAGGTTCAGATGGACTATATATTTAACCATTGGATGGTTCAGATGGACTATATATTTAACCATTGATCAGGTTCCGATGGACTATATATTTAACCATTGGATGGTTCAGATGGACTATATATTTAACCATTGGTCAGGTTCAGATGGACTATATATTTAACCATTGATCAGGTTCAGATAAACTATGTATTTAACCATTGATCAGGGTCAGATGGACTATATATTTAACCATAGGATGGTTCACATGGACCATATATTTAACCATTGGATGGTTCAGATGGACTATATATTTAACGATTGGATGGTTCAGATGGACTATATATATTTAACCATTGGATGGTTCAGATGGACTATATATTTAACCATTGATCAGGTTCAGATGGACTATATATTTAACCATTGGATGGTTCAGATGGACTATATATTTAACCATTGATCAGGTTCAGATGGACTATATATTTAACCATTGGATGGTTCAGATGGACTATATATTTAACCATTGGATGGTTCAGATGGACTACATATTTAACCATTGGATGGTTCAGATGGACTATATATTTAACCATTGGATGGTTCAGATGGACTATATATTTAACCATTGGATGGTTCAGATGGACTACATATTTAACCATTGGATGGTTCAGATGGACTATACATTTAACCATTGATCAGGTTCAGATGGACTATATATTTAACCATTGGATGGTTCAGATTGACTATATATTTAACCATTGGATGGTTCAGATGGACTATATATTTAACCATTGGATGGTTCAGATGGACTAAATATTTAACCATTGGATGGTTCAGATTGACTATATATTTAACCATTGGATGGTTCAGATGGACTATATATTTAACCATTGATCAGGTTCAGATGGACTATATATTTAAACATTGATCAGGTTCAGATGGACTACATATTTAAACATTGGATGGTTCAGATGGACTATATATTTAACCATTGGATGTTTCAGATTGAATATATATTTAACCATTGGATGGTTCAGATGGACTATATATTTAACCATTGGATGGTTCAGATTGACTATATATTTAACCATTGGATGGCTCAGATGGACTATATATTTAACCATTGATCAGGTTCAGATGAACTATATATTTAACCATTGATCAGGTTCAGATGGACTATATATTTAACCATTGATCAGGTTCAGATGGACTATATATTTAACCATTGGATGGTTCAGATTGAATATATATTTAACCATTGGATGGTTCAGATGGACTATATATTTAACCATTGATCAGGTTCAGATGAACTATATATTTAACCATTGGATGGTTCAGATGGACTATATATTTAACCATTGGATGTTTCAGATTGAATATATATTTAACCATTGGATGGTTCAGATGGACTATATATTTAACCATTGGATGGTTCAGATTGACTATATATTTAACCATTGGATGGCTCAGATGGACTATATATTTAACCATTGATCAGGTTCAGATGAACTATATATTTAACCATTGATCAGGTTCAGATGGACTATATATTTAACCATTGATCAGGTTCAGATGGACTATATATTTAACCATTGGATGGTTCAGATTGAATATATATTTAACCATTGGATGGTTCAGATGGACTATATATTTAACCATTGATCAGGTTCAGATGGACTATATATTTAACCATTGGATGGTTCAGATGGACTATATATTTAACCATTGGATGGTTCAGATGGACTACATATTTAACCATTGGATGGTTCAGATGGACTACATATTTAACCATTGGATGGTTCAGATGGACTATATATTTAACCATTGGATGGTTCAGATGGACTACATATTTAACCATTGGATGGTTCAGATGGACTATACATTTAACCATTGATCAGGTTCAGATGGACTATATATTTAACCATTGGATGGTTCAGATGGACTATATATTTATCCATTGATCAGGTTCAGATGGACTATATATTTACCCATTGGATGGTTCAGATGGACTATATATTTACCCATTGGATGGTTCAGATGGACCACATATTTAACCATTGATCAGGTTCAGATGGACTATATATTTAACCATTGAATGGTTCAGATGGACTATATATTTAACCATTGGATGGTTCAGATGGACTATATATTTAACCATGGGATGGTTCAGATGGACTATATATTTAACCATTGGATGGTTTGGATGGACTATATATTTAACCATTGACCAGGTTCAGATGGAAGATATATTTAACTATTGGATGGTTCAGATGGACTATATATTTAACCATTGGATGGTTCTGATGGACTATATATTTAACCATTGGATGGTTCAGATGGACTATATATTTAACCATTGATCAGGTTCAGATGGACTATATATTTAACCATTGATCAGGGTCAGATGGACTATATATTTAACCATAGGATGGTTCACATGGACCATATATTTAACCATTGGATGGTTCAGATGGACTATATATTTAACGATTAGATGGTTCAGATGGACTATATATATTTAACCATTGGATGGTTCAGATGGACTATATATTTAACCATTGATCAGGTTCAGATGGACTATATATTTAACCATTGATCAGGTTCAGATGGACTATATATTTCACCATTGATCAGGTTCAGATGGACTATATATTTAACCATTGGATGGTTCAGATGGACTATATATTTAACCATTGATCAGGTTAAGATGGACTATATATTTAACCATTGGATGGTTCAGATGGACTACAAATTTAACCATTGGAAGGTTCAGATGGACTATATATTTAACCATTGGATGGTTCAGATGGACTATATATTTAACCATTGGATGGTTCAGATGGACTATATATTTAACCATTGGATGGTTCAGATGGACTACATATTTAACCATTGGATGGTTCAGATGGACTATACATTTAACCATTGATCAGGTTCAGATGGACTATATATTTAACCATTGGATGGTTCAGATGGACTATATATTTAACCATTGATCAGGTTCAGATGGACTATATATTTAAACATTGATCAGGTTCAGATGGACTACATATTTAAACATTGGATGGTTCAGATGGACTATATATTTAACCATTGGATGTTTCAGATTGAATATATATTTAACCATTGGATGGTTCAGATGGACTATATATTTAACCATTGGATGTTTCAGATTGAATATATATTTAACCATTGGATGGTTCAGATGGACTATATATTTGACCATTGATCAGGTTCAGATGGACTATATATTTAACCATTGATCAGGTTCAGATGGACTATATATTTAACCATTGGATGGTTCAGATGGACTAAATATTTAACCATTGCATGGTTCAGATGGACTATAAATTTAAGCATTGGATGGTTCAGATGGACTATATATTTAACCATTGATCAGGTTCAGATGGACTATATATTTAACCATTGATCAGGTTCAGATGGACTATATATTTAACCATTGATCAGGTTCAGAGTGACTATGTATTTAACCATTGATCAGGTCCAGATGGACTATATATTTAACCATTGAATGGTTCAGATGGACTATATATTTTACCATGGGATGGTTCAGATGGACTATATATTTAACCATTTGATGGTTCAGATGGACTATATATTTAGCCATTGATCATGTTCAGATGGAATACATATTTAACCATTGATCAGGTTCAGATGGACTATATATTTAACCATTGGATGTTTCAGATGGACTATATATTTAACCATTGGATGGTTCAGATGGACTATATATTTAACAATTGATCAGGTTCAGATGGACTATATATTTAACCATTGGATGGTTCAGATGGACTATATATTTAACCATTGATCAGGTTCCGATGGACTATATATTTAACCATTGGATGGTTCAGATGGACTAAATATTTAACCATTGATCAGGGTCAGATGGACTATATATTTAACCATTGGATGGTTCAGATGGACCATATATTTAACCATTGGATGGTTCAGATGGACTATATATTTAACCATTGGATGGTTCAGATGGACAAAATATATTTAACCATTGGATGGTTCAGATGGACAAAATATATTTAACCATTGGATGGTTCAGATGGACTATATATTTAACCATTGATCAGGTTCAGATGGACTATATATTTAACCATTGATCAGGTTCAGATGGACTATATATTTAACCATTGATCAGGGTCAGTTGGACTATATATTTAACCATTGGATGGTTCAGATGGACTATATATTTAACCATTGGATGGTTCAGATGGACTACATATTTAACCATTGGATGTTTCAGATGGACTATATATTTAACCATTGATCAGGTTCAGATGGACTATATATTTAACCATTGATCAGGTTCAGATGGACCATATATTTATCTATTGGATGGTTCAGATGGACTATATATTTAACCATTGGATGGTTCAGATGGACTATATATTTAACCATTGGATGGTTCAGATGGACTATATATTTAACCATTGATCAGGTTCAGATGGACTATATATTTAACCATTGGATGGTTCAGATGGACTATATATTTAACCATTGATCAGGTTCCGATGGACTATATATTTAACCATTGGATGGTTCAGATGGACTATATATTTAACCATTGGTCAGGTTCAGATGGACTATATATTTAACCATTGATCAGGTTCAGATGGACTATATATTTAACCATTGATCAGGGTCAGATGGACTATATATTTAACCATTGGATGGTTCACATGGACCATATATTTAACCATTGGATGGTTCAGATGGACTATATATTTAACCATTGGATGGTTCAGATGGACTATATATATTTAACCATTGGATGGTTCAGATGGACTATATATTTAACCATTGAACAGGTTCAAAAGGACTATATATTTAACCATTGATCAGGTTCAGATGGACTATATATTTCACCATTGATCAGGTTCAGATGGACTATATATTTAACCATTGGATGGTTCAGATGGACTATATATTTAACCATTGATCAGGTTCAGATGGACTATATATTTAACCATTGGATGGTTCAGATGGACTATATATTTAACCATTGGATGGTTCAGATGGACTACATATTTAACCATTGGATGGTTCAGATGGACTATAGATTTAACCATTGGATGGTTCAGATGGACTATATATATTTAACCATTGGATGGTTCAGATGGACTATATATTTAACCATTGATCAGGTTCAGATGGACTATATATTTAACCATTGATCAGGTTCAGATGGACTATATATTTAACCATTGATCAGGTTCAGAGTGACTATGTATTTAACCATTGATCAGGTCCAGATGGACTATATATTTAACCATTGAATGGTTCAGATGGACTATATATTTTACCATGGGATGGTTCAGATGGACTATATATTTAACCATTGGATGGTTCAGATGGACTATATATTTAACCATTGATCAGGTTCAGATGGACTATATATTTAACCATTGGATGGTTCAGATGGACTATATATTTAACCATTGGATGGTTCAGATGGACTATATATTTAACCATTGATCAGGTTCAGGTGGACTATATATTTAACCATTGGATTGTGCAGATGGACTATATATTTAACCATTGATCAGGTTCCGATGGACTATATATTTAACCATTGGATGGTTCAGATGGACTATATATTTAACCATTGGATGGTTCAGATGGACTATATATTTAACCATTGATCAGGTTCAGATGGACTATATATTTAACCATTGGATGGTTCAGATGGACTATATATTTAACCATTGATCAGGTTCCGATGGACTATATATTTAACCATTGATCAGGTTCAGATGGACTATATATTTAACCATTGATCAGGTTCAGATGGACTATATATTTCACCATTGATCAGGTTCAGATGGACTATATATTTAACCATTGGATGGTTCAGATGGACTATATATTTAACCATTGATCAGGTTAAGATGGACTATATATTTAACCATTGGATGGTTCAGATGGACTACAAATTTAACCATTGGAAGGTTCAGAAGGACTATATATTTAACCATTGGATGGTTCAGATGGACTATATATTTAACCATTGGATGTTTCAGATTGAATATATATTTAACCATTGGATGGTTCAGATGGACTATATATTTTACCATTGATCAGGTTCAGATGGACTATATATTTAACCATTGATCAGGTTCAGATGGACTATATATTTAACCATTGGATGGTTCAGATGGACTATATATTTAACCATTGGATGGTTCAGATGGACTATATATTTAACCATTGATCAGGTTCAGATGGACTATATATTTAACCATTGGATGGTTCAGATGGACTAAATATTTAACCATTGGATGGTTCAGATGGACTATAAATTTAAGCATTGGATGGTTCAGATGGACTATATATTTAACCATTGATCAGGTTCAGATGGACTATATATTTAACCATTGATCAGGTTCAGATGGACTATATATTTAACCATTGATCAGGTTCAGAGTGACTATGTATTTAACCATTGATCAGGTCCAGATGGACTATATATTTAACCATTGAATGGTTCAGATGGACTATATATTTTACCATGGGATGGTTCAGATGGACTATATATTTAACCATTTGATGGTTCAGATGGACTATATATTTAGCCATTGATCATGTTCAGATGGAATACATATTTAACCATTGATCAGGTTCAGATGGACTATATATTTAACCATTGGATGGTTCAGATGGACTATATATTTAACCATTGGATGGTTCAGATGGACTATATATTTAACAATTGATCAGGTTCAGATGGACTATATATTTAACCATTGGATGGTTCAGATGGACTATATATTTAACCATTGATCAGGTTCCGATGGACTATATATTTAACCATTGGATGGTTCAGATGGACTAAATATTTAACCATTGATCAGGGTCAGATGGAGTATATATTTAACCATTGGATGGTTCAGATGGACCATATATTTAACCATTGGATGGTTCAGATGGACTATATATTTAACCATTGGATGGTTCAGATGGACAAAATATATTTAACCATTGGATGGTTCAGATGGACAAAATATATTTAACCATTGGATGGTTCAGATGGACTATATATTTAACCATTGATCAGGTTCAGATGGACTATATATTTAACCATTGATCAGGTTCAGATGGACTATATATTTAACCATTGATCAGGGTCAGATGGACTATATATTTAACCATTGGATGGTTCAGATGGACTATATATTTAACCATTGGATGGTTCAGATGGACTACATATTTAACCATTGGATGTTTCAGATGGACTATATATTTAACCATTGATCAGGTTCAGATGGACTATATATTTAACCATTGATCAGGTTCAGATGGACCATATATTTATCTATTGGATGGTTCAGATGGACTATATATTTAACCATTGGATGGTTCAGATGGACTATATATTTAACCATTGGATGGTTCAGATGGACTATATATTTAACCATTGATCAGGTTCAGATGGACTATATATTTAACCATTGGATGGTTCAGATGGACTATATATTTAACCATTGATCAGGTTCCGATGGACTATATATTTAACCATTGGATGGTTCAGATGGACTATATATTTAACCATTGGTCAGGTTCAGATGGACTATATATTTAACCATTGATCAGGTTCAGATGGACTATATATTTAACCATTGATCAGGGTCAGATGGACTATATATTTAACCATTGGATGGTTCACATGGACCATATATTTAACCATTGGATGGTTCAGATGGACTATATATTTAACCATTGGATGGTTCAGATGGACTATATATATTTAACCATTGGATGGTTCAGATGGACTATATATTTAACCATTGGATGTTTCAGATTGAATATATATTTAACCATTGGATGGTTCAGATGGACTATATATTTGACCATTGATCAGGTTCAGATGGACTATATATTTAACCATTGATCAGGTTCAGATGGACTATATATTTAACCATTGGATGGTTCAGATGGACTATATATTTAACCATTGGATGGTTCAGATGGACTATATATTTAACCATTGATCAGGTTCAGATGGACTATATATTTAACCATTGGATGGTTCAGATGGACTAAATATTTAACCATTGGATGGTTCAGATGGACTATAAATTTAAGCATTGGATGGTTCAGATGGACTATATATTTAACCATTGATCAGGTTCAGATGGACTATATATTTAACCATTGATCAGGTTCAGAGTGACTATGTATTTAACCATTGATCAGGTCCAGATGGACTATATATTTTACCATGGGATGGTTCAGATGGACTATATATTTAACCATTTGATGGTTCAGATGGACTATATATTTAGCCATTGATCATGTTCAGATGGAATACATATTTAACCATTGATCAGGTTCAGATGGACTATATATTTAACCATTGGATGGTTCAGATGGACTATATATTTAACCATTGATCAGGTTCCGATGGACTATATATTTAACCATTGGATGGTTCAGATGGACTAAATATTTAACCATTGATCAGGGTCAGATGGACTATATATTTAACCATTGGATGGTTCAGATGGACCATATATTTAACCATTGGATGGTTCAGATGGACTATATATTTAACCATTGGATGGTTCAGATGGACAAAATATATTTAACCATTGGATGGTTCAGATGGACAAAATATATTTAACCATTGGATGGTTCAGATGGACTATATATTTAACCATTGATCAGGTTCAGATGGACTATATATTTAACCATTGATCAGGTTCAGATGGACTATATATTTAACCATTGATCAGGGTCAGATGGACTATATATTTAACCATTGGATGGTTCAGATGGACTAAATATTTAACCATTGGATGGTTCAGATGGACTATAAATTTAAGCATTGGATGGTTCAGATGGACTATATATTTAACCATTGATCAGGTTCAGATGGACTATATATTTAACCATTGATCAGGTTCAGAGTGACTATGTATTTAACCATTGATCAGGTCCAGATGGACTATATATTTAACCATTGAATGGTTTAGATGGACTATATATTTAACCATTGGATGGTTCAGATGGACTACATATTTAACCATTGGATGTTTCAGATGGACTATATATTTAACCATTGATCAGGTTCAGATGGACTATATATTTAACCATTGATCAGGTTCAGATGGACCATATATTTATCTATTGGATGGTTCAGATGGACTATATATTTAACCATTGGATGGTTCAGATGGACTATATATTTAACCATTGGATGGTTCAGATGGACTATATATTTAACCATTGATCAGGTTCAGATGGACTATATATTTAACCATTGGATGGTTCAGATGGACTATATATTTAACCATTGATCAGGTTCCGATGGACTATATATTTAACCATTGGATGGTTCAAATGGACTATATATTTAACCATTGGATGGTTCAGATGGACTATATATTTAACCATTGATCAGGTTCAGATGGACTATATATTTAACCATTGGATGGTTCAGATGGACTATATATTTAACCATTGGATGGTTCAGATGGACTATATATTTAACCATTGATCAGGTTCAGATGGACTATATATTTCACCATTGATCAGGTTCAGATGGACTATATATTTAACCATTGGATGGTTCAGATGGACTATATATTTAACCATTGATCAGGTTAAGATGGACTATATATTTAACCTATGGATGGTTCAGATGGACTACATATTTAACCATTGGAAGGTTCAGATGGACTATATATTTAACCATTGGATGGTTCAGATGGACTATATATTTAACCATTGGATGGTTCAGATGGACTACATATTTAACCATTGGATGGTTCAGATGGATTATACATTTAACCATTGATCAGGTTCAGATGGACTATATATTTAACCATTGGATGGTTCAGATGGACTATATATTTAACCATTGATCAGGTTCAGATGGACTATATATTTAAACATTGATCAGGTTCAGATGGACTACATATTTAAACATTGGATGGTTCAGATGGACTATATATTTAACCATTGGATGTTTCAGATTGAATATATATTTAACCATTGGATGGTTCAGATGGACTATATATTTGACCATTGATCAGGTTCAGATGGACTATATATTTAACCATTGATCAGGGTCAGATGGACTATATATTTAACCATTGGATGGTTCACATGGACCATATATTTAACCATTGGATGGTTCAGATGGACTATATATTTAACCATTGGATGGTTCAGATGGACTATATATATTTAACCATTGGATGGTTCAGATGGACTATATATTTAACCATTGAACATGTTCAAAAGGACTATATATTTAACCATTGATCAGGTTCAGATGGACTATATATTTCACCATTGATCAGGTTCAGATGGACTATATATTTAACCATTGGATGTTTCAGATGGACTATATATTTAACCATTGATCAGGTTCAGATGGACTATATATTTAACCATTGGATGGTTCAGATGGACTATATATTTAACCATTGATCAGGTTCAGATGGACTATATATTTAACCATTGGATGGTTCAGATGGACTATATATTTAACCATTGATCAGGTTAAGATGGACTATATATTTAACCTATGGATGGTTCAGATGGACTACATATTTAACCATTGGAAGGTTCAGATGGACTATATATTTAACCATTGGATGGTTCAGATGGACTATATATTTAACCATTGGATGGTTCAGATGGACTACATATTTAACCATTGGATGGTTCAGATGGACTATACATTTAACCATTGATCAGGTTCAGATGGACTATATATTTAACCATTGGATGGTTCAGATGGACTATATATTTAACCATTGATCAGGTTCAGATGGACTATATATTTAAACATTGATCAGGTTCAGATGGACTACATATTTAAACATTGGATGGTTCAGATGGACTATATATTTAACCATTGGATGTTTCAGATTGAATATATATTTAACCATTGGATGGTTCAGATGGACTATATATTTGACCATTGATCAGGTTCAGATGGACTATATATTTAACCATTGATCAGGGTCAGATGGACTATATATTTAACCATTGGATGGTTCACATGGACCATATATTTAACCATTGGATGGTTCAGATGGACTATATATTTAACCATTGGATGGTTCAGATGGACTATATATATTTAACCATTGGATGGTTCAGATGGACTATATATTTAACCATTGAACATGTTCAAAAGGACTATATATTTAACCATTGATCAGGTTCAGATGGACTATATATTTCACCATTGATCAGGTTCAGATGGACTATATATTTAACCATTGGATGTTTCAGATGGACTATATATTTAACCATTGATCAGGTTCAGATGGACTATATATTTAACCATTGGATGGTTCAGATGGACTATATATTTAACCATTGGATGGTTCAGATGGACTACATATTTAACCATTGGATGGTTCAGATGGACTATAGATTTAACCATTGGATGGTTCAGATGGACTATATATATTTAACCATTGGATGGTTCAGATGGACTATATATTTAACCATTGATCAGGTTCAGATGGACTATATATTTAACCGTTGATCAGGTTCAGATGGACTATATATTTAACCATTGATCAGGTTCAGAGTGACTATGTATTTAACCATTGATCAGGTCCAGATGGACTATATATTTAACCATTGAATGGTTCAGATGGACTATATATTTTACCATGGGATGGTTCAGATGGACTATATATTTAACCATTGGATGGTTCAGATGGACTATATATTTAACCATTGATCAGGTTCAGATGGACTATATATTTAACCATTGGATGGTTCAGATGGACTATATATTTAACCATTGGATGGTTCAGATGGACTATATATTTAACCATTGATCAGGTTCAGATGGACTATATATTTAACCATTGGATGGTTCAGATGGACTATATATTTAACCATTGATCAGGTTCCGATGGACTATATATTTAACCATTGGATGGTTCAGATGGACTATATATTTAACCATTGGTCAGGTTCAGATGGACTATATATTTAACCATTGATCAGGTTCAGATGGACTATATATTTAACCATTGATCAGGGTCAGATGGACTATATATTTAACCATAGGATGGTTCACATGGACCATATATTTAACCATTGGATGGTTCAGATGGACTATATATTTAACGATTGGATGGTTCAGATGGACTATATATATTTAACCATTGGATGGTTCAGATGGACTATATATTTAACCATTGATCAGGTTCAGATGGACTATATATTTAACCATTGATCAGGGTCAGATGGACTATATATTTAACCATTGGATGGTTCAGATGGACTATATATTTAACCATTGGATGGTTCAGATGGACTATATATTTAACCATTGATCAGGTTCAGATGGACTATATATTTAACCATTGATCAGATTCAGATGGACCATATATTTATCTATTGGATGGTTCAGATGGACTATATATTTAACCATTGGATTTTTCAGATGGACTATATATTTAACCATTGGATGGTTCAGATGGACTATATATTTAACCATTGATCAGGTTCAGATGGACTATATATTTAACCATTGGATGGTTCAGATGGACTATATATTTAACCATTGATCAGGTTCCGATGGACTATATATTTAACCATTGGATGGTTCACATGGACCATATTTTTAACCATTGGATGGTTCAGATGGACTATATATTTAACCATTGGATGGTTCAGATGGACTATATATATTTAACCATTGGATGGTTCAGATGGACTATATATTTAACCATTGATCAGGTTCAGATGGACTATATATTTAACCATTGGATGGTTCAGATGGACTATATATTTAACCATTGATCAGGTTCAGATGGACTATATATTTAACCATTGATCAGGTTTAGATGGACTATATATTTCACCATTGATCAGGTTCAGATGGACTATATATTTAACCATTGGATGGTTCAGATGGACTATATATTTAACCAATGATCAGGTTCAGATGGACTATATATTTAACCATTGGATGGTTCAGATGGACTATATATTTAACCATTGGATGGTTCAGATGGACTACATATTTAACCATTGGATGGTTCAGATGGACTATAGATTTAACCATTGATCAGGTTCAGATGGACTATATATTTAACCATTGGATGGTTCAGATGGACTATATATTTAACCATTGATCAGGTTCTGATGGACTATATATTTAACCATTGATCAGGTTCAGATGGACTATATATTTAACCATTGTTCAGATGGACTATATATTTACCCATTGGATGGTTCAGATGGACTATATATTTAACCATTGGATGGTTCAGATGGACTATATATTTAACCATTGGATGGTTCAGATGGACTATATATTTAACCATTGGATGGTTCAGATGGACTATATATTTAACCATTGATCAGGTTCAGAGTTACTATGTATTTAACCATTGATCAGGTCCAGATGGACTATATATTTAACCATTGGATGGTTCAGATGGACTATATATTTAACCATTGGATGGTTCAGATGGACTATATATTTAACCATTGGATGGTTCAGATGGACTATATATTTAACCATTGATCAGGTTCAGATGGACTATATATTTAACCATTGGATGGTTCAGATGGACTTGATATTTAACCATTGATCAGGTCCCGATGGACTATATATTTAACCATTGGATGGTTCAGATGGACTAAATATTTAACCATTGATCAGGGTCAGATGGACTATATATTTAACCATTTGATGGTTCAGATGGACTATATATTTAACCATTGATCAGGTTCAGATGGACTATATATTTAACCCTTGATCAGGTTCAGATGGACTATATATTTCACCATTGATCAGGTTCAGATGGACTATATATTTAACCATTGGATGGTTCAGATGGACTATAATTTTAACCATTGATCAGGTTCAGATGGACTATATATTTAACCATTGGATGGTTCAGATGGACTATATATTTAACCATTGGATGGTTCAGATGGACTACATATTTAACCATTGGATGGTTCAGATGGACTATAGATTTAACCATTGATCAGGTTCAGATGGACTATATATTTAACCATTGGATGGTTCAGATGGACTATATGTTTAACCATTGATCAGGTTCAGATGGACTATATATTTAACCATTGATCAGGTTCAGATGGACTACATATTTAAACATTGGATGGTTCAGATGGACTATATATTTAACCATTGGATGTTTCAGATTGAATATATATTTAACCATTGGATGGTTCAGATGGACTATATATTTAACCATTGGATGGTTCAGATGGACTATATATTTAACCATTGGATGGTTCAGATGGACTATATATTTAACCATTGGATGGTTCAGATGGACTACATATTTAACCATTGGATGGTTCAGATGGACTATAGATTTAACCATTGATCAGGTTCAGATGGACTATATATTTAACCATTGGATGGTTCAGATGGACTATATATTTAACCATTGATCAGGTTCTGATGGACTATATATTTAACCATTGATCAGGTTCAGATGGACTATATATTTACCCATTGGATGGTTCAGATGGACTATATATTTAACCATTGATCAGGTTCAGATGGACTATATATTTAACCATTGGATGGTTCAGATGGACTATATATTTAACCATTGGATGGTTCAGATGGACTATAAATTTAAGCATTGGATGGTTCAGATTGAATATATATTTAACCATTGATCAGGTTCAGAGTGACTATGTATTTAACCATTGATCAGGTCCAGATGGACTATATATTTAACCATTGGATGGTTCAGATGGACTATATATTTACCCATTGGATGGTTCAGATGGACTATATATTTAACCATTGGATGGTTCAGATGGACTATATATTTAACCATTGGATGGTTCAGATGGACTATATATTTAACCATTGGATGGTTCAGATGGACTATATATTTAACCATGGGATGGTTCAGATGGACTATAAATTTAAGCATTGGATGGTTCAGATTGAATATATATTTAACCATTGATCAGGTTCAGAGTGACTATGTATTTAACCATTGATCAGGTCCAGATGGACTATATATTTAACCATTGGATGGTTCAGATGGACTATATATTTAACCATGGGATGGTTCAGATGGACTATATATTTAACCATTGGATGGTTCAGATGGACTATATATTTAATCATTGATCAGGTTCAAATGGACTACATATTTAACCATTGATCAGGTTCAGATGGACTATATATTTAACCATTGGATGGTTCAGATGGACTATATATTTAACCATTGGATGGTTCAGATGGACTATATATTTAACCATGGGATGATTCAGATGGACTATATATTTAACCATTGGATGGTTCAGATGGACTATATATTTAACCATTGATCAGGTTCAGATGGACTATATATTTAACCATTGATCAGGTTCAGATGGACCATATATTTAAATATTGGATGGTTCAGATGGACTTTATATTTAACCATTGGATGGTTCAGATGGACTATATATTTAACCATTGGATGGTTCAGATGGACTAAATATTTAACCATTGATCAGGTTCAGATGGACTATATATTTAACCATTGGATGGTTCAGATGGACTATATATTTAACCATTGATCAGGTTCCGATGGACTATATATTTAACCATTGGATGGTTCAGATGGACTAAATATTTAACCATTGATCAGGTTCAGATGGACTATATATTTAACCATTGATCAGGGTCAGATGGACTATATATTTAACCATTGGATGGTTCACATGGACCATATATTTAACCATTGGATGGTTCAGATGGACTATATATTTAACCATTGGATGGTTCAGATGGACTATATATTTAACCATTGGACGGTTCAGATGGACTATATATATTTAACAATTGGATGTTCAGATGGACTATATATTTAACCATTGATCAGGTTCAGATGGACTATATATTTAACCATTGGATGGTTCAGATGGACTATATATTTAACCATTGATCAGGTTCAGATGGACTATATATTTAACCATTGATCAGGGTCAGATGGACTATATATTAACCATTGGATGGTTCACATGGACCATATATTTAACCATTGGATGGTTCAGATGGACTATATATTTAACCATTGATCAGGTTCAGGTGGACTATATATTTAACCATTGGATTGTGCAGATGGACTATATATTTAACCATTGATCAGGTTCCGATGGACTATATATTTAACCATTGGATGGTTCAGATGGACTATATATTTAACCATGGGATGGTTCAGATGGACTATATATTTAACCATTGGATGGTTCAGATGGACTATATATTTAACCATTGACCAGGTTCAGATGGACCATATATTTAACCATTGGATGGTTCACATGGACCATATATTTAACCATTGGATGGTTCAGATGGACTATATATTTAACCATTGATCAGGTTCAGGTGGACTATATATTTAACCATTGGATGGTTCAGATGGACTATATATTTAACCATTGATCAGGTTCCGATGGACTATATATTTAACCATTGGATGGTTCAGATGGACTATATATTTAACCATGGGATGGTTCAGATGGACTATATATTTAACCATTGGATGGTTCAGATGGACTATATATTTAACCATTGACCAGGTTCAGATGGACCATATATTTAACTATTGGATGGTTCAGATGGACTATATATTTAACCATTGGATGGTTCAGATGGACTAAATATTTAACCATTGGATGGTTCAGATGGACTATATATTTAACCATTGATCAGGTTCAGATGGACTATATATTTAACCATTGGATGGTTCAGATGGACTATATATTTAACCATTGATCAGGTTCAGATGGACTATATATTTAACCATTGGATGGTTCAGATGGACTATATATTTAACCATTGGATGGTTCAGATGGACTACATATTTAACCATTGGATGGTTCAGATGGACTATATATTTAACCATTGATCAGATTCAGATGGACTATATATTTAACCATTGACCAGGTTCAGATGGACCATATATTTATCTATTGGATGGTTCAGATGGACTATATATTTAACCATTGGATGGTTCAGATGGACTATATATTTAACCATTGGATGGTTCAGATGGACTATATATTTAACCATTGATCAGGTTCAGATGGACTATATATTTAACCATTGGATGGTTCAGATGGACTATATATTTAACCATTGATCAGGTTCCGATGGACTATATATTTAACCATTGGATGGTTCAGATGGACTATATATTTAACCATTGGTCAGGTTCAGATGGACTATATATTTAACCATTGATCAGGTTCAGATGGACTATATATTTAACCATTGATCAGGGTCAGATGGACTATAAATTTAACCATAGGATGGTTCACATGGACCATATATTTAACCATTGGATGGTTCAGATGGACTATATATTTAACGATTGGATGGTTAAGATGGACTATATATATTTAACCATTGGATGGTTCAGATGGACTATATATTTAACCATTGATCAGGTTCAGATGGACTATATATTTAACCATTGATCAGGTTCAGATGGACTATATATTTAACGATTGGATGGTTAAGATGGACTATATATATTTAACCATTGGATGGTTCAGATGGACTATATATTTAACCATTGATCAGGTTCAGATGGACTATATATTTAACCATTGATCAGGTTCAGATGGACTATATATTTCACCATTGATCAGGTTCAGATGGACTATATATTTAACCATTGGATGGTTCAGATGGACTATATATTTAACCATTGATCAGGTTCAGATGGACTATATATTTAACCATTGGATGGTTCAGATGGACTATATATTTAACCATTGGATAGTTCAGATGGACTACATATTTAACCATTGGAAGGTTCAGATGGACTATATATTTAACCATTGGATGGTTCGGATGGACTATATATTTAACCATTGGATGGTTCAGATGGACTACATATTTAACTATTGGATGGTTCAGATGGACTATACATTTAACCATTGATCAGGTTCAGATGGACTATATATTTAACCATTGGATGGTTCAGATGGACTATATATTTAACCATTGATCAGGTTCAGATGGACTATATATTTAAACATTGATCAGGTTCAGATGGACTACATATTTAAACATTGGATGGTTCAGATGGACTATATATTTGACCATTGGATGGTTCAGATGGACTATATATTTGACCATTGATCAGGTTCAGATGGACTATATATTTAACCATTGATCAGGTTCAGATGGACTATATATTTAACCATTGATCAGGTTCAGAGTGACTATGTATTTAACCATTGATCAGGTCCAGATGGACTATATATTTAACCATTGGATGGTTCAGATGGACTATATATTTAACCATTGATCAGGTTCAGATGGAATACATATTTAACCATTGATCAGGTTCAGATGGACTATATATTTAACCATTGGATGGTTCAGATGGACTATATATTTAACCATTGGATGGTTCAGATGGACTATATATTTAAACATTGGATGGTTCAGATGGACAAAATATATTTAACCATTGGATGGTTCAGATGGACTATATATTTAACGATTGATCAGGTTCAGATGGACTATATATTTAACCATTGATCAGGTTCAGATGGACTATATATTTAACCATTGATCAGGGTCAGATGGACTATATATTTACCCATTGGATGGTTCAGATGGACTATATATTTAACCATTGGATGGTTCAGATGGACTACATATTTAACCATTGGATGGTTCAGATGGACTATATATTTAACCATTGATCAGGTTCAGATGGACTATATATTTAACCATTGATCAGGTTCAGATGGACTATATATTTAACCATTGATCAGGTTCCGATGGACTATATATTTAACCATTGGATGGTTCAGATGGACTATATATTTAACCATTGGTCAGGTTCAGATGGACTATATATTTAACCATTAATCAGGTTCAGATGGACTATATATTTAACCATTGATCAGGGTCAGATGGACTATATATTTAACCATTGGATGGTTCACATGGACCATATATTTAACCATTGGATGGTTCAGATGGACTATATATTTAACCATTGGATGGTTCAGATGGACTAAATATTTAACCATTGATCAGGGTCAGATGGACTATATATTTAACCATTGGATGGTTCACATGGACCATATATTTAACCATTGGATGGTTCAGATGGACTATATATTTAACCATTGGATGGTTCAGATGGACTATATATTTAAACATTGGATGGTTCAGATGGACAAAATATATTTAACCATTGGATGGTTCAGATGGACTATATATTTAACCATTGATCAGGTTCAGATGGACTATATATTTAACCATTGATCATGTTCAGATGGACTATATATTTAACCATTGATCAGGGTCAGATGGACTATATATTTAACCATTGGATGGTTCAGATGGACTACATATTTAACCATTGGATGGTTCAGATGGACAATATATTTAACCATTGATCAGGTTCAGATGGACTATATATTTAACCATTGATCAGGTTCAGATTGACCATATATTTATCTATTGGATGGTTCAGATGGACTATATATTTAACCATTGGATGGTTCAGATGGACTATATATTTAACCATTGGATGGTTCAGATGGACTATATATTTAACCATTGATCAGGTTCAGATGGACTATATATTTAACCATTGGATGGTTCAGATGGACTATATATTTAACCATTGATCAGGTTCCGATGGACTATATATTTAACCATTGGATGGTTCAGATGGACTATATATTTAACCATTGGTCAGGTTCAGATGGACTATATATTTAACCATTAATCAAGTTCAGATGGACTATATATTTAACCATTGATCAGGGTCAGATGGACTATATATTTAACCATTGGATGGTTCACATGGACAATATATTTAACCATTGGATGGTTCAGATGGACTATATATTTAACCATTGGATGGTTCAGATGGACTATATATATTTAACCATTGGATGGTTAAGATGGACTATATATTTAACCATTGGATGGTTCAGATGGACTAAATATTTAACCATTGGATGGTTCAGATGGACTATAAATTTAAGCATTGGATGGTTCAGATGGACTATATATTTAACCATTGATCAGGTTCAGATGGACTATATATTTCACCATTGATCAGGTTCAGATGGACTATATATTTAACCATTGGATGGTTCAGATGGACTATATATTTAACCATTGATCAGGTTCAGATGGACTATATATTTAACCATTGGATGGTTCAGATGGACTATATATTTAACCATTAATCAAGTTCAGATGGACTATATATTTAACCATTGATCAGGGTCAGATGGACTATATATTTAACCATTGGATGGTTCACATGGACAATATATTTAACCATTGGATGGTTCAGATGGACTATATATTTAACCATTGGATGGTTCAGATGGACTATATATATTTAACCATTGGATGGTTAAGATGGACTATATATTTAACCATTGGATGGTTCAGATGGACTAAATATTTAACCATTGGATGGTTCAGATGGACTATAAATTTAAGCATTGGATGGTTCAGATGGACTATATATTTAACCATTGATCAGGTTCAGATGGACTATATATTTCACCATTGATCAGGTTCAGATGGACTATATATTTAACCATTGGATGGTTCAGATGGACTATATATTTAACCATTGATCAGGTTCAGATGGACTATATATTTAACCATTGGATGGTTCAGATGGACTATATATTTAACCATTGATCAGGTTCTGATGGACTATATATTTAACCATTGATCAGGTTCAGATGGACTATATATTTAACCATTGTTCAGATGGACTATATATTTACCCATTGGATGGTTCAGATGGACTATATATTTAACCATTGATCAGGTTCAGATGGACTATATATTTAACCATTGGATGGTACAGATGGACTATATATTTAACCATTGGATGGTTCAGATGGACTATAAATTTAAGCATTGGATGGTTCAGATGGACTATATATTTAACCATTGATCAGGTTCAGAGTCACTATGTATTTAACCATTGATCAGGTCCAGATGGACTATATATTTAACCATTGGATGGTTCAGATGGACTATATATTTAACCATTGGATGGTTCAGATGGACTATATATTTAACCATTGGATGGTTCAGATGGACTATATATTTAACCATTGATCAGGTTCAGATGGACTATATATTTAACCATTGGATGGTTCAGATGGACTATATATTTAACCATTGATCAGGTTCCGATGGACTATATATTTTACCATTGATCAGGTTCAGATGGACTATATATTTAACCATTGGATGGTTCAGATGGACTATATATTTAACCATTGGATGGTTCAGATGGACAAAATATATTTAACCATTGGATGGTTCAGATGGACTATATATTTAACCATTGATCAGGTTCAGATGGACTATATATTTAACCCTTGATCAGGTTCAGATGGACTATATATTTCACCATTGATCAGGTTCAGATGGACTATATATTTAACCATTGGATGGTTCAGATGGACTATATATTTAACCATTGATCAGGTTCAGATGGACTATATATTTAACCATTGATCAGGTTCAGATGGACTACATATTTAAACATTGGATGGTTCAGATGGACTATATATTTAACCATTGGATGGTTCAGATTGACTATATATTTAACCATTGGATGGTTCAGATGGACTATATATTTAACCATTGATCAGGTTCTGATGGACTATATATTTAACCATTGATCAGGTTCAGATGGACTATATATTTAACCATTGATCAGGTTCAGATGGACTATATATTTAACCATTGATCAGGTTCAGAGTGACTATGTATTTAACCATTGATCAGGTCCAGATGGACTATATATTTTACCATGGGATGGTTCAGATGCACTATATATTTAACCATTGGATGGTTCAGATGGACTATATATTTAACCATTGATCAGGTTCAGATGGAATACATATTTAACCATTGATCAGGTTCAGATGGACTATATATTTAACCATTGGATGGTTCAGATGGACTATATATTTAACCATTGATCAGGTTCAGATGGACTATATATTTAACCATTGGATGGTTCAGATGGACTATATATTTAACCATTGATCAGGTTCCGATGGACTATATATTTAACCATTGGATGGTTCAGATGGACTAAATATTTAACCATTGATCAGGGTCAGATGGACTATATATTTAACCATTGGATGGTTCACATGGACCATATATTTAACCATTGGATGGTTCAGATGGACTATATATTTAACCATTGGATGGTTCAGATGGACAAAATATATTTAACCATTGGATGGTTCAGATGGACTATATATTTAACCATTGATCAGGTTCAGATGGACTATATATTTAACCATTGATCAGGTTCAGATGGACTATATATTTAACCATTGATCAGGTTCAGATGGACTATATATTTAACCATTGATCAGGGTCAGATGGACTATATATTTAACCATTGGATGGTTCAGATGGACTATATATTTAACCATTGGATGGTTCAGATGGACTACATATTTAACCATTGGATGGTTCAGATGGACTATATATTTAACCATTGATCAGGTTCAGATGGACTATATATTTAACCATTGATCAGGTTCAGATTGACCATATATTTATCTATTGGATGGTTCAGATGGACTATATATTTAACCATTGGATGGTTCAGATGGACTATATATTTAACCATTGGATGGTTCAGATGGACTGTATATTTAACCATTGATCAGGTTCAGATGGACTATATATTTAACCATTGGATGGTTCAGATGGACTATATATTTAACCATTGATCAGGTTCCGATGGACTATATATTTAACCATTGATCAGGTTCCGATGGACTATATATTTAACCATTGGATGGTTCAGATGGACTATATATTTAACCATTGGTCAGGTTCAGATGGACTATATATTTAACCATTGATCAGGTTCAGATGGACTATATATTTAACCATTGATCAGGGTCAGATGGACTATATATTTAACCATTGGATGGTTCACATGGACCATATATTTAACCATTGGATGGTTCAGATGGACAATATATTTAACCATTGATCAGGTTCAGATGGACTATATATTTAACCATTGATCAGGTTCAGATTGACCATATATTTATCTATTGGATGGTTCAGATGGACTATATATTTAACCATTGGATGGTTCAGATGGACTATATATTTAACCATTGGATGGTTCAGATGGACTATATATTTAACCATTGATCAGGTTCAGATGGACTATATATTTAACCATTGGATGGTTCAGATGGACTATATATTTAACCATTGATCAGGTTCCGATGGACTATATATTTAACCATTGGATGGTTCAGATGGACTATATATTTAACCATTGGTCAGGTTCAGATGGACTATATATTTAACCATTAATCAAGTTCAGATGGACTATATATTTAACCATTGATCAGGGTCAGATGGACTATATATTTAACCATTGGATGGTTCACATGGACAATATATTTAACCATTGGATGGTTCAGATGGACTATATATTTAACCATTGGATGGTTCAGATGGACTATATATATTTAAACATTGGATGGTTCAGATGGACTATATATTTAACCATTGGATGGTTCAGATGGACTAAATATTTAACCATTGGATGGTTCAGATGGACTATAAATTTAAGCATTGGATGGTTCAGATGGACTATATATTTAACCATTGATCAGGTTCAGATGGACTATATATTTCACCATTGATCAGGTTCAGATGGACTATATATTTAACCATTGGATGGTTCAGATGGACTATATATTTAACCATTGATCAGGTTCAGATGGACTATATATTTAACCATTGGATGGTTCAGATGGACTATATATTTAACCATTGATCAGGTTCTGATGGACTATATATTTAACCATTGATCAGGTTCAGATGGACTATATATTTAACCATTGTTCAGATGGACTATATATTTACCCATTGGATGGTTCAGATGGACTATATATTTAACCATTGATCAGGTTCAGATGGACTATATATTTAACCATTGGATGGTACAGATGGACTATATATTAACCATTGGATGGTTCAGATGGACTATAAATTTAAGCATTGGATGGTTCAGATGGACTATATATTTAACCATTGATCAGGTTCAGAGTCACTATGTATTTAACCATTGATCAGGTCCAGATGGACTATATATTTAACCATTGGATGGTTCAGATGGACTATATATTTAACCATTGGATGGTTCAGATGGACAAAATATATTTAACCATTGGATGGTTCAGATGGACTATATATTTAACCATTGATCAGGTTCAGATGGACTATATATTTAACCCTTGATCAGGTTCAGATGGACTATATATTTCACCATTGATCAGGTTCAGATGGACTATATATTTAACCATTGGATGGTTCAGATGGACTATATATTTAACCATTGATCAGGTTCAGATGGACTATATATTTAACCATTGGATGGTTCAGATGGACTATATATTTAACCATTGGATGGTTCAGATGGACTACATATTTAACCATTGGATGGTTCAGATGGACTATAGATTTAACCATTGATCAGGTTCAGATGGACTATATATTTAACCATTGGATGGTTCAGATGGACTATATATTTAACCATTTATCAGGTTCAGATGGACTATATATTTAACCATTGATCAGGTTCAGATGGACTACATATTTAAACATTGGATGGTTCAGATGGACTATATATTTAACCATTGGATGGTTCAGATTGACTATATATTTAACCATTGGATGGTTCAGATGGACTATATATTTAACCATTGATCAGGTTCTGATGGACTATATATTTAACCATTGATCAGGTTCAGATGGACTATATATTTAACCATTGATCAGGTTCAGATGGACTATATATTTAACCATTGATCAGGTTCAGAGTGACTATGTATTTAACCATTGATCAGGTCCAGATGGACTATATATTTTACCATGGGATGGTTCAGATGGACTATATATTTAACCATTGGATGGTTCAGATGGACTATATATTTAACCATTGATCAGGTTCAGATGGAATACATATTTAACCATTGATCAGGTTCAGATGGACTATATATTTAACCATTGGATGGTTCAGATGGACTATATATTTAACCATTGATCAGGTTCAGATGGACTATATATTTAACCATTGGATGGTTCAGATGGACTATATATTTAACCATTGATCAGGTTCCGATGGACTATATATTTAACCATTGGATGGTTCAGATGGACTAAATATTTAACCATTGATCAGGGTCAGATGGACTATATATTTAACCATTGGATGGTTCACATGGACCATATATTTAACCATTGGATGGTTCAGATGGACTATATATTTAACCATTGGATGGTTCAGATGGACTATATATTTAAACATTGGATGGTTCAGATGGACAAAATATATTTAACCATTGGATGGTTCAGATGGACTATATATTTAACCATTGATCAGGTTCAGATGGACTATATATTTAACCATTGATCAGGTTCAGATGGACTATATATTTAACCATTGATCAGGGTCAGATGGACTATATATTTAACCATTGGATGGTTCAGATGGACTATATATTTAACCATTGGATGGTTCAGATGGACTACATATTTAACCATTGGATGGTTCAGATGGACTATATATTTAACCATTGATCAGGTTCAGATGGACTATATATTTAACCATTGATCAGGTTCAGATTGACCATATATTTATCTATTGGATGGTTCAGATGGACTATATATTTAACCATTGGATGGTTCAGATGGACTATATATTTAACCATTGGATGGTTCAGATGGACTATATATTTAACCATTGATCAGGTTCAGATGGACTATATATTTAACCATTGGATGGTTCAGATGGACTATATATTTAACCATTGATCAGGTTCCGATGGACTATATATTTAACCATTGATCAGGTTCCGATGGACTATATATTTAACCATTGGATGGTTCAGATGGACTATATATTTAACCATTGGTCAGGTTCAGATGGACTATATATTTAACCATTGATCAGGTTCAGATGGACTATATATTTAACCATTGATCAGGGTCAGATGGACTATATATTTAACCATTGGATGGTTCACATGGACCATATATTTAACCATTGGATGGTTCAGATGGACTATATATTTAACCATTGGATGGTTCAGATGGACTATATATATTTAACCATTGGATGGTTCAGATGGACTATATATTTAACCATTGGATGGTTCAGATGGACTATATATTTAACCATTGGATGGTTCAGATGGACTACATATTTAACCATTGGATGGTTCAGATGGACTATAGATTTAACCATTGATCAGGTTCAGATGGACTATATATTTAACCATTGATCAGGTTCAGATGGACTATATATTTAACCCTTGATCAGGTTCAGATGGACTATAATATTTCACCATTGATCAGGTTCAGATGGACTATATATTTAACCATTGGATGGTTCAGATGGAGTATATATTTAACCATTGATCAGGTTCAGATGGACTATATATTTAACCATTGGATGGTTCAGATGGACTATATATTTAACCATTGGATGGTTCAGATGGACTACATATTTAACCATTGGATGGTTCAGATGGACTATAGATTTAACCATTGATCAGGTTCAGATGGACTATATATTTAACCATTGGATGGTTCAGATGGACTATATATTTAACCATTTATCAGGTTCAGATGGACTATATATTTAACCATTGATCAGGTTCAGATGGACTACATATTTAAACATTGGATGGTTCAGATGGACTATATATTTAACCATTGGATGGTTCAGATTGACTATATATTTAACCATTGGATGGTTCAGATGGACTATATATTTAACCATTGATCAGGTTCTGATGGACTATATATTTAACCATTGATCAGGTTCAGATGGACTATATATTTAACCATTGATCAGGTTCAGATGGACTATATATTTAACCATTGATCAGGTTCAGAGTGACTATGTATTTAACCATTGATCAGGTCCAGATGGACTATATATTTTACCATGGGATGGTTCAGATGGACTATATATTTAACCATTGGATGGTTCAGATGGACTATATATTTAACCATTGATCAGGTTCAGATGGAATACATATTTAACCATTGATCAGGTTCAGATGGACTATATATTTAACCATTGGATGGTTCAGATGGACTATATATTTAACCATTGATCAGGTTCAGATGGACTATATATTTAACCATTGGATGGTTCAGATGGACTATATATTTAACCATTGATCAGGTTCCGATGGACTATATATTTAACCATTGGATGGTTCAGATGGACTAAATATTTAACCATTGATCAGGGTCAGATGGACTATATATTTAACCATTGGATGGTTCACATGGACCATATATTTAACCATTGGATGGTTCAGATTGACTATATATTTAACCATTGGATGGTTCAGATGGACTACATATTTAAACATTGGATGGTTCAGATGGACAAAATCTATTTAACCATTGGATGGTTCAGATGGACTATATATTTAACCATTGATCAGGTTCAGATGGACTATATATTTAACCATTGATCAGGTTCAGATGGACTATATATTTAACCATTGATCAGGGTCAGATGGACTATATATTTAACCATTGGATGGTTCAGATGGACTATATATTTAACCATTGGATGGTTCAGATGGACTACATATTTAACCATTGGATGGTTCAGATGGACTATATATTTAACCATTGATCAGGTTCAGATGGACTATATATTTAACCATTGATCAAGTTCAGATTGACCATATATTTATCTATTGGATGGTTCAGATGGACTATATATTTAACCATTGGATGGTTCAGATGGACTATATATTTAACCATTGATCAGGTTCAGAGTCACTATGTATTTAACCATTGATCAGGTCCAGATGGACTATATATTTTACCATTGATCAGGTTCAGATGGACTATATATTTAACCATTGATCAGGGTCAGATGGACTATATATTTAACCATTGGATGGTTCAGATGGACTATATATTTAACCATTGATCAGGTTCAGATGGACTATATATTTAACCCTTGATCAGGTTCAGATGGACTATATATTTCACCATTGATCAGGTTCAGATGGACTATATATTTAACCATTGGATGGTTCAGATGGACTATATATTTAACCATTGATCAGGTTCAGATGGACTATATATTTAACCATTGGATGGTTCAGATGGACTATATATTTAACCATTGGATGTTTCAGATGGACTACATATTTAACCATTGGATGGTTCAGATGGACTATAGATTTAACCATTGATCAGGTTCAGACTGACTATATATTTAACCATTGGATGGTTCAGATGGACTATATATTTAACCATTTATCAGGTTCAGATGGACTATATATTTAACCATTGATCAGGTTCAGATGGACTACATATTTAAACATTGGATGGTTCAGATGGACTATATATTTAACCATTGGATGTTTCAGATTGAATATATATTTAACCATTGGATGGTTCAGATGGACTATATATTTAACCATTGATCAGGTTCTGATGGACTATATATTTAACCATTGATCAGGTTCAGATGGACTATATATTTAACCATTGATCAGGTTCAGATGGACTATATATTTACCCATTGGATGGTTCAGATGGACTATATATTTAACCATTGATCAGGTTCAGATGGACTATATATTTAACCATTGGATGGTTCAGATGGACTATATATTTAACCATTGGATGGTTCAGATGGACTATATATTTAATCATTGGATGGTTCAGATGGACTATATATTTAATCATTGATCAGGTTCAGATGGACTACATATTTAACCATTGATCAGGTTCAGATGGACTATATATTTAACCATTGGATGGTTCAGATGGACTATATATTTAACCATTGGATGGTTCAGATGGACTATATATTTAACCATGGGATGGTTCAGATGGACTATATATTTAACCATTGGATGGTTCAGATGGACTATATATTTAACCATTGATCAGGTTGAGATGGACTATATATTTAACCATTGATCAGGTTCAGATGGACGAAATATTTAACTATTGGATGGTTCAGATGGACTATATATTTAACCATTGGATGGTTCAGATGGACTATATATTTAACCATTGGATGGTTCAGATGGACTATATATTTAACCATTGATCAGGTTCAGATGGACTACATATTTAACCATTGGATGGTTCAGATGGACTATATATTTAACCATTGATCAGGTTCCGATGGACTATATATTTAACCATTGGATGGTTCAGATGGACTAAATATTTAACCATTGATCAGGTTCAGATGGACTATATATTTAACCATTGATCAGGGTCAGATGGACTATATATTTAACCATTGGATGGTTCACATGGACCATATATTTAACCATTGGATGGTTCAGATGGACTATATATTTAACCATTGGATGGTTCAGATGGACTATATATTTAACCATTGGACGGTTCAGATGGACTATATATATTTAACCATTGGATGTTCAGATGGACTATATATTTAACCATTGATCAGGGTCAGATGGAATATATATTTAACCATTGGATGGTTCAGATGGACTATATATTTAACCATTGATCAGGTTCAGATGGACTATATATTTAACCATTGGATGGTTCAGATGGACTATATATTTAACCATTGGATGGTTCAGATGGACTACATATTTAACCATTGGATGGTTCAGATGGACTATATATTTAACCATTGATCAGATTCAGATGGACTATATATTTAACCATTGATCAGGTTCAGATGGACCATATATTTATCTATTGGATGGTTCAGATGGACTATATATTTAACCATTGGATGGTTCAGATGGACTATATATTTAACCATTGGATGGTTCAGATGGACTATATATTTAACCATTGATCAGGGTCAGATGGACTATATATTTAACCATTGGATGGTTCAGATGGACTATATATTTAACCATTGATCAGGTTCAGATGGACTATATATTTAACCCTTGATCAGGTTCAGATGGACTATATATTTCACCATTGATCAGGTTCAGATGGACTATATATTTAACCATTGGATGGTTCAGATGGACTATATATTTAACCATTGATCAGGTTCAGATGGACTATATATTTAACCATTGGATGGTTCAGATGGACTATATATTTAACCATTGGATGTTTCAGATGGACTACATATTTAACCATTGGATGGTTCAGATGGACTATAGATTTAACCATTGATCAGGTTCAGACTGACTATATATTTAACCATTGGATGGTTCAGATGGACTATATATTTAACCATTTATCAGGTTCAGATGGACTATATATTTAACCATTGATCAGGTTCAGATGGACTACATATTTAAACATTGGATGGTTCAGATGGACTATATATTTAACCATTGGATGTTTCAGATTGAATATATATTTAACCATTGGATGGTTCAGATGGACTATATATTTAACCATTGATCAGGTTCTGATGGACTATATATTTAACCATTGATCAGGTTCAGATGGACTATATATTTAACCATTGATCAGGTTCAGATGGACTATATATTTACCCATTGGATGGTTCAGATGGACTATATATTTAACCATTGATCAGGTTCAGATGGACTATATATTTAACCATTGGATGGTTCAGATGGACTATATATTTAACCATTGGATGGTTCAGATGGACTATATATTTAATCATTGGATGGTTCAGATGGACTATATATTTAATCATTGATCAGGTTCAGATGGACTACATATTTAACCATTGATCAGGTTCAGATGGACTATATATTTAACCATTGGATGGTTCAGATGGACTATATATTTAACCATTGGATGGTTCAGATGGACTATATATTTAACCATGGGATGGTTCAGATGGACTATATATTTAACCATTGGATGGTTCAGATGGACTATATATTTAACCATTGATCAGGTTGAGATGGACTATATATTTAACCATTGATCAGGTTCAGATGGACGAAATATTTAACTATTGGATGGTTCAGATGGACTATATATTTAACCATTGGATGGTTCAGATGGACTATATATTTAACCATTGGATGGTTCAGATGGACTATATATTTAACCATTGATCAGGTTCAGATGGACTACATATTTAACCATTGGATGGTTCAGATGGACTATATATTTAACCATTGATCAGGTTCCGATGGACTATATATTTAACCATTGGATGGTTCAGATGGACTAAATATTTAACCATTGATCAGGTTCAGATGGACTATATATTTAACCATTGATCAGGGTCAGATGGACTATATATTTAACCATTGGATGGTTCACATGGACCATATATTTAACCATTGGATGGTTCAGATGGACTATATATTTAACCATTGGATGGTTCAGATGGACTATATATTTAACCATTGGACGGTTCAGATGGACTATATATATTTAACCATTGGATGTTCAGATGGACTATATATTTAACCATTGATCAGGGTCAGATGGAATATATATTTAACCATTGGATGGTTCAGATGGACTATATATTTAACCATTGATCAGGTTCAGATGGACTATATATTTAACCATTGGATGGTTCAGATGGACTATATATTTAACCATTGGATGGTTCAGATGGACTACATATTTAACCATTGGATGGTTCAGATGGACTATATATTTAACCATTGATCAGATTCAGATGGACTATATATTTAACCATTGATCAGGTTCAGATGGACCATATATTTATCTATTGGATGGTTCAGATGGACTATATATTTAACCATTGGATGGTTCAGATGGACTATATATTTAACCATTGGATGGTTCAGATGGACTATATATTTAACCATTGATCAGGTTCAGATGGACTATATATTTAACCATTGGATGGTTCAGATGGACTATATATTTAACCATTGATCAGGTTCCGATGGACTATATATTTAACCATTGGATGGTTCAGATGGACTATATTTAACCATTGGTCAGGTTCATATGGACTATATATTTAACCATTGATCAGGGTCAGATGGACTATATATTTAACCATTGGATGGTTCACATGGACCATATATTTAACCATTGGATGGTTCAGATGGACTATATATTTAACCATTGGATGGTTCAGATGGACTATATATATTTAACCATTGGATGGTTCAGATGGACTATATATTTAACCATTGATCAGGTTCAGATGGACTATATATTTAACCATTGATCAGGTTCAGATGGACTATATATTTAACCATTGATCAGGTTCAGATGGACTATATATTTAACCATTGGATGGTTCAGATGGACTATATATTTAACCATTGATCAGGTTCAGATGGACTATATATTTAACCATTGGATGGTTCAGATGGACTATATATTTAACCATTGGATGGTTCAGATGGACTATAAATTTAAGCATTGGATGGTTCAGATGGACTATATATTTAACCATTGATCAGGTTCAGAGTGACTATGTATTTAACCATTGATCAGGTCCAGATGGACTATATATTTAACCATTGGATGGTTCAGATGGACTATATATTTAACCATTGGATGGTTCAGATGGACTATATATTTAACCATTGATCAGGTTCCGATGGACTATATATTTAACCATTGGATGGTTCAGATGGACTATAGATTTAACCATTGATCAGGTTCAGATGGACTATATATTTAACCATTGGATGGTTCACATGGACAATATATTTAACCATTGGATGGTTCAGATGGACTATATATTTAACCATTGGATGGTTCAGATGGACTATATATTTAACCATTGGATGGTTCAGATGGACAAAATATATTTAACCATTGGATGGTTCAGATGGACTATATATTTAACCATTGATCAGGTTCAGATGGACTATATATTTTACCATTGATCAGGTTCAGATGGACTATATATTTAACCATTGATCAGGGTCAGATGGACTATATATTTAACCATTGGATGGTTCAGATGGACTATATATTTAACCATTGATCAGGTTCAGATGGACTATATATTTAACCATTGGATGGTTCAGATGGACTATATATTTAACCATTGGATGGTTCAGATGGACTATAGATTTAACCATTGATCAGGTTCAGATGGACTATATATTTAACCATTGGATGGTTCAGATGGACTATATATTTAACCATTTATCAGGTTCAGATGGACTATATATTTAACCATTGATCAGGTTCAGATGGACTACATATTTAAACATTGGATGGTTCAGATGGACTATATATTTAACCATTGGATGTTTCAGATTGAATATATATTTAACCATTGGATGGTTCAGATGGATTATATATTTAACCATTGGATGGTTCAGATGGACTATATATTTAACCATTGATCAGGTTCAGATGGACTATATATTTAACCATTGATTAGGTTCAGATGGACCATATATTTAACTATTGGATGGTTCAGATCGACTATATATTTAACCATTGGATGGTTCAGATGGACTATATATTTAACCATTGGATGGTTCAGATGGACTATATATTTAACCATTGATCAGGTTCAGATGGACTATATATTTAACCATTGGATGGTTCAGATGGACTATATATTTAACCATTGATCAGGTTCCGATGGACTATATATTTAACCATTGGATGGTTCAGATGGACTATAGATTTAACCATTGATCAGGTTCAGATGGACTATATATTTAACCATTGGATGGTTCACATGGACAATATATTTAACCATTGGATGGTTCAGATGGACTATATATTTAACCATTGGATGGTTCAGATGGACTATATATTTAACCATTGGATGGTTCAGATGGACAAAATATATTTAACCATTGGATGGTTCAGATGGACTATATATTTAACCATTGATCAGGTTCAGATGGACTATATATTTTACCATTGATCAGGTTCAGATGGACTATATATTTAACCATTGATCAGGGTCAGATGGACTATATATTTAACCATTGGATGGTTCAGATGGACTATATATTTAACCATTGGATGGTTCAGATGGACAAAATATATTTAACCATTGGATGGTTCAGATGGACTATATATTTAACCATTGATCAGGTTCAGATGGACTATATATTTTACCATTGATCAGGTTCAGATGGACTATATATTTAACCATTGATCAGGGTCAGATGGACTATATATTTAACCATTGGATGGTTCAGATGGACTATATATTTAACCATTGATCAGGTTCAGATGGACTATATATTTAACCATTGGATGGTTCAGATGGACTATATATTTAACCATTGGATGGTTCAGATGGACTATAGATTTAACCATTGATCAGGTTCAGATGGACTATATATTTAACCATTGGATGGTTCAGATGGACTATATATTTAACCATTTATCAGGTTCAGATGGACTATATATTTAACCATTGATCAGGTTCAGATGGACTACATATTTAAACATTGGATGGTTCAGATGGACTATATATTTAACCATTGGATGTTTCAGATTGAATATATATTTAACCATTGGATGGTTCAGATGGATTATATATTTAACCATTGGATGGTTCAGATGGACTATATATTTAACCATTGATCAGGTTCAGATGGACTATATATTTAACCATTGATTAGGTTCAGATGGACCATATATTTAACTATTGGATGGTTCAGATCGACTATATATTTAACCATTGGATGGTTCAGATGGACTATATATTTAACCATTGGATGGTTCAGATGGACTATATATTTAACCATTGATCAGGTTCAGATGGACTATATATTTAACCATTGGATGGTTCAGATGGACTATATATTTAACCATTGATCAGGTTCCGATGGACTATATATTTAACCATTGGATGGTTCAGATGGACTATAGATTTAACCATTGATCAGGTTCAGATGGACTATATATTTAACCATTGGATGGTTCACATGGACAATATATTTAACCATTGGATGGTTCAGATGGACTATATATTTAACCATTGGATGGTTCAGATGGACTATATATTTAACCATTGGATGGTTCAGATGGACAAAATATATTTAACCATTGGATGGTTCAGATGGACTATATATTTAACCATTGATCAGGTTCAGATGGACTATATATTTTACCATTGATCAGGTTCAGATGGACTATATATTTAACCATTGATCAGGGTCAGATGGACTATATATTTAACCATTGGATGGTTCAGATGGACTATATATTTAACCATTGGATGTTTCAGATGGACTACATATTTAAACATTGGATGGTTCAGATGGACTATAGATTTAACCATTGATCAGGTTCAGATGGACTATATATTTAACCATTGGATGGTTCAGATGGACTATATATTTAACCATTTATCAGGTTCAGATGGACTATATATTTAACCATTGATCAGGTTCAGATGGGCTACATATTTAAACATTGGATGGTTCAGATGGACTATATATTTAACCATTGGATGTTTCAGATTGAATATATATTTAACCATTGGATGGTTCAGATGTACTATATATTTAACCATTGGATGGTTCAGATGGACTATATATTTAACCATTGATCAGGTTCTGATGGACTATATATTTAACCATTGATCAGGTTCAGATGGACTATATATTTAACCATTGATCAGGTTCAGATGGACTATATATTTACCCATTGAATGGTTCAGATGGACTATATATTTAACCATTGATCAGGTTCAGATGGACTATATATTTAACCATTGGATGGTTCAGATGGACTATATATTTAACCATTGGATGGTTCAGAAGGACTATAAATTTAAGCATTGGATGGTTCAGATTGAATATATATTTAACCATTGATCAGGTTCAGAGTGACTATGTATTTAACCATTGATCAGGTCCAGATGGACTATATATTTAACCATTGGATGGTTCAGATGGACTATATATTTAACCATGTGATGGTTCAGATGGACTATATATTTAATCATTGGATGGTTCAGATGGACTATATATTTAATCATTGATCAGGTTCAGATGGACTACATATTTAACCATTGATCAGGTTCAGATGGACTATATATTTAACCATTGGATGGTTCAGATGGACTATATATTTAACCATTGGATGGTTCAGATGGACTATATATTTAACCATGGGATGGTTCAGATGGACTATATATTTAACCATTGGATGGTTCAGATGGACTATATATTTAACCATTGATCAGGTTCAGATGGACTATATATTTAACCATTGATCAGGTTCAGATGGACGAAATATTTAACTATTGGATGGTTCAGATGGACTATATATTTAACCATTGGATGGTTCAGATGGACTATATATTTAACCATTGGATGGTTCAGATGGACTATATATTTAACCATTGATCAGGTTCAGATGGACTACATATTTAACCATTGGATGGTTCAGATGGACTATATATTTAACCATTGATCAGGTTCCGATGGACTATATATTTAACCATTGGATGGTTCAGATGGACTAAATATTTAACCATTGATCAGGTTCCGATGGACTATATATTTAACATTGGATGGTTCACATGGACCATATATTTAACCATTGGATGGTTCAGATGGACTATATATTTAACCATTGGATGGTTCAGATGGACTATATATTTAACCATTGGACGGTTCAGATGGACTATATATATTTAACCATTGGATGTTCAGATGGACTATATATTTAACCATTGATCAGGTTCAGATGGAATATATATTTAACCATTGGATGGTTCAGATGGACTATATATTTAACCATTGATCAGGTTCAGATGGACTATATATTTAACCATTGGATGGTTCAGATGGACTATATATTTAACCATTGGATGGTTCAGATGGACTACATATTTAACCATTGGATGGTTCAGATGGACTATATATTTAACCATTGATCAGATTCAGATGGACTATATATATATCTATTGGATGGTTCAGATGGACTATATATATTTAACCATTGGATGGTTCAGATGGACTATATATTTAACCATTGATCAGGTTCAGATGGACTATATATTTAACCATTGGATGGTTCAGATGGACTATATATTTAACCATTGATCAGGTTCAGATGGACTATATATTTACCCATTGGATGGTTCAGATTGACTATATATTTAACCATTGATCAGGTTCAGATGGACTATATATTTACCCATTGGATGGTTCAGATGGACTGTATATTTAACCATTGATCAGGTTCAGATGTACTATATATTTAACCATTGGATGGTTCAGATGGACTATATATTTAACCATTGATCAGGTTCAGATGGACTATATATTTAACCATTGGATGGTTCAGATGGAATATATATTTAACCATTGGATGGTTCAGATGGACTATATATTTAACCATTGATCAGGTTCAGATGAACTATATATTTAACCATTGGATGGTTCAGATTGACTATATATTTAACCATTGATCAGGTTCAGATGGACTATATATTTACCCATTGGATGGTTCAGATGGACTGTATATTTAACCATTGATCAGGTCCAGATGGACTATATATTAAACCATTGATCAGGTTCAGATGTACTATATATTTAACCATTGGATGGTTCAGATGGACTATATATTTAACCATTGATCAGGTTCAGATGGACTATATATTTAAACATTGATCAGGTTCAGATGGACTATATATTTAACCATTGATCAGGTTCAGAGTGACTATTTATTTAACCATTGATCAGGTCCAGATGGACTATATATTTAACCATTGGATGGTTCAGATGGACTACATATTTAACCATTGGATGGTTCAGATGGACTATATATTTAACCATTGGATGGTTCAGATGGACTATATATTTAACCATTGATCAGGTTCAGATGGACTATATATTTAACCATTGGATGGTTCAGATGGACTATGTATTTAACCATTGATCAGGTAGAGATGGACTATATATTTAACCATTGATCAGGTTCAGATGGACTATATATTTAACCTTTGATCAGGTTCAGATGGACTATATATTTAACCATTGATCAGGTTCAGATGGACTATTTATTTAACCATTGATCAGGTCCAGATGGACTATATATTTTACCATTGGATGGTTCAGATGGACTATATATTTAACCATTGGATGGTTCAGATGGACTATATATTTAACCATTGGATGGTTCAGATGGACTATATATTTAACCATTGATCAGGTTCAGATGGACTACATATTTAACCATTGATCAGGTTCAGATGAACTATATATTTAACCATTGGATGGTTCAGATTGACTATATATTTAACCATTGATCAGGTTCAGATGGACTATATATTTACCCATTGGATGGTTCAGATGGACTGTATATTTAACCATTGATCAGGTCCAGATGGACTATATATTAAACCATTGATCAGGTTCAGATGTACTATATATTTAACCATTGGATGGTTCAGATGGACTATATATTTAACCATTGATCAGGTTCAGATGGACTATATATTTAACCATTGATCAGGTTCAGATGGACTATATATTAAACCATTGATCAGGTTCAGATGTACTATATATTTAACCATTGGATGGTTTAGATGGACTATATATTTAACCATTGATCAGGTTCAGATGGACTATATATTTAACCATTGGATGGTTCAGATGGACTATGTATTTAACCATTGATCAGGTTCAGATGGACTATATATTTAACCTTTGATCAGGTTCAGATGGACTATATATTTAACCATTGATCAGGTTCAGATGGACTATTTATTTAACCATTGGATGGTTCAGATGGACTATATATTTAACCATTGATCAGGTTCAGATGGACTATATATTTAACCATTGGATGGTTCAGATGGACTATATATTTAACCATTGATCAGGTTCAGATGGACTATATATTTAACCATTGGATGGTTCAGATGGACTATATATTTAACCATTGGATGGTTCAGATGGACTACATATTTAACCATTGGATGGTTCAGATGGACTATAGATTTAACCATTGATCAGGTTCAGATGGAATATATATTTAACCATTGGATGGTTCAGATGGACTATATATTTAACCATTGATCAGGTTCAGATGGACTATATATTTAACCATTGATCAGGTTCAGATGGACTATATATTTAACCATTGGATGGTTCAGATTGACTATATATTTAACCATTGGATGGTTCAGATGGACTATATATTTAACCATTGATCAGGTTCTGATGGACTATATATTTAACCATTGATCAAGTTCAGATGGACTATATATTTAACCATTGATCAGGTTCAGATGGACTATATATTTACCCATTGGATGGTTCAGATGGACTATATATTTAACCATTGATCAGGTTCAGATGGACTATATATTTAACCACTGATCAGGTTCAGATGGACTACATATTTAACCATTGGATGGTTCAGATGGACTATATATTTAACCATTGATCAGGTTCAGATGGACTATATATTTAAACATTGATCAGGTTCAGATGGACTATATATTTAACCATTGATCAGGTTCAGAGTGACTATTTATTTAACCATTGATCAGGTCCAGATGGACTATATATTTAACCATTGGATGGTTCAGATGGACTACATATTTAACCATTGGATGGTTCAGATGGACTATATATTTAACCATTGGATGGTTCAGATGGACTATATATTTAACCATTGATCAGGTTCAGATGGACTATATATTTAACCATTGGATGGTTCAGATGGACTATGTATTTAACCATTGATCAGGTAGAGATGGACTATATATTTAACCATTGATCAGGTTCAGATGGACTATATATTTAACCTTTGATCAGGTTCAGATGGACTATATATTTAACCATTGATCAGGTTCAGATGGACTATTTATTTAACCATTGATCAGGTCCAGATGGACTATATATTTTACCATTGGATGGTTCAGATGGACTATATATTTAACCATTGGATGGTTCAGATGGACTATATATTTAACCATTGGATGGTTCAGATGGACTATATATTTAACCATTGATCAGGTTCAGATGGACTACATATTTAACCATTGATCAGGTTCAGATGAACTATATATTTAACCATTGGATGGTTCAGATTGACTATATATTTAACCATTGATCAGGTTCAGATGGACTATATATTTACCCATTGGATGGTTCAGATGGACTGTATATTTAACCATTGATCAGGTCCAGATGGACTATATATTAAACCATTGATCAGGTTCAGATGTACTATATATTTAACCATTGGATGGTTCAGATGGACTATATATTTAACCATTGATCAGGTTCAGATGGACTATATATTTAACCATTGATCAGGTTCAGATGGACTATATATTAAACCATTGATCAGGTTCAGATGTACTATATATTTAACCATTGGATGGTTCAGATGGACTATATATTTAACCATTGATCAGGTTCAGATGGACTATATATTTAACCATTGGATGGTTCAGATGGACTATGTATTTAACCATTGATCAGGTTCAGATGGACTATATATTTAACCTTTGATCAGGTTCAGATGGACTATATATTTAACCATTGATCAGGTTCAGATGGACTATTTATTTAACCATTGGATGGTTCAGATGGACTATATATTTAACCATTGATCAGGTTCAGATGGACTATATATTTAACCATTGGATGGTTCAGATGGACTATATATTTAACCATTGATCAGGTTCAGATGGACTATATATTTAACCATTGGATGGTTCAGATGGACTATATATTTAACCATTGGATGGTTCAGATGGACTACATATTTAACCATTGGATGGTTCAGATGGACTATAGATTTAACCATTGATCAGGTTCAGATGGAATATATATTTAACCATTGGATGGTTCAGATGGACTATATATTTAACCATTGATCAGGTTCAGATGGACTATATATTTAACCATTGATCAGGTTCAGATGGACTATATATTTAACCATTGGATGGTTCAGATTGACTATATATTTAACCATTGGATGGTTCAGATGGACTATATATTTAACCATTGATCAGGTTCTGATGGACTATATATTTAACCATTGATCAAGTTCAGATGGACTATATATTTAACCATTGATCAGGTTCAGATGGACTATATATTTACCCATTGGATGGTTCAGATGGACTATATATTTAACCATTGATCAGGTTCAGATGGACTATATATTTAACCACTGATCAGGTTCAGATGGACTACATATTTAAACATTGGATGGTTCAGATTGACTATATATTTAACCATTGAATGGTTCAGATGGACTATATATTTAACCATTGATCAGGTTCTGATGGACTATACATTTAACCATTGATCAGGTTCAGATGGACTATATATTTAACCATTGATCAGGTTCAGATGGACTATATATTTAACCATTGGATGGTTCAGATGGACTATATATTTAACCATTGGATGGTTCAGATGGAATATATATTTAACCATTGGATGGTTCAGATGGACTATATATTTAACCATTGATCAGGTTCAGATGAACTATATATTTAACCATTGGATGGTTCAGATTGACTATATATTTAACCATTGATCAGGTTCAGATGGACTATATATTTACCCATTGGATGGTTCAGATGGACTGTATATTTAACCATTGATCAGGTCCAGATGGACTATATATTAAACCATTGATCAGGTTCAGATGTACTATATATTTAACCATTAGATGGTTCAGATGGACTATATATTTAACCATTGATCAGGTTCAGATGGACTATATATTTAACCATTGGATGGTTCAGATGGAATATATATTTAACCATTGGATGGTTCAGATGGACTATATATTTAACCATTGATCAGGTTCAGATGAACTATATATTTAACCATTGGATGGTTCAGATTGACTATATATTTAACCATTGATCAGGTTCAGATGGACTATATATTTACCCATTGGATGGGTTCAGATGGACTGTATATTTAACCATTGATCAGGTCCAGATGGACTATATATTAAACCATTGATCAGGTTCAGATGTACTATATATTTAACCATTGGATGGTTCAGATGGACTATATATTTAACCATTGATCAGGTTCAGATGTACTATATATTTAAACATTGATCAGGTTCAGATGGACTATGTATTTAACCATTGATCAGGTAGAGATGGACTATATATTTAACCATTGATCAGGTTCAGATGGACTATATATTAAACCATTGATCAGGTTCAGATGTACTATATATTTAACCATTGGATGGTTCAGATGGACTATATATTTAACCATTGATCAGGTTCAGATGGACTATATATTTAACCATTGGATGGTTCAGATGGACTATGTATTTAACCATTGATCAGGTAGAGATGGACTATATATTTAACCATTGATCAGGTTCAGATGGACTATATATTTAACCTTTGATCAGGTTCAGATGGACTATATATTTAACCATTGATCAGGTTCAGATGGACTATTTATTTAACCATTGATCAGGTCCAGATGGACTATATATTTTACCATTGGATGGTTCAGATGGACTATATATTTAACCATTGGATGGTTCAGATGGACTATATATTTAACCATTGGATGGTTCAGATGGACTATATATTTAACCATTGATCAGGTTCAGATGGACTACATATTTAACCATTGATCAGGTTCAGATGAACTATACATTTAACCATTGGATGGTTCAGATGGACTATATATTTAACCATTGATCAGGTTCAGATGGACTATATATTTAACCATTCATCAGGTTCAGATGGACTATATATTCAACCATTGATCAGGTTCAGATGTACCATATATTTTACCATTGGATGGTTCAGATGGACTATATATTTAACCATTGATTAGGTTCAGATGGACTATATATTTAACCATTGGATGGTTCAGATGGACTACGTATTTAACCATTGATCAGGTTCAGATGGACTATGTATTTAACCATTGATCAGGTTCAGATGGACTATATATTTAACCATTGGATGGTTCAGATGGACTATATATTTAACCATTGATCAGGTTCAGATGGACTATATATTTAACCATTGATCAGGTTCAGATGGACTATATATTTAACCATTGGATGGTTCAGATTGACTATATATTTAACCATTGGATGGTTCAGATGGACTATATATTTAACCATTGATCAGGTTCTGATGGACTATATATTTAACCATTGATCAAGTTCAGATGGACTATATATTTAACCATTGATCAGGTTCAGATGGACTATATATTTACCCATTGGATGGTTCAGATGGACTATATATTTAACCATTGATCAGGCTCAGATGGACTATATATTTAACCATTGGATGGTTCAGATGGACTATATATTTAACCATTGGATGGTTCAGATGGACTATATATTTAACCATTGGATGGTTCAGATGGACTATAAATTTAAGCATTGGATGGTTCAGATGGACTATATATTTAACCACTGATCAGGTTCAGATGGACTACATATTTAAACATTGGATGGTTCAGATTGACTATATATTTAACCATTGAATGGTTCAGATGGACTATATATTTAACCATTGATCAGGTTCTGATGGACTATACATTTAACCATTGATCAGGTTCAGATGGACTATATATTTAACCATTGATCAGGTTCAGATGGACTATATATTTAACCATTGGATGGTTCAGATGGACTATATATTTAACCATTGGATGGTTCAGATGGAATATATATTTAACCATTGGATGGTTCAGATGGACTATATATTTAACCATTGATCAGGTTCAGATGAACTATATATTTAACCATTGGATGGTTCAGATTGACTATATATTTAACCATTGATCAGGTTCAGATGGACTATATATTCACCCATTGGATGGTTCAGATTGACTATATATTTAACCATTGATCAGGTTCAGATGGACTATATATTTACCCATTGGATGGTTCAGATGGACTGTATATTTAACCATTGATCAGGTTCAGATGTAATATATATTTAACCATTGGATGGTTCAGATGGACTATATATTTAACCATTGATCAGGTTCAGATGGACTATATATTTAACCATTGGATGGTTCAGATGGAATATATATTTAACCATTGGATGGTTCAGATGGACTATATATTTAACCATTGATCAGGTTCAGATGAACTATATATTTAACCATTGGATGGTTCAGATTGACTATATATTTAACCATTGATCAGGTTCAGATGGACTATATATTTACACATTGGATGGTTCAGATGGACTGTATATTTAACCATTGATCAGGTCCAGATGGACTATATATTAAACCATTGATCAGGTTCAGATGTACTATATATTTAACCATTGGATGGTTCAGATGGACTATATAATTAACCATTGATCATTTTCAGATGGACTATATATTTAAACATTGATCAGGTTCAGATGGACTATATATTTAACCATTGATCAGGTTCAGAGTGACTATTTATTTAACCATTGATCAGGTCCAGATGGACTATATATTTAACCATTGGATTGTTCAGATGGACTACATATTTAACCATTGGATGGTTCAGATGGACTATATATTTAACCATTGGATGGTTCAGATGGACTATATATTTAACCATTGATCAGGTTCAGATGGACTATATATTTAACCATTGGATGGTTCAGATGGACTATGTATTTAACCATTGATCAGGTAGAGATGGACTATATATTTAACCATTGATCAGGTTCAGATGGACTATATATTTAACCATTGATCAGGTTCAGATGAACTATATATTTAACCATTGGATGGTTCAGATTGACTATATATTTAACCATTGATCAGGTTCAGATGGACTATATATTTACCCATTGGATGGTTCAGATGGACTGTATATTTAACCATTGATCAGGTCCAGATGGACTATATATTAAACCATTGATCAGGTTCAGATGTACTATATATTTAACCATTGGATGGTTCAGATGGACTATATATTTAACCATTGATCAGGTTCAGATGGACTATATATTTAAACATTGATCAGGTTCAGATGGACTATGTATTTAACCATTGATCAGGTAGAGATGGACTATATATTTAAACATTGATCAGGTTCAGATGGACTATATATTAAACCATTGATCAGGTTCAGATGTACTATATATTTAACCATTGGATGGTTCAGATGGACTATATATTTAACCATTGATCAGGTTCAGATGGACTATATATTTAACCATTGGATGGTTCAGATGGACTATGTATTTAACCATTGATCAGGTTCAGATGGACTATATATTTAACCTTTGATCAGGTTCAGATGGACTATATATTTAACCATTGATCAGGTTCAGATGGACTATTTATTTAACCATTGGATGGTTCAGATGGACTATATATTTAACCATTGATCAGGTTCAGATGGACTATATATTTAACCATTGGATGGTTCAGATGGACTATATATTTAACCATTGATCAGGTTCAGATGGACTATATATTTAACCATTGGATGGTTCAGATGGACTATATATTTAACCATTGGATGGTTCAGATGGACTACATATTTAACCATTGGATGGTTCAGATGGACTATAGATTTAACCATTGATCAGGTTCAGATGGACTATATATTTAACCATTGATCAAGTTCAGATGGACTATATATTTAACCATTGATCAGGTTCAGATGGACTATATATTTACCCATTGGATGGTTCAGATGGACTATATATTTAACCATTGATCAGGTTCAGATGGACTATATATTTAACCACTGATCAGGTTCAGATGGACTACATATTTAAACATTGGATGGTTCAGATTGACTATATATTTAACCATTGAATGGTTCAGATGGACTATATATTTAACCATTGATCAGGTTCTGATGGACTATACATTTAACCATTGATCAGGTTCAGATGGACTATATATTTAACCATTGATCAGGTTCAGATGGACTATATATTTAACCTTTGATCAGGTTCAGATGGACTATATATTTAACCATTGATCAGGTTCAGATGGACTATTTATTTAACCATTGATCAGGTCCAGATGGACTATATATTTTACCATTGGATGGTTCAGATGGACTATATATTTAACCATTGGATGGTTCAGATGGACTATATATTTAACCATTGGATGGTTCAGATGGACTATATATTTAACCATTGATCAGGTTCAGATGGACTACATATTTAACCATTGATCAGGTTCAGATGAACTATATATTTAACCATTGGATGGTTCAGATTGACTATATATTTAACCATTGATCAGGTTCAGATGGACTATATATTTACCCATTGGATGGTTCAGATGGACTGTATATTTAACCATTGATCAGGTCCAGATGGACTATATATTAAACCATTGATCAGGTTCAGATGTACTATATATTTAACCATTGGATGGTTCAGATGGACTATATATTTAACCATTGATCAGGTTCAGATGGACTATATATTTAAACATTGATCAGGTTCAGATGGACTATGTATTTAACCATTGATCAGGTAGAGATGGACTATATATTTAACCATTGATCAGGTTCAGATGGACTATATATTAAACCATTGATCAGGTTCAGATGTACTATATATTTAACCATTGGATGGTTCAGATGGACTATATATTTAACCATTGATCAGGTTCAGATGGACTATATATTTAACCATTGGATGGTTCAGATGGACTATGTATTTAACCATTGATCAGGTTCAGATGGACTATATATTTAACCTTTGATCAGGTTCAGATGGACTATATATTTAACCATTGATCAGGTTCAGATGGACTATTTATTTAACCATTGGATGGTTCAGATGGACTATATATTTAACCATTGATCAGGTTCAGATGGACTATATATTTAACCATTGGATGGTTCAGATGGACTATATATTTAACCATTGATCAGGTTCAGATGGACTATATATTTAACCATTGGATGGTTCAGATGGACTATATATTTAACCATTGGATGGTTCAGATGGACTACATATTTAACCATTGGATGGTTCAGATGGACTATAGATTTAACCATTGATCAGGTTCAGATGGACTATATATTTAACCATTGGATGGTTCAGATGGACTATATATTTAACCATTGATCAGGTTCAGATGGACTATATATTTAACCACTGATCAGGTTCAGATGGACTACATATTTAAACATTGGATGGTTCAGATTGACTATATATTTAACCATTGAATGGTTCAGATGGACTATATATTTAACCATTGATCAGGTTCTGATGGACTATACATTTAACCATTGATCAGGTTCAGATGGACTATATATTTAACCATTGGATGGTTCAGATTGACTATATATTTAACCATTGATCAGGTTCAGATGGACTATATATTTACCCATTTGATGGTTCAGATGGACTGTATATTTAACCATTGATCAGGTCCAGATGGACTATATATTAAACCATTGATCAGGTTCAGATGTACTATATATTTAACCATTGGATGGTTCAGATGGACTATATATTTAACCATTGATCAGGTTCAGATGGACTATATATTTAACCATTGGATGGTTCAGATGGAATATATATTTAACCATTGGATGGTTCAGATGGACTATAAATTTAACCATTGATCAGGTTCAGATGAACTATATATTTAACCATTGGATGGTTCAGATTGACTATATATTTAACCATTGATCAGGTTCAGATGGACTATATATTTACCCATTGGATGGGTTCAGATGGACTGTATATTTAACCATTGATCAGGTCCAGATGGACTATATATTAAACAATTGATCAGGTTCAGATGTACTATATATTTAACCATTGGATGGTTCAGATGGACTATATATTTAACCATTGATCAGGTTCAGATGGACTATATATTTAAACATTGATCAGGTTCAGATGGACTATGTATTTAACCATTGATCAGGTAGAGATGGACTATATATTTAACCATTGATCAGGTTCAGATGGACTATATATTAAACCATTGATCAGGTTCAGATGTACTATATATTTAACCATTGGATGGTTCAGATGGACTATATATTTAACCATTGATCAGGTTCAGATGGACTATATATTTAACCATTGGATGGTTCAGATGGACTATGTATTTAACCATTGATCAGGTAGAGATGGACTATATATTTAACCATTGATCAGGTTCAGATGGACTATATATTTAACCTTTGATCAGGTTCAGATGGACTATATATTTAACCATTGATCAGGTCCAGATGGACTATATATTTTACCATTGGATGGTTCAGATGGACTATATATTTAACCATTGGATGGTTCAGATGGACTATATATTTAACCATTGGATGGTTCAGATGGACTATATATTTAACCATTGATCAGGTTCAGATGGACTACATATTTAACCATTGATCAGGTTCAGATGAACTATACATTTAACCATTGGATGGTTCAGATGGACTATATATTTAACCATTGATCAGGTTCAGATGGACTATATATTTAACCATTCATCAGGTTCAGATGGACTATATATTCAACCATTGATCAGGTTCAGATGTACCATATATTTTACCATTGGATGGTTCAGATGGACTATATATTTAACCATTGATTAGGTTCAGATGGACTATATATTTAACCATTGGATGGTTCAGATGGACTATGTATTTAACCATTGATCAGGTTCAGATGGACTATGTATTTAACCATTGATCAGGTTCAGATGGACTATATATTTAACCATTGGATGGTTCAGATGGACTATATATTTAACCATTGGATGGTTCAGATGGACTATATATTTAACCATTGGATGGTTCAGATGGACTATATATTTAACCATTGGATGGTTCTGATGGACTCTATATTTAACCATTGGATGGTTCACCAAGTGAACGTAGTCCCATGAGTTAATGGCGCTGTGAAATACTGTGAAAGTCGTTCCATGGCTTAATGGCACTGTGAAATACTGTGAAGATAGTCCCATGAATTAATGATTCTGTATAATATTGTGAAGGTAGTTCCATGGGTTAATGGCTCTGTATGATACTGTGAAGGTAGTCCCATGAGTTAATGTCTCTGTATAATACTGTGAAGGTAGTCCCATGAGTTAATGGCTCTGTGTAATACTGTGAAGGTAGTTCCATGAATTCATTGCTCTGTGTAATACTTTGAAGGTAGTTCCATGGGTTAATGGCTCTGTATAATACCGTGAAGTTTGTTCCATGAGTTAATGGCTCTGTATAATACTGTGAAAGTAGTTCAATTAGATCATGGATTTCTGTAATGCTGTGAAGGTAGTTCCATGAGTTAATGGCTCTGTATAATACTGTGAATGTAGTTCCATGAATTCATTGCTCTGTATAATACTGTGAAGGTAGTTCCATGAGTTAATGGCGCTGTAAAATACTGTGAAGGTCATTCCATGTGTTAATGGCTCTGTATAATACTGTGAAGGTAGTTCCATGGGTTAATGGCTTAGTATAATACTGTGAAGGTAGTTCCATGAGATCATGGTAATACTGTGAAGGTAGTTCCATGGGTTAATGGCTCTGTATAATACTGTGAAGGTAGTTCCATGAGATCATGGTAATACTGTGAAGGTAGTTCCATGGGTTAATGGCTCTGTATAATACTGTGAAGGTAGTCCCATGAGTTAATGGCTCTGTATAATACTGTGAAGGTAGTTCCATGGGTTAATGGCTCTGTATAATACTGTGAAGGTTATTCCATGAGTTAATGGCTTTTTATAATACTGTGAAGGTAGTTCCATGAGTTAATGACTCTGTATAACACTATGAAGTTAGTCCCATGAGTTATTGGCGCTGTAAAATACTGTGAAGTTCGTTCCATGTGTTAATGGCTCTGTATAATATTGTGAAGGTAGTCCCATGAGTTAATGGCTCTGTATAATACTGTGAAGGTAGTTCCATGGGTTAATGGCTCTGTATAATACTGTGAAAGTAGTTCAATTAGATCATGGCTTTCTGTAATGCTGTGAAGGTAGTTCCATGAGTTAATGGCTCTGTATAATACTGTGAATGTAGTTCCATGAATTCATTGCTCTGTATAATACTGTTAAGGTAGTTCCATGGGTTAATGGCTCTGTATAATACTGTGAAGGTAATTCCATGATTTAATGGCTCTGTATAATACTGTGAAGGTAGTTCCATGAGTTAATGACTCTGTATAATACTGTGAAGGTAGTTCCATGAGTTAATGGCTCTGTATAATACTGTGAAGGTAGTCCCATGGGTTAATGGCTCTGTATAATACTGTGAAGGTAGTTCCATGGGTTAATGGCTCTGTATAATACTGTGAAGGTAGTTCCATGAGATCATGGTAATACTGTGAAGGTAGTTCCATGGGTTAATGGCTCTGTATAATACTGTGAAGGTAGTCCCATGAGTTAATGGCTCTGTATAATACTGTGAAGGTAGTTCCATGGGTTAATGGCTCTGTATAATACTGTGAAGGTAGTCCCATGAGTTAATGGCTCTGTATAATACTGTGAAGGTAGTTCCATGAGTTAATGGCTCTGTATAATACTGTGAAGGTAGTCCCATGAGATCATGGTTTTGTGTAATACTGTGAAGGTAGTTCCATGAGTTAATGGCTTTGTGTAATACTGTGAAAGTACTTCAATGAGATCATGGTTTTGTGTAATACTGTGAAGGTAGTGTCATTAATTTGTTTTTGACTATCGACTGATTATGCAGACAATTCTGTAATTCTTATCACGGTGATATTTCTCCTAAAAACGACAATAGAAGCAGTTTAATCGTTTATCAACCAGGAAATATTACCTTGACCCACTCTCCTCTCTCCTCTCCTCTCCTCTCCTCTCCTCTCCTCTCCTCTCCTCTGACTAGAGACCACACTCTACCAGTAAACACTGAGGACTTGTTTGTCTGCAACAAACGTCTGTTATTAAGTAGTGAGCGGCTGTCCAGGCTAGGGAAGGTACTGAGACGAGGCCCAGCAGTGAAGTACGGACTGTGTTGTATTCAATGAATAGGTGGGGGTTTACAAGGTGTTGAAGGATCCTCTGTCTCTCTCTCTCTTAAGGAGCCGGGCCAGCAGAGAGTGAAGAGGTGGGGATTTGGGATTAAAGAGGTGTTGAAGGATCCTCTGTCTCTCTCTAGTAAGGAGCCGGGCCAGCAGAGAGTGAAGAGGTGGGGATTTGGGATTAATGAGGTGTTGAAGGATCCTCTGTCTCTCTCTCTCTAGTAAGGAGCTGGGCCAGCAGAGAGTGAAGAGGTGGGGATTTGGGATTAATGAGGTGTTGAAGGCTCCTCTGTCTCTCGCTCTCTCTCTCTCTCTCTCTAGTAAGGAGCCGGGCCAGCAGAGAGTGAAGAGGTGGGGATTTGGGATTAATGAGGTGTTGAAGGATCCCGTTGGGAGAGAACAGTTCCTCAAATTCTTGGAGTCAGAGTTCAGCTCAGAGAACCTCAGGTATGTCTACTGTTCTTTACTCTGTGTGGTCCCGTGTGGCTCAGTTGGTAGAGCATGGTGTTTGCAACGCCAGGGTTGTGGGTTCGTTTCCCACGGGGGACCAGTACGGAGAAAAAAAAATATGAAATGCATGCATTCACTACTGTAAGTCGCTCTGGATAAGAGCGTCTGCTAAATGACTAAAATGTAAATGTAAAAATGTATTATACAGTACTCTAATACTCGACATTACTGTACTCGACGCTACTGTAGTACTCTAGTGTACTCCTCTACTCTTCTCTAGTACTCTACTACACTCTACTCTAGTGTACTTCTCTAGTACTCTAGTCTACTGGGTTAATATGAAGTGGAAGATTAACACGTGTTTCAACTGGCCAGTGGTGGAATTTAACTCTCTGGCTCCCTCTGGTGGACATAAATCCCATTGCAGTTACATGACTTCAGGACTGTAGACGTAGACATGCTGGAAGAGCTTCCTGTCAGATTACTGTAGTTTGTAGCGTGACCTTTAATGAAGATTATATCTGACTCATTAATATTCAATCCATATTCAATGGGCGTAGCTGGTGTTTCGGCGTTGTCGGAAGTGGAACTGTGATGGAGTTGTCAAAAATCGGTGAGCAACTGCTTCGTGTGGTCATTGTCACTAAACCACAGTCATCCCCCTCCTGTAAGCAGTACAGAGGGAGAAAACGTAGGCTCTATATATAAAAACAAAAAATGATGACTCAAATTTAAAAATCATTAAATGATATAATGAGGATTTCTATCAGTCTAATCCAGGTGTAGATTACATCTCACATTCCAGTGTTCAAACTTGTAAACAAGGCTTTGGGGTTTTATCTTAACGCTACGCCGTGCAGCCAATGGCAATGTCCCCTTTAGGTATAATGCCCGCGAGTCGCTTGTGGATTTGACAGCTCTAAGTTTTACAGCCGTCACCACCAAACCAACTGCTGGCTGGTGTCGGCTTGTTCCTAACAAATGTGACTGAGGGAATCAGTACACAAAGCTACCTTTCCACATACATTCTGTCCCTACTTGTATCCTGAACATGACCCTGTTCAATTTATATTTATTTTTACTTGACAATGTTATTATATGGAATTACGTCACCTGTAACTATACAATTTTGCTTTTCACTTCCAGTAAACGTGTTAAACATTCCTTTATCTGTCTGTGGTCCAGGTTCTGTTGTGTTAAACATTCCTTTATCTGTCTGTGGTCCAGGTTCTGTTGTGTTTAACATTCCTTTATCTGTCTGTGGTCCAGGTTCTGTTGTGTTAAACATTCCTTTATCTGTCTGTGGTCCAGGTTCTGTTGACGTGTTAAACATTCCTTTATCTGTCTGTGGTCCAGGTTCTGTTGTTGTGTTAAACATTCCTTTATCTGTCTGTGGTCCAGGTTCTGTTGATGTGTTTAACATTCCTTTATCTGTCTGTGGTCCAGGTTCTGTTGTGTTAAACATTCCTTTATCTGTCTGTTGTCCAGGTTCTGGTTGGCGGTTCAGGAGGTGAAGAAGAGGCCGATCCGGGAGGTCCCTACAAGGGTCCAGGAGATTTGGCAGGAGTTCTTGGCCCCAGGGGCCCCCAGTGCCATTAACGTTGACTCCAAGAGTTACGACAAGACCACACAGAATGTCAAGGATCCCGGACGATACGCCTTCGAGGACGCACAGGTCTGTACTGTGTCTGTGAGGAGTCATGGAGGAAGTGTTTTGGATGGGGGGGAAAGAGTATGCTGCAGCTGACTAGGAAACAACCTTCTGTTAATTACTTCTTTGTGACTCTCTGGCCCCGTTTATACCTGGTGTTAACATGCGTCCTTTGTCCTTTCCTTGTCCACATTCTGATGTTGCCCACATTTGGCAGGTGCAGACAGGTGCAGACAATTAAAAGACACATTGTAATATGATATGGATCAGATCCTCCTGTCCACCTCTGAAGGTAACCAGGAACACATTTGTGTCTGGATATCAAATCAGGTGTAAACATTTACTTATGGCATCAATAATGGCATTAAAATAAATACATAAATGTTATTTTGAAAGAATATCTGTCGGTTCCCAATGGAATTAGCATATATCAGTGCCTTTGAAAAGTATTCAGACCCCTTCATTTTTTCCCCCAGATTTTTGTTACGTTACAGCCTTGTTCTAAAATGGATTAAATACAACATGTTACTCATCAATCTACACACAATACCCCATAATGACATCACAATACCCCGTAATGACATCACATGACATCACAATACCCCATAATGACATAGCGAAAAACAGGTTTTTAGAAATGATTGCAAAACAGAAATACCTTATTTACATAAGTATTCAGACCCTTTACTCAGTACTTTGCTGACGCACCTTTGGCAGTGATTACAGCAACCAGTCTTCTTTGGGTATGACGCTACAAGCTTGGCACACCTGTATTTGGGGAGTTTCTCCCATTCTTCTCTTCAGGAAGTTGCTGTCTTTTCTGTGGCTTAATCAACAAGGCTCGCAATTTAACCATTTTATTTGGATTTACAGAGGGCATACACGTTTGTTATTAAGGCACATGAAAGTTCACATGTTCCAGAAGACATCTGCCCCCCCCCCAATATTTAAAAAAAATATATATTAAAAGAAAAAAAAAAAACGTTAAAACGTCTCTCCTGTGAAGTCGTGACTTGCGACATACGCCTAAGTCTCATGCAATGGGTCACATATTTAAAGGGATGGCGTAAGATAAATATACTGAAATCCCTATTGAATGAAAACCTCCATGAGAAAATCTGTTGGCCAGCCAAGTAGGAGGGTTTTTAAATGAAAAAAGTATTCAGAGCCAGCAGGGTAGCCACACCTGCAGAGCGCGTTACACAACTGAATAAGGTAAGTCTGAAAACCAAATACTGAGAAGTGTGTAGGAAAGGCGTACGTTCCAAAGTCTGAATCGGCCCCATAGTGATTGGATCATATCAAGGTGTTCTATGGAGTCAGATAATAGGTACACAGTAAGGTTAGAATGGAGTGGGGTTATGGCTAGGTTGGTACACAGTAAGGTTAGAATGGAGTGGGGTTATTGGTGGGTTGGTACACAGTAAGGTTAGAATGGAGTGGGGTTATGGCTAGGTTGGTAAACAGTAAGGTTAGAATGGAGTGGGGTTATGGCTAGGTTGGTACGGTTAGAATGGAGTGGGGTTATGGCTAGATTGGTACACAGTGAGGTTAGAATGGAGTGGGGTTATGGCTAGGTTGGTACACAGTAAGGTTAGAATGGAGTGGGGTTATGGCTAGGTTGGTACACAGTAAGGTTAGAATGGAGTGGGGTTATGGCTAGGTTGGTACGGTTAGAATGAAGTGGGGTTAAGGCTAGGTTGGTACACAGTAAGGTTAGAATGGAGTGGGGTTATGGCTAGGTTGGTACAAAGTGAGGTTAGAATGGAGTGGGGTTATGGCTAGGTTGGTTTACAGTAAGGTTAGAATGGAGTGGGGTTATGGCTAGGTTGGTACACAGTAAGGTTAGAATGGAGTGGGGTTATGGCTAGGTTGGTACACAGTAAGGTTAGAATGGAGTGGGGTTATGGCTAGGTTGGTACACAGTAAGGTTAGAATGGAGTGGGGTTATGGCTAGGTTGGTTACACAGTAAGGCTAGAATGGAGTGGGGTTATGGCTAGGTTGGTCCACAGTAAGGTCGGCATGTACCTTCTCTGTTTCAGGAGCACATCTACAAGCTGATGAAGAGTGATTCCTACAGCCGTTTCCTCCGCTCTAATTTCTACCAGGAGCTGCTACAGGCCAAGAAAAAGGTAAAGAACTGGCTGAGGAGGCTGGACGTGGACGTCTGTCTCTGGGTCATAGCCGTATCTCTGGAGGATTACAACAGCTCGGGACGGACGGCTGGATGAGGGGTTCAGTACAGAGCAGAGGAATTACACTCCAAATCAATTTATCAGTCAAATATCAAATCACAAGACAATATAATCTCAATGTATTGGCAGCAGAGCCAGCAGGACAGAGTGATCAGGAGGATCAACTATGGTGTCTACAGTACAGCACCTTATCACACTGACTCACAGCAGTCTGGTGCATCGTTACCACACTGACTCACAGCAGTCTGGTGCATCGTTCGTTACCACACTGACCCACAGCAGTCTGGTGCATCGTTATCACACTGACTCACAGCAGTCTGGTGCATCGTTACCACACTGACTCACAGCAGTCTGGTGCATCGTTACCACACTGACTCACAGCAGTCTGGTCCATCGTTACCACACTGACTCACAGCAGTCTGGTCCATCGTTACCACACTGACTCACAGCAGTCTGGTGCATCGTTACCACACTGACTCACAGCAGTCTGGTGCATCGTTACCACACTGACTCACAGCAGTCTGGTGCATCGTTCGTTACCACACTGACTCACAGCAGTCTGGTGCATCGTTCGTTATCACACTGACTCACAGCAGTCTGGTCCATCGTTCGTTACCACACTGACTCACAGCAGTCTGGTGCATCGTTGGTTACCACACTGACTCACAGCAGTCTGGTCCATCGTTACCACACTGACTCACAGCAGTCTGGTCCATCGTTACCACACTGACTCACAGCAGTCTGGTGCATCGTTCGTTACCACACTGACTCACAGCAGTCGGGTGCATCGTTCGTTACCACACTGACTCACAGCAGTCTGGTCCATCGTTCGTTACCACACTGACTCACAGCAGTCTGGTCCATCGTTACCACACTGACTCACAGCAGTCTGGTCCATCGTTACCACACTGACTCACAGCAGTCTGGTCCATCGTTACCACACTGACTCACAGCAGTCTGGTGCATCGTTCGTTACCACACTGACTCACAGCAGTCTGGTGCATCGTTCGTTACCACACTGACTCACAGCAGTCTGGTCCATCGTTACCACACTGACTCACAGCAGTCTGGTGCATCGTTCGTTACCACACTGACTCACAGCAGTCTGGTGCATCGTTCGTTACCACACTGACTCACAGCAGTCTGGTGCATCGTTCGTTACCACACTGACTCACAGAAGTCTGGTGCATCGTTCGTTACCACACTGACTCACAGAAGTCGGGTGCATCGTTCGTTACCACACTGACTCACAGCAGTCTGGTGCATCGTTACCACACTGACTCACAGCAGTCTGGTGCATCGTTACCACACTGACTCACAGCAGTCTGGTGCATCATGTAAAAAATCCCATTCAAAAAGATTTTCCCTCCGCATATCACACTGCACTAGAAACCCTCCTTTGTGGTTCACAGTTGTTTTTTTAAACATTGTCCTTCATCCCAAATGTAGGAAATATCTGCTGAGTCGACTGCAATGTAAGATTTGAGACTTGTCCACATGATGAGTAGATACAGTAACGTACAGAGACGGTGATAGATTTGAGACTTGTCCACATGATGAGTAGATAGGGTGATATGCAGGCTATGCTTCATTTATCAATTTTATTTTCTGTCCACAGAAAAGTAAGAACTTATTCTGAGGAATTCCACGTCCAGGTAAAGATGATTATAACCCTAACCCCTAACCTTTAACCCCTAACCTTACATACTGATAGTCCCAGCTTCATGTCCACTCCCCAGCTACACCCTAACCCCTAACCCCAGCTTCATGTCCACTGCCCAGCTACACCCTAACCTCTAACCCCAGCTTCATGTCCACTCCCCAGCTACACCCTAACCCCTAACCCCAGCTTCATGTCCACTCCCCAGCTCCACCCTAAACCCAGCTTCATGTCCACTCCCCAGCTCCACCCAAACCCAGGTTCATGTCCACTCCCCAGCTCCACCCTAACCCCTAACCCAGCTTCATGTCCACTCCCCACTCCCCACCTCCACCCAAACCCAGCTTCATGTCCACTCCCCAGCTCCACCCAAACCCAGCTTCACGTCCACTCCCCAGCTCCACCCTTACCTCTAACCCTTAACCCTAAAATAGTATGCTATACAAAGTGTTTCCTATTTAATGCTTAACTCGTAACTCAAATGAGACAGATCGAGGGGCTTGATCCAATCAGATCTGATTATCCCGAAACAACCGTCAACGACGTAGCAGTGTTGTTTTAGCCACGTCGGAGATTTAACTGTGTTGGAGCTGTGAAATAAGCAATTAGCTCCTGGCGTTTTATACCTAACGAGGAAGCTTCTAGTCACATTAGGATACATCCTATGTAGCCTTGTTACAAGATGGAGGAACACTGGAATGTGTTGTTAGCTACACCGCCATTACGCTGATATAAATCCTTATTATAGAGATGAATGCTTTTCAATCTGTGTCACTTCCTGACCAGTGAAAAGGGTCATTTTGCCATATTAGGATGATCAGGGCATGGCAGGGGGGGGTTGTTTTGTGTGTTTTGGGGTTGGTTTGTTTCTATGGGTAATTGGTTCTAGTTTTCTGTTTCTATGTTTCATTTTAACGTGTGTGTGTGGCCGAAGTATGGTTTCCAATCAGAGGCAGGTGTTTTTTCGTTGTCTCTGATTGGAAGCCATACTTAGGCAGCCTGTTTTTTTTCCTTTTGGGTTTTTGTGTGTGGGTGGTTGTTTCCCGTATAGTCTGTGTACCTTACGAAACTGTTAGCTGACGTTTTGTTATTTTGAAGTGTTCTCTTAATTAAAATAAAGTAAGATTGAGCTACACACAGCGCCTGTTCACTACGACGCGTTTACATTTTACATTTACGTCATTTAGCAGACGTTCTTATCCAGAGCGATTTACAAATTGGTGCATTCACCTTATGATATCCAATGTGACCGTTTGTTATTTCTATAAAACACTTCATCCTTCTGAAAGTTTTAACGCGAGCGGGGCAGGCGTGGCTCCATGTGATGTTGGCTCCAACACACTTCCAAACCTATAAGACACGGAGGAAACAGTGGCTATGTGGGTATCTGGTATCGCCGGGTTAATGCTTTGATCTGATTGAATCCAGACCTTTAGGCCTCTATGCAGTATGTATCGCTGAAGCATTACAGATTGCACGATAGAAATGTAATTTCCGATTGAGTAGACATGTGCAGCGTTTATCGTGAATTGAGTTAATGCAAGAACATTGCCTGTAAATGTAAAATTGGGTAACGATGAACTTCACGATACTGACTGAGTAGACTCCTTATTGAATCTAGGTCTTAGTATCAATCCTCTGTCTCTTTCTGTCTCCTTTTTTTAGGTCAAATAATTTTGATGGAATCACCCTGGAACAATGTAGTGTTTTAGCCAGGGAGAGAGAGAGGAGAAAGGACCAGATCATTTGGACATTAATACAGGTCTTGTCCGTCTCGAGGATCCACCACTCGTCTGACGTTAAAAGGAGTTGATTTCCGATCGTGTCATTTCATTCTGTTCTGTCCCCAGCAGTACAAAAAGTAGGATCAAGGCTTCTTGAATTTTTTATTTTTTTGCTGATAGACATTCAAGTGAACTCACAAATGCCTTGTCCTCTATGAACATGCCTTTTAGCTACATTATCAACTGGATCTCATCGCTTGTGTGTGTGTCTCCAACTCCATCACAAGATGGGAATAATGTGTCAAATATGTAAAAAAACAAAACAAAACATGCTAAAAATAAATCTGTCAAACCAGGAAACATCTTCTTCCTAGGAACATCCTAGGTCTATTGGATTATTATTATTATTATTATTATTATATATTATATTATTATATTATTATTATTATTTTATTATTATTGTTATTATATTATTATTATATTATTTTATATTATTATTATTACTACTGCCGTTCTAAGGAAGCACGTATTCATTCTAATATAGCACAGTTGGATTAGCCTTTTATTGCACTATGGAATTTAGCAGCACAGAGGTCAGAGTTCATCAGCACCTGGAAGTAAAGTCACTGTAGAAAAAAGTGTATATCTGTGTATAAAACCCTAAATAGCACCCTATTCCCTATATAGTGCATTACTAGCCCTGTGGGCCCTCATCAAAAGTAGTGCACTATATAGGGAATACGTTGCCATTTGGGGACTCACACTTTGAGTATAACGTCTTAAGGGCTCGATTCAACCCATTAGCGCTAAAAGATCTGTAGTGTGATTTAAATTTAAAGGTAATTTCCCATTGAGACGACGTTTGTATTTATTGGGGTGGCGGGTAGACTAGTGGTTAGAGTGTTGGGCCAGTAACCAGCAGGTAGCCTAGTGGTTAGAGCGTTGGGCCAGTAACCAGCAGCTAGCCTAGTGGTTAGAGCGTTGGGCCAGTAACCAGCAGGTAGCCTAGTGGTTAGAGCGTTGGGCCAGTAACCAGCAGGTAGCCTAGTGGTTAGAGCGTTGGGCCAGTAACCAGCAGGTAGCCTAGTGGTTAGAGTGGAGGGGCGGCAGGTAGCCTAGTGGTTAGAGTGGAGGGGTGACAGGTAGCTTGGGTAGTTAGAGTGGAGGGGCGGCAGGTAGCCTAGTGGTTAGAGTGTTGGGTCAGTAACCAGCAGGTAGCCTAGTGGTTAGAGCGTTGGGCCAGTAACCAGCAGGTAGCCTAGTGGTTAGAGCGTTGGGCCAGTAACCAGCAGGTAGCCTAGTGGTTAGAGCGTTGGGCCAGTAACCAGCAGCTAGCCTAGTGGTTAGAGCGTTGGGCCAGTAACAAGCAGGTAGCCTAGTGGTTAGAGCGTTGGGCCAGTAACCAGCAGGTAGCCTAGTGGTTAGAGCGTTGGGCCAGTAACCAGCAGGTAGCCTAGTGGTTAGAGTGGAGGGGCGGCAGGTAGCCTAGTGGTTAGAGTGGAGGGGCGACAGGTAGCTTGGGTAGTTAGAGTGGAGGGGCTGCAGGTAGCCTAGTGGTTAGAGCGTTGGGCCAATAACCAGCAGCTAGCCTAGTGGTTAGAGCGTTGGACCAGTAACCAGCAGGTAGCCTAGTGGTTAGAGCGTTGGGCCAGTAACCAGCAGGTAGCCTAGTGGTTAGAGCATTAGGCCAGTATCCAGCAGCTAGCCTAGTGGTTAGAGCGTTGGGCGAGTAACCAGCAGGTAGCCTAGTGGTTAGAGCGTTGGGCCAGTAACCAGCAGGTAGCCTAGTGGTTAGAGCGTTGGGCCAGTAACCAGCAGGTAGCCTAGTGGTTAGAGCGTTGGGCCAGTAACCAGCAGGTAGCCTAGTGGTTAGAGCGTTGGGCCAGTAACCAGCAGGTAGTTGGGCCAATAACCGCAAAGGTTGCAGGATGGAATCCCCGAGCTGACAAGGTAACAATCTGCAGTTAATCCACTGTTCCCCGGTAGGCCGTCATTGTAAATAAGAATTTGTTTTTAACTGACTTGACTAGTTAAATAAAGGTAAAAAAACTTCCTGGAGTTTATTATGGATCCCCATTAGTTCCTGCCAAGGCAGCAGCTACTCTTCCTGGGGTTTATTATGGATCCCCATTAGTTCCTGCCAAGGCAGCAGCTACTCTTCCTGGGGTTTATTATGGATCCCCATTAGTTCCTGCCAAGGCAGCAGCTACTCTTCCTGAGGTTATTATGGATCCCCATTAGTTCCTGCCAAGGCAGCAGTTACTCTTCCTGGGGTATATTATGGATCCCCAATTAGTTCCTGCCAAGGCAGCAGCTACTCTTCCTGGAGTTTATTATGGATCCCCATTAGTTCCTGCCAAGGCAGCAGCTTCTCTTCCTGGGGTCCGTCATAATTTAGTCAGTTTATAATTTTTTTTAAACATTACAATTCATTCATAACAGATTTCTGAACACACTAAGTGTTATGCAGCATTTACCGTGAAAGCGTGAACATTGTCTTTAAATGTATATTGCTCTCTAGTGCAGGTCTTCAGCAGTACGGATTGAATCGAGCCCCAGTTGTCTCATTGGTTTATTTTTCTATCATATTTAAATATTTAAATGTTTTCAACTCACTGATTGGATGTATTAAAGCTACAGCCGTTATCGGTTTTATATGACTCATATTTCTGGAACATTATATTTCAAGGGTACCTATGTAGACGTTTTTAACACGTTCACTACCCATAACCCCATGAATGTGTGGGTTATCTTCTATGGGCTAGGTGGGACGCTTGCGTCCCACCTACTCAACAGCCAGTGTAATCCCGTGGCGCGATATTCAAATACCTCAAAAATGTAAAAAATTCAATTTTTCAAACATATGACTATTTTACACCATTTTAAAGACAAGACTCTCGTTAATCTAACCACACTGTCCGATTTCAAAAAGGCTTTACAACAAAAGCAAAACATTAGATTATGTCAGCAGAGTACCCAGCCAGAAATAATCAGACACCCATTTTTCAAGCTAGCATATAATGTCACATAAACCCAAACCACAGCTAAATGCAGCACTAACCTTTGATGATCTTCATCAGATGACAACCCTAGGACATTATGTTATACAATACATGCATGTTTTGTTCAATCAAGTTCATATTTATATCAAAAACCAGCTTTTTACATTAGCATGTGACTAGCATGTGATCCTCAGATCCTCAGTCTTCAATAAAAAGAGCCAAGATGAACAACAACTTGTCAGAGAGGGCGCTTCCTGTTTGGAATCTTCTCAGGTTTTTGCCTGCCATATGAGTTCTGTTATACTCACAGACACCATTCAAACAGTTTTAAAAACTTTAGGGTGTTTTCTATCCAAAGCCAATAATTATATGCATATTCTAGTTACTGGGCAGGAGTAGTAACCAGATTAAATCGGGTACGTTTTTAATCCGGCCGTGTCAATACTGCCCCCAAGCCCTAACAGGTTTAAGAAATCCAATCAAGTGTTACCAATATTTCTGTAAATGTCCCCTCTGACAGTTGTTCCTCTGGGTACAGGACCGAGCTGATCTCAGATCAGTTCTCTCTTCAGAATGTAAACAAACAAAAAAACCCGACCTGGATTATGTGAAGAGTGATATCAAGTGACATGGAATCCAGAAGATGGATGTTTTCGATTCAAGGTTCATCAGGTGTGATTGATCAGGTGTGATTGATCAGATTGATCAGGTGTGATTGATGTGATGAGATTGATCAGGTGTGATTGATGTGATGTTAGTCCCATATTAATATTGAACATTAATCTTCCTCATTGCTTCACCAGTTTGTGTGAGTGAGAGAATGTGTATCTGGAATAGGGACAGGAGTTTTCTTAACCCAAACCTTAACCCTCATCCCCAACCCTCACCCCAACCCTAACCCTAACCATAACCCTCAACCCTAATCCTAACCCTAACAATAACCCTAACCCTAACCTCAACCTCAACCCTAATCCTCAACCCTAATCCTCAACCCCAACCCTCAAACCCTAACCCTCAAACCCTAACCCTCAAACCCTAACCCTCAAACCCTAACCCTCAAACCCTAACCCTCAAACCCTAACCCTCCAACCCTAACCCTCAACCCTAACCCTCAACCCTAACCCTCAACTCTAACTCTAACCCTCAACCCCGAACTATAACCCTAACCCTCAACCTAACCTCAACTCTAACCCCAAACCATTGCCCTAATGTCAACTCTAACCTCAACCTCAAGCCATAACACTAACCTCAAGCCCAACCCTCAACCCTAATCCTAACCCTAACAATAACCCTAACCCTAACCTCAACCTCAACCCTAATCCTCAACCCTAATCCTCAACCCCAACCCTCAACCCTAACCCTCAAACCCTAACCCTCAAACCCTAACCCTCAAACCCTAACCCTCAAACCCTAACCCTCCAACCCTAACCCTCAACCCTAACCCTCAACCCTAACCCTCAACTCTAACTCTAACCCTCAACCCCGAACTATAACCCTAACCCTCAACCTAACCTCAACTCTAACCCCAAACCATTGCCCTAATGTCAACTCTAACCTCAACCTCAAGCCATAACACTAACCTCAAGCCATAACCCTAACCTCAAACCATAACCCTAACCTCAAACCATAACCCTAACCTCAAACCATAACCCTAACCTCAAACCATAACCCTAACCTCAAACCATAACCCTAACCCCAAACCATAACCCTAACCTGTTAGGGCTAGGGGGCAGCATTGACACGGCTGGATAAAAAACATACCAGATTTAATCTGGTTACCACTCCTACTCAGTAACTAGAATATGCATATACTTATTACATATGGATAGAAAACGCCCTAAATTTTCAAAAACTGTTTGAATGGTGTCTGTGAGTATAACAGAACTCAAATGGCAGGTCAAAACCTGAGAGATTCCTTTACAGGAAGTGGCCTGTCTGACCATTTCTTGAACTTCTTTTCCATCTCTATCATTTACTAAGGATCTCTGCTCTAACGTGACACTTCCCACGTCGTCCATAGGCGCTCAGAGCCCGGGAAAAAACAGAATGTCGTCATTCCAGCCCCAGGCTGAAACACATTATCGCCTTTCTCAAGTGGCCCATCAAGAGACACTAGCTTATGCGCGTGACCCGACCGCCCCCGCCTTTGGGATTTTTTCCTCTGTTTGCCGAAAAGGAGATTCCTTGTCGGAATATTATCGCTTTTCTACGAGAAAAATGTCGTAAAAATTGATTTTAAACAGCGGTTGACATGCTTCGAAGTACGGTAATGGAATACTTAGAATTTTATTGTCACGAATTGCGCCAAGCGCGTGACACTTCTTTACTATTTCGGATAGTGTCTGGAACGCACGAACAAAACGCCGCTATTCGGATATAACGATGGATTATTTTGGACCAAACCAACATTTGTTATTGAAGTAGCTGTCCTGGGTGTGTATTCTGACGAAGACAACAAAAGGTAATGAAATTTTTATAATAGTAAATATGATTATGGTGAGTGCTAAACTTGCCGGGTGTCTAAATAGCGAGCCCGTGATGCCTGGGCTATGTACTTAGAATATTGCAAAATGTGCTTTCACCAAAAAGCTATTTTAAAATCGGACATATCGAGTGCATAGAGGAGGTCTGTATCTATAATTCTTAAAATAATTGTTATGCTTTTTGTGAACGTTTATCGTGAGTAATTTAGTAAAATGTTAGCGAATTCCCCGGAAGTTTGCGGGGGGTATGCTAGTTCTGAACGTCACATGCTAATGTAAAAAGCTGGTTTTTGATATAAATATGAACTTGATTGAACAAAACATTCATGTATTGTATAACATAATGTCCTAGGGTTGTCATCTGATGAAGATCATCAAAGGTGAGTGCTGCATTTAGCTGTCTTCTGGGTTTTGGTGACATTATATGCTGGCTTGAAAAATGGGTGTCTGATTATTTCTGGCTTGGTACTCTGCTGACATAATCTAATGTTTTGCTTTCGTTGTAAAGCCTTTTTGAAATCGGACAGTGTGGTTAGATTAACGAGAGTCTTATCTTTAAATGGCTGTAAAATAGTCATATGTTTGAGAAATTGAAGTAATAGGATTTTTAAGGTTTTGAAAATCGCGCCACAGGATAGCAGTGGCTGTTACGTAGGTGGGACGAATTCGTCCCGCCTAGCCTAGAGAGGTTAACCTCAAACCCTAACCCTAACCTCAAACCATAACCCTAACCCCAAACCATAACCCTAACCTCAAACCCTAACCCTATCCGCAAATAACCTCAAACCCTAACCCCTACCCATAACCCTAACCTCAAACCATAACCCTAACCTCAAACCATAACACTAACCTCAAACCATAACCTCAACCCTAACCCCAAACCATAACCCTAACCCCAAACCATAACCCTAACCCCAAAACATAACCCTAACCCCTAACCATAACCCTAACCCCTAACCATAACCCCTAACCATAACCCTAACCATAACCCTAACCCCAAACCATAACCCTAACCCCAAACCATAACCCTAACCTCAAACCATTACGCTCAATCCTAACCCCAAACCATAACCCTAACCCCAAACCATGACCTCAAACCATAACCCTAACCTCAAACCATATCCCTAACCTCAAACCATATCCCTAACCTCAAACCATATCCCTAACCTCAAACCATATCCCTAACCTCAAACCATATCCCTAAGCTCAAACCATATCCCTAACCTCAAACCATATCCCTAACCTCAAACCATATCCCTAACCTCAAACCCTAACCCTAACCTCAAACCCTAACCCTAACCTCAAACCATAACCCTAACCTCAAACCATAACCCTAACCCCAAACCATAACCCTAACCCCAAACCATAACCCTAACCCCAAGCCATAACCCTAACCTCTAACCCTAACCCTAACCTCAACCCATAAACCTAACCTCAACCCCAACCCTCAAACCCCAACCCTCAACCCCAACCCTCAACCCCAACCTCAACTCTAACCCTCAACCCCGAACTCTAACCCTCAACCCCGAACTCTAACCCTCAACCCTCAACCTAACCTCAACTCTAACCCCAAACCATTGCCCTAACGTCAACGCTAACCTCAACCTCAAACCATAACCCTAATCTCAAACCATAACCCTAACACCCACACCATAACCCTAACCCCAAACCATAACCCTAACCCCAAACCATAACCCTAACCTCAAACCATAACCCTAACCCCAAACCATAACCCTAACCCCAAACCATAACCCTAACCCCAAACCATAACCCTAACCTCAAACCATAACCCTAACCTCAACCCTAACCTCAAACCATAACCCTAACCTCAAACCATAACCCTAACCCCAAACCATAACCTCAAACCATAACCCTAACCCCAAACTATAACCCTAACCTCAAACCATAACACTAACCTCAAACCATAACCCTAACCATAACCCTAACCCCAAACCATAACCCCAATCTCAAACCTCAAACCATAACCCAAACCATAACCATAACCCTAACCTCAAACCCTAACCCTAACCACCCTGATCCTTATCCAACTCAGAGGAAACTGGCTTACTCCAGACACTAATTCCTAACCCAGTCAGTATGCAGGAAGTCCCAGTCAGTACGTTGGCTCTAAATCCAGACCTCTATACGAGATAGACCCAGTCAGTACGTTGACTCTAAATCCAGCCTCTATACTAGATAGACCCAGTCAGTACGTTGACTCGAAATCCAGACCTCTATACAAGATAGACTCAGTCAGTACGTTGACGCTAAATCCAGCCTCTATACTAGATAGACCCAGTCAGTACGTTGACTCGAAATCCAGCCTCTATTCTAGATAGACCCAGTCAGTACGTTGACTCTAAATCCAGACCTCTATACTAGATAGACCCAGTCAGTACGTTGACTCTAAATCCAGCCTCTATTCTAGATAGACCCAGTCAGTACATTGACTCTAAATCCAGACCTCTATACTAGATAGTCCCAGTCAGTACGTTGACTCTAAATCCAGCCTCTATACTAAATAGTCCCAGTCAGTACGTTGACTCTAAATCCAGACCTCTATACTAGATAGACCCAGTCAGTACGTTGACTCTAAATCCAGCCTCTATACTAGATAGACCCAGTCAGTACGTTGACTCGAAATCCAGCCTCTATACTAGATAGACCCAGTCAGTACGTTGACTCGAAATCCAGCCTTGACACTAGCCTCTTAGCAGTGTCTTCACTGACATTTTCAACCTCTCCCTGTCTGAGTGTGTAATACCAACATGTTTCAAGCAGACCACCATAGTCCCTGTGCCCAAAAACACTAAGGTAACCTGCCTAAATGACTACAGACCCGTAGCACTCACCTCTGTAGCCATGAAATACTTTGAAAGACTGGTCATGGCTCACATCAACACCATTATCCCACAAACCCTAGACCCACTCCAATTTGCATACCGCACCAACAGATCCACAGATGATCCAATCTCTATTGCACTCCACACTGCCCTTTCCCACCTGGACAAAAGGAACACTTATTTGAGAATGCTGTTCATTGATTACAGCTCAGCGTTCAACACCATAGTACTCTCAAAGCTCATCACTAAGCTAAGGACCCTGGGACTAAACACCTCCCTCTGCAACTGGATCCTGGACTTCCTGACGGACCGCCCTAGGTAACAACACATCCGCCAAGCTGATCCTCAACAAGGGGGCCCCTCAGGGGAGCGTGCTCAGTCCCTTCCTATACTCCCTGTTCACTCATGACTGCACGGTGTCGTGTCTTTGGGGGTACCATTAAACGGAAGATATGTTTATCAATTAGCTCCCTGTAATTATTATCACGCGATTAAACTGATTAATCGTTTAGTTGTAATTAACTAGGAGATCGGGGCACCAAGGAGAATATTCAGATTACAAAGCTATAATTTTCCTAATATAACTTTCCTATATTATAACATTATATATTATATTCTATTATAGTATAGGCCGATTATCCTCTAGTTTAAATGGTGTATTTACCTCTAGTCCAGTCTCATTCCAAACGTCGTAAATTGTTGTATCTGCACGAACCCAGTCTTTACTAAAATCATCCATACATCAATTGTCTTAAAATCATTTATTTACTACACTAAGTAATTAACAGAAAAACATACAAACAGTAATTATCGTCACAAAGGATTGGTATCGGAATGTGCCCTACTGGCTAAACAGGCAGGTCGGCCTGTTGAACAATGGATCATAAAAGGTCGGCTGAGAAGTTACACAGGGTTCATTAATATTAATAATTGAAGGCTCACTCATTCGGGAACAATTGCAATCAATATATATTTACGCTCAGTGTGTCGTTCTGATTCTTGTTGGAGAGTAGTTCTGTTGGGGAGTTTTGTCCGCGTTCTCTCTCTCTCTCTCTCGGTTAGAATGGATCTTTCAGAGCGACATTCATTAATGTCGTCATAGAATGGTTGTTTCGTTGGTCTTCGCGTTCGATGATATAATTTACTTAGCTGCAGACTAATAATTAATATCAAAGACTTGTTCTTATTCTGTCGGTATCAATAGTCTAAAAGTTAACCACGTGGTATGGTTCACTTTCAGTAGAGGAATTAGATGGTAGAACCTATGTGGCCACGGAGTGTAGGCCTGGTCTGAAGAAATGTAAATCCGGGGGTGTTTTATAGTGCCCATAGAACAGCTTGTCAAATGACGCCTGGTCCTGTATGGGTCCCTGGGGGCGTGCCTATGACTGAGTTAGATTTGGTTACAGAAATACAATTCTATCACATTACATCAGTACATAGCATCTCAATGTCTTACAAAAGCTTTATCCTTATTAATACATTCCATACACCCATATGATGCAAGTCTTAAACTGAGTCTATTATATAAACAGTTTTATGGTAATATGGCTATATTGTCTCTTCTGAGTATCACAAAATGGTACCAAGCGGATCAGTTCGTAGCTGGATTCTTCACCAATCTTCCATACCTTCTCCAGAACACAAAATGTCGCTTGGCTCTCCAATTCTATGAGTTGGAAGAATTTCCTGTGTCTCTCTATGGGCCATGTGGCCAGAGACTCTCCTGGAATTTTAGTGTTTTTACGACCCTTTACACACAGGGTGGATTGTGTGCAAAAGGGAGGGGTCAACTGTCCTCCCTGTACCAAAAGAGGCCAACGTCATGACAACGGCCAGGCACGACTCCAACACCATCAATAAGTTTGCTGATGACACAACAGTGGTAGGCCTGATCACCGACAACGATGAGACAGCCTATAGGGAGGTCAGAAACCTGGCCGTGTGGTGCCAGGACAACAACCTCTCACTCAATGTGATCAAGACAAAGGAGAAGATTGTGGACTACAGGAAAAGGAGGACCAAGCACGCCCCCCATTTTTATCAACGGGGCTGTAGCAGAGCAGGTTGAGAGCTTCAAGTTCCTTGGCGTCCACATCACAAACAAACTAACATGGTCCAATCACTCCAAGGCAGTCGTGAAGAGGGCACGACAAAAGCCTATTCCCCCTCAGGAGATTGAAAAGATTTGGCATGGGTCCTCAGATCCTCAAAAGGTTTTCCAGCTGCACCATCGAGAGCATCCTGATGGGTTGCATCACTGCCTGGTGTGGCAACTGCTCGGCCTCCGACCGCAAGGCACTACAGAGGGTAGTGCGTACGGCCCAGTACATCACCGGGGCCAAGCTTCCTGCCATCCAAGACCTCTATACCAGGCGGTGTCAGAGGAAGGCCCTAAAAATTGTCAAAGATTCAAGCCACCCTAGTCATAAACTGTTCTCTCTGCTACCGCACGGCAAGCGGTACCGGAGTGCCAAGTCTAGGTCCAAGAGGCTTCTAAACAGCTTCTACCCCCAAACCATAAGACTCCTGAACAGGTAATCAAATGGCTACCTGGAAATCAGCCCCCCTCCTCCTCCCAAGCTGCTGCTACTCTCTGTTGTTATCTATGCATAGCCACTTTAATAACTCTACCTACATGTAAATAAGTACCTGAATTACCTCGACACAGGTGCCCTCCGCACATTGACTCTGTACCGGTACCCCCCTGTATATAGCCTCTGTACCGGTACCCCCTGTATATAGCCTCCACATTGACTCTGTACCGGTACCCCCTGTATATAGCCTCCACATTGACTCTGTACCGGTACCCTCTGTATATAGCCTCCACATTGACTCTGTACCGGTACCCCCTGTATATAGCCTCCACATTGACTCTGTACCGGTACCCCCTGTATATAGCCTCCACATTGACTCTGTACCGTAATACCCTGTATATAGCCTCCACATTGACTCTGTACCGTAATACCCTGTATATAGTCTCCACATTGACTCTGTACCGTAATACCCTGTATATAGTCTCCACATTGACTCTGTACCGTTATACCCTGTATATAGCCACGCTATTGTTATTTACTGCTGCTCTATAATTATTCTTATCTTACTTTTAAAAAAATATATTAAAACTGCATTGTTGGTTAGAGCCTGTAAGTCAGCATTTCACTGTAAGGTCTACTACACCTGTTGTATTCAGCATTTCACTGTGAGGTCTACTACACCTGTAGTATTCAGCATTTCACTGTAAGGTCTACTACACCTGTTGTATTCAACATTTCACTGTAAGGTCTACTACACCTGTTGTATTCAGCATTTCACTGTAAGGTCTACTACACCTGTTGTATTCAGCGCATGTGACAAATAAAATGTGATTTGATTTGATTTCCTTGTTCTCCAGTTAATCAGTTTACCACTCCAGGTCCAGACATCCCAGTAGCTCTGAACCTCATAGCCCTGATGCCCCTCTAGCCCTCCTGATATAATGCTAGTCTTTCCTTTAACATGGACTCTTTGGAAAATGTTAACTTTGAACTGGGACCCTTGGTACTGCCTCAGGTTATATCAACATGGTCCCGTGTGGCTCAGTTGGTAGAGCCAGGGTTGTGGGTTCGATTCCCACCGGGGACCAGTATGGGAAAAGAAAGGTATGAAATGTATGCATTCACTACTGTAAGTCGCTCTGGATAAGAGCGTCTGCTAAATGACTAAAATGTAAACCTGACTCAATCAACAACAAAAAACAGATTCAACAGCTTTTGGGTTGTGAAGGTCTTTCCCCATGCGGAGATCTGTTGGCCTCTGATCCAGTTCCAGGTGGATCCTAACGATCCGGTCCACTGGCCTGAGATCTGTTGGTCTCTGATCAATTTTTCTGATCATTTTTCGATTTAACCTCTTACATCTAGACGTTCCGCTAGCGGAACACCTGCTCCAATATCCAATGATAGGCGTGGCGTGAATTACAAATTCCTCAAAAATACAAAAACTTCAATTTTTCAAACATATGACTATTTCACAGCATTTTAAAGACAAGACTCTCCTTTATCTAACCACACTGTCCGATTTCAAAAAGGCTTTACAGCGAAAGCAAAACATTAGATTATGTCAGCAGAGTACCAAGCCAGAAATAATCAGACACCCATTTTTCAAGCTAGCATATAATGTCACATAAACCCAGAAGACAGCTAAATGCAGCACTAACCTTTGATGATCTTCATCAGATGACACACCTAGGACATTATGTTATACAATACATGCATGTTTTGTTCAATCAAGTTCATATTTATATCAAAAAACTGCTTTTTACATTAGCATGTGACGTTCAGAACTAGCATACCCCCCGCAAACTTCCGGAGGAATTTGCTAACAATTTACTAAATTACTCACGATAAACGTTCACAAAAAGCATAACAATTATTTTAAGAATTATAGATACAGAACTCCTCTATGCACTTGATATGTCTGATTTTAAAATAGCTTTTTGGTGAAAGCACATTTTGCAATATTCTAAGTACATAGCCCAGGCATCACGGGCTAGCTATTTAGACACCCGGCAAGTTTAGCACTCACCAATATCAGATTTACTATTATAAAAGTTTGATTACCTTTTGTTGTCTTCGTCAGAATGCACTCCCAGGACTGCCACTTCAATAACAAATGTTGGGTTGGTCCAAAATAATCCATCGTTATATCCGAATAGCGACGTTTTGTTCGTGCGTCCCAGACACTATCCGAATGGTAAAGAAGGGTCGCGCGCATGGCGCAATTCGTGACAAAAAAATTCTAAATATTCCATTACCATACTTCGAAGCATGTCAACCGCTGTTTAAAATCAATTTTTATGCCATTTTTCTCGTAGAAAAGCGATAATATTCCGACCGGGAATCTCCTTTTCGGCAAACAGAGGAAAAAAATCACAAAGACGGGGGCGGCCAGGTCACGCGCCTAAGCCCACAGTCCCTTGATCGGCCACTTGAGAAAGGCGATAATGTGTTTCAGCCTGGGGCTGGGATGACGACATTCTGTTTTTTCCCGGGCTCTGAGCGCCTATGGACGACGTAGGAAGTGTCACGTTAGAGCAGAGATCCTTTGTAAAAGATAGAGATGGCAAAGAAGTTCCAGAAATGGTCAGACAGGCCACTTCCTGTAAAGGAATCTCTCAGGTTTTGACCTGCCATTTGAGTTCTGTTATACTCACAGACACCATTCAAACAGTTTTAGAAACTTTAGGGTGTTTTCTATCCATATATAATAAGTATATGCATATTCTAGTTACTGGGTAGGATTAGTAACCAGATTAAATCGGGTATGTTTTTTATCCAGCCGTGAAAATACTGCCCCCTAGCCATAAGAGGTTAAACAACAGACCAAATGACATCATCAGACACCATCGCAGGGTGTTGACTGGTGAGTTCCTGTTCCAGGTGGATCCTAACGATCCGGTCCACTGGCCTGTTAAGACCACTGGCGACATGCTGGAGTCCTGTGGATGAACTCCAGGTGGATCCTGACGATCCGGTCCTCTGGCCTGTTAAAGACTGACAGGGAAGGCCTCAGACAGGACCTGCATTCATATCATAGACATTTGAAAATATTAGATCACTTTGATTTATGATAGAGATTCAACACCATTACCGTTCATCAAACTATCTAAATGAGAACCTGAATTGGACTCGGTTTCCAAACCGATACAAACCCTTATTGGGTGGGATACAAGCTCTTTCTAACTGATACAAACCCCTTATTGGATGGGATACAAGTTCTTTCTAACCAATACAAACCCTTATTGGATGGGATACAAGCTCTTTCTAACCAATACAAAACCTTATTGGATGGGATACAAGCTCTTTCTAACTGATACAAAACCTTATTGGATGGGATACAAGCTCTTTCTAGTATCTCTTCTAAAACAGTGAATGATGATAATCTGACTGTAGAACAACGACAGAAACAACCAGTATATAGATATCAAACCAGCAGATAAAAATGGTTATTTTGGACAAAACCTAACAGACAATTGAGCCCCACCTGGCACACTATGCCTTTACCACATTCCTTACAGCTGGAAACCCAGAGAAGGACTGATGAAATGATAGGGGGGAATTGTAGAAGGAAAAGTACATCTCCTCTAAACAAAGCTACTATTTGTATGGTCCTGACCCGCCGAGAGCCAGAAAATTCAATCTGTTAAAGTAAAATACACAAGGTTCCTAGTACATAGACGGTCCCGTATGAGGTTCCCACTGGTCGACCAATTGTTTCAGATTGTGGCAGTGAGTCCTGTAATGTGTCAGAGTATATTGACTCCTATCTAAATCCCCTCTCTCAGAGACATCCAAGTTATGTCAAAGACATAAAAAAAACGTAGAGATTTAGAGTTACCCCTTGTAGCAATGCTTTTCTCCATTGATTTAGATTCATTATATACAGACACTGACACTCAGTTATACCTGAAAGCAGTCACAGAAATCTAAAACACCCAGACCCAAATAAACCAGATGAGGCTGTCCTCTCTCTCCTTGAGCTGGGGTTAACGCGCAATGATTTAGAGTTTGATTCCAAACATTATTTGCAGGTTTCGGGTACTGCGATGGGTAAGAAGTTTCCTCCTGCATATGCCAGTGTATATACATAGCCAATTGGGAGCATACTGTCTTTCCCAAGCGCAGGAAGCTACCCTCCCTTCACATCCCGTACGTAGATGATATCTTTGGGTTTTGGCGCCACCCAGTGGCATCATCCTTCCATCACGGTTAAGTATAACCGACCAACACAAAATATAGAGAATTTCTTACCACAGGTATTTGGATGCAGGGGTAACGATGGAAGAAATCTCTTTGGGGACAAAGGTATATTTTAAGCCTACGGACCCACGCCTTGTTCCATAAGACTAGTTATCACCCTAAACACTCGTACAAGGATCTTAGAAAGTCTCCACTGATAAGATTGAACACAATATGTACAGGAGAAAAGTGATGTTGAAGTAACAACACAGATAGTCTACAGAGCATTCAGACCAAGAGGTTACACCAAGAGATTTCTCCACGGTGCGCAGGGACCTGCATCATGGGGAACTTCCTAGCCAGGCTGATAGTGTCATACCGTTTGTCACTACCATCATGGGGAACTTCCTAGCCAGTCTGATAGTGTCGTACCGTTTGGCACTACCATCATGGGGAACTTCCTAGCCAGGCTGATAGTGTCGTACCGTTTGGCACTACCATCATGGGGAACTTCCTAGCCAGGCTGATAGTGTCATACCGTTTGTCACTACCATCATGGGGAACTTCCTAGCCAGGCTGATAGTGTCATACCGTTTGTCACTACCATCATGGGGAACTTCCTAGCCCGGCTGATAGTGTCATACCGTTTGTCACTACCATCATGGGGAACTTCCTAGCCAGGCTGATAGTGTCATACTGTTTGTCACTACCATCATGGAGAACTTCCTAGCCAGGCTGATAGTGTTGGTAGTGTTTGTCACTACCATCATGGGGAACTTCCTAGCCAGGCTGATAGTGTCATACCGTTTGTCACTACCATCATGGGGAACTTCCTAGCCAGGCTGATACTGTTGATGGTGTCATACCGTTTGTCACTACCATCATGGGGAACTTCCTAGCCAGGCTGATACTGTTGATGGTGTCATACCGTTTGTCACTACCATCATGGGGAACTTCCTAGCCAGGCTGATACTGTTGATCTGTCTATATTAATATAAGAGAGACTTCTTTAGTACGTCCTTTCCTCCCCTTAATGCACATGACTTGCCGATATATTATTATTATTATATATTTTAGCAGAAGCTCTTATCCAGGGTGATTTACATGCTGACTAGACCAGGTGCTCACATGCTGATTTTGTCCATCTACACCAAACATGATCAGGTCAAGCAGGTTGAAATATCAAAACAAACACTAGAAAAAAACTATATTAAATTTGTGGACTGGTCGAAAAGCATTAAACATTTATGGAAATTTAGCTAGCTAGCTTAATGTTGCTAGCTAATTTGTCCTGGGATATAAACATTGGGTTGTTATTTTACCTGAAATGCACAAGGTCCTCTACTCCGACAATTAATCCACAGATAAAACATTAAACCGAGTTCATTTCTAGTCATCACTGCTCCTTCTTCTTCTTTGGATTTTATATGGCGGTTTGGTAACCAACTTTAAGGTGCATTACCACCACCAACTGGCCTGGATTGTGGACCTCAGTTCACGCCAGCAGTACGGGTGTAATACTGAAAAGCATGTGTGTGTATATTAATTTGTGACGCACACGGTCAGCATGTTACAGTAGTGAGTTCATATATATTCATACTGGTCCACCATTTTGGAATTGAACCCACATAAACCTGGCATTGCAAGCACCATGACGCTCTACCAACTGAGCTACACCGGATATAAGCACATCCTTTACCTTGGACATTTAGTTTGTACTCTAGTTTGTACTTTTTATTTGCAATGATACTTCAAATCAAATCAAATGTATTTGTCACATACACATGGTTAGCAGATGTTAATGCAAGTGTAGCGAAATGCTTGTGCTTCTAGTTCCGACCGTGTAGTAATATCTAACAAGTAATCTAACCTAACAATTTCACAACAACTACCTTATACACACAAGTGTAAAGGAATGTAGATCTTTAAATGTGTTTCTTTTCAAATATAAGGTAAGTTTTGTTAGCATTTACTACCTTTCCTTAATAAGGCACTTTATTTGTTCATATTAGCAGATATAACTTTATGAATTAGAATACTTATTTATGACAGGGATTATCAACGAAGGGCTATGCAATTTTATGGAAAATAATGAACGATGTCTTTCATGACACGCTACCGGAAGTGAACTGACCTCCCAAAGAGTTGCGTTATTTTCCAGAGAACGCATAGAGTCCCGAGTTGATTATCCCTTTTATATCATGGCTATTATTTAACACATTTGCCACATAGAAATGTTTTAATTTTGCCAGTAGAAATGTGTTCAACATCCACTGAAATAGCTAGCAAGTTTACTAAGATAGCTACAGTAGTTGGCGTGGTAACCAAACCATCAGGTCCTAGCTTGCCATGAAAATCTAATTCAACAACACCAATAATGTTTTCAATTTGACCTTTACTTTCAAAAAATCTAATCAAACAATACATGTGAAAAATGAACTATAGCCATTAAATTCTACCGTGCAAATATACCGTGTGTTATAGAGAAATAATGGTAGCCTTTCCTCCCTTACAAAAAAAAGATTGCAGTAACTGCAGTGGACTGTGGTATTTTGGAAGCAGTAACTGCGGTGGACTGTGGTATTTTGGAAGCAGTAACTGCAGTGGACTGTGGTATTTTGGAAGCAGTAATTGCGGTGGACTGTGGTATTTTGGAAGCAGTAACTGCGGTGGACTGTGGTATTTTGGAAGCAGTAACTGCGGTGGACTGTGGTATTTTGGAAGCAGTAACTGCGGTGGACTGTGGTATTTTGGAAGCAGTAACTGCGGTGGACTGTGGTATTTTGGAAGCAGTAACTGCGGTGGACTGTAGTATTTTGGAAGCAGTAACTGCGGTGGACTGTGGTATTTTGGAAGCAGTAACTGCGGTGGACTGTGGTATTTTGGAAGCAGTAATTGCGGTGGACTGTGGTATTTTGGAAGCAGTAATTGCAGTGGACTGTGGTATTTTGGAAGCAGTAATTGCAGTGGACTGTGGTATTTTGGAAGCAGTAATTGCAGTGGACTGTGGTATTTTGGAAGCAGTAATTGCGGTGGACTGTGGTATTTTGGAAGCAGTAACTGCGGTGGACTGTGGTATTTTGGAAGCAGTAACTGCAGAACATCTTCAGTATACCAGTGTATATTCCACAAAGCTAAATCTATGATGTTAAAATGCCTATTTTACTCTGTTCCATATCTGACTGCGCAATCCGACAGCCCAGCCAGGCAATTTATAAACTTAATCTCCGCTATTAAAAGTAGACATTATCTCACATTTCTTTTAGACTAAGATTGGTATAAACCTTTGTCTGTCTGTCTCTCCGATATTTTGCAATATTGTTTCAATATTTAAATTCAATCTCCAGCCGTTCCATAGTAATGAACTTGTCGGGAGTCTGGACTAGACAGACAGGCAGGCAGCGCCTCATCAGCTCATTGTTATGTATGTATCCAAATAAATGTCACTAGAAAATAGCTTAAACAAAATGCAAAACGTGGTTTTCTCCCTACAGGACACAGACCAGAGTGAAGTGATGTTTCTCCCTACAGGACACTCTCAGACCAGAGTGAAGTGGTGTTTCTCCCTACAGGACACTCTCACACCAGAGTGAAGTGGTGTTTCTCCCTACAGGACACTCTCACACCAGAGTGGTGTTTCTCCCTACAGGACACTCTCACACCAGAGTGAAGTGGTGTTTCTCCCTACAGGACACTCTCACACCAGAGTGAAGTGGTGTTTCTCCCTACAGGACACTCTCAGACCAGAGTGAAGTGGTGTTTCTCCCTACAGGACACTCTCACACCAGAGTGGTGTTTCTCCCTACAGGACAATCTCACACCAGAGTGAAGTGGTGTTTCTCCCTACAGGACACTCTCACACCAGAGTGAAGTGGTGTTTCTCCCTACAGGACACTCTCAGACCAGAGTGAAGTGGTGTTTCTCCCTACAGGACACTCTCAGACCAGAGTGAAGTGGTGTTTCTCCCCACAGGACACTCTCAGACTAGAGTGAAGTGGTGTTTCTCCCTACAGGACACTCTCAGACCCGGGTAAAGTGGTTTCCAACACAAATAGAATGTTATTTTACAAGGCATCAGCTGTTGTTTTAGTGCATAATGCATGATTATAAAGAGAATGATGGTGATTGTGGCTCAGTTGGTAGAGCAGAGAGAACGATGGTGAGTTGGGGTTCAGTTGGTAGAGCAGAGAGAACGATGGTGAGTGGGGCTCAGTTGGTAGAGCAGAGAGAACGATGGTGAGTGTGACTCAGTTGGTAGAGCAGAGAGAACAATGGTGAGTGTGACTCAGTTGGTAGAGCAGAGAGAACGATGGTGAGTTGGTGCTCAGTTGGTAGAGCAGAGAGAACGATGGTGAGTTGGGGCTCAGTTGGTAGAGCAGAGAGAACGATGGTGAGTTGGGCTCCAGTTGGTAGAGCAGAGAGAACGATGTTGAGTTGGGCTCCAGTTGGTAGAGCAGAGAGAACGATGGTGAGTTGGGCTCAGTTGGTAGAGCAGAGAGAACGATGGTGAGTGGGGCTAAGTTGGTAGAGCAGAGAGAACGATGGTGAGTGGGGCTCAGTTGGTAGAGCAGAGAGAACGATGGTGAGTGGGGCTCAGTTGGTAGAGCAGAGAGAACGATGGTAGAGAAAATTATGGTAAGTGTGACTTACCATCATGGCATTTTGGATGCAGTACAAAACAAAAGTATGAAAATATATGCACTCACTACTTACTGCAAGTCGCTCTGGATAAGAGAGTCTGATCAAATTTAAAATTAGCGTTTTTGAAAGGAGAAATATGTGTTCGATATTGATATTCATCGACCTGGCCAAGGCTTTCGACTGTCAATCACCTAAATTCTTATCGGCAGACTCGACAGTCTTGGTTTATCAAATGACTGCCTCGACCTGGTTCACCAACTACTTCTCAGACAGAGTTCAGTGTGTCAAATCGGAGGGCCTGTTTTTGCTCCTTTGCACCCCAGTATCTCTACTTGCACATTCATCTTCTGCACATCTATCACTCCAGTGTTTAATTGCTAAATTGTAATTACTTCGCCGCCACGGCCTATTTATTGCCTTACCTCCCTAATCTCACCTCATTTGCACACAGTGTATATAGACTTTTCTACTGTATTATTGACTGTATGTTTGTTTATTCCATGTGTAACGTTGTGTTGTTGTATGTGTCGAACTTTGCTTTATTCTTGGTCAGGTCGCAGTTGCAAATGAGGACTTGTCCTCAACTTGCCTACCTGGTTAAATAAAGGACTTGTTCTCAACTAGCCTACCTGGTTAAATAAAGGACTTGTTCTCAACTGGCCTACCTGGTTAAATAAAGGACTTGTTCTCAACTGGCCTACCTGGTTAAATAAAGGACTTGTTCTCACCTGGCCTACCTGGTTAAATAAAGGTGAAATAAAATAAAATAAAAACAAATTGAGTGGGGTGTCGTTTTGAGGTCGAGGGGCCTTTTGTGGTGTTTATTGTCTCACACAAGAGAACATAGAAAGACAGGGAAAGGAGAGAGAGCGATCTGAATCAACCCTTAAATTACTAAAAAACTAATTCAAACTGTGTAAAAAAGTATAAATGTCGGTCCATTATGGTCTCATCACTCTGTCCAACTTGCAAACTTCCATCAACCCAAAAGCTACAAACTCAGTGAGCATTGAAAATTCAAAAAGTATGGATAAAAAAATGACAATTGTTTTGCCTAATTTTGATTGTGAGGTAAAATAAATCAATTATATTTGACCTTGGTGAAGACCGAATGCGACCCACGTGGGGGGGGGGGGGGGGGGGAGGAATGAGTTTGACACCCCTGAGCTGCAGGCTGGTAATTAATTGAGGAATATAAGGAGTGAAATTCCAATCGATGGCCACTAGATGGAACTATTTTGTTCTGCCACTGGAGCGTCACTCTAGTCTAGGAGTTTAACGACGCAGAGCTTTTAACAAACCTTCTTCATCTCATTATTTGAACGCATGATAACGATACTGATCTTGTTTTATTGATTATTAAACATTAAAACAGTAAGTGATTTATCCATGGGGCTGTTACTAAATTGCCGGTGACGTGTTTTATATTTTTGGAAAAGTACTGTGAAAGAACACTGCTGCTACGTTCTCTTTGCTATTACCCAGGGTGCAACACAACTCCATCACCTTGACTGACGGTTGTTGAAGAGAACATACAGCAATGGTATTAGTTGTCGGGTTGAAGACATGACGTCCAAATCCACTTCAGTAGTGGTATTTGAACGTGTCAAAATGACTTTTCATCCCACGAAGCCATACTTAAAACTTTTAGACACTTAGAAAACCCTTAAAGTGTTCAATAAAAAGCAGTTTTAAGTGTTTTAAAACACACTCCATCTGTGGTGTTAAAATAAGTCCCTTGCTGTAACACTTCCTTTCTCCCACATTCCCTCTTTTCTCTCTCTTGGTCTTGTTCCCTCTCTCTCTCTCTCTTTCATTCTTTCTCTACCTCTCTTCCTCCCTGCCGGGTAGCAAGCAGGTGTTCAACCACATCAGGAGACACTGGGAAAGTGTTGCAGTGTGTGTGTGTGCGTGTGTGCGCGTGCGTGCGTGTGTGTGTGTGCGTGTGTGCGTGTGTGCGTGCTCGTGTGTGCGCACTTTGTCGACGGGGCTTGGTTGGATTGAATTAACAATGCAATGAGGGTGAGAAGGGGATAAACAGGGAGGGGCAGTCTACAGAGAAAGAGAGAGAGAGAGTGTTTAGGAGGGAGAGAGAGAGAGAGGGAGTGTGTTAGGGAGAGAGAGAGAGTTAGGGAGGGAGAGAGAGAGTGTGTTAGGGAGAGAGAGAGAGAGTGTTAGGGAGGGGGAGGGGGAGAGAGAGAGTGTGTTAGGGAGAGGGAGAGAGTGTTAGAGAGAGGGAGAGAGAGAGTGTTAGGAGAGAGAGAGAGTGTTAGGGAGGGAGAGAGAGAGAGAGAGTGTGTGTTAGGGAGAGTGAGAGAGAGTGTTAGGGAGAGTGAGAGAGAGTGTTAGGGAGAGAGAGAGAGAGAGAGAGAGAGAGAGAGAGAGAGAGAGTGTTAGGGAGAGAGAGAGTGTGTGTTAGGGAGAGAGAGAGTGTGTTAGGGAGAGAGAGAGAGAGTGTGTTAGGGAGAGAGAGAGAGAGTTTTAGGGAGGGAGAGAGAGTGTTAGGGAGGGAGAGAGTGTTAGGGAGGGAGAGAGTGTTAGGGAGGGAGAGAGAGAGTGTTAGGGAGGGAGAGAGAGAGTGTTAGGGAGGGAGAGAGAGAGTGTTAGGGAGGGAGAGAGAGAGTTTTAGGGAGGGAGAGAGAGTTTTAGGGAGGGAGAGAGAGAGTTTTAGGGAGGGAGAGAGACAGAGAGAGAGTGTTAGGGAGAGTGAGAGAGTGTGTTAGAGAGAGGAGAGAAGAGAGAGAGGAGAGAGAGAGGAGAGAGAGAGGAGAGAGAGTGTGTTAGGGAGGGAGAGGGCGAGACTTGTTTAGTGTTGAAAGCCAATAGAAAAGTCTGCTGGGTGATAACATCCACATGCGGGTGATGGAGAGAAGCCAGAACACAGACTTGAAACACAGAGAGAGAGAGAGAGACCCTAACCACAGGAACTCAGGCTGTTCACGGGCGTCCACACAGCTACCTCACCAGGACCCCGGAGAGAGTAGCGGACTGACCAGGGTAGAGACCAGCTAACAAACCACCAAAAAAGCTCAGCATAAAAACCATGATCTGATAGAAGAGCTGAAAAACCTTCACACTTACCACCAGAGGAGCCAACCGATGAGTGGACTGACCGACGAATAGACCACCTCAACCCATGACCTCTGTCTCTGCTGGAATACATACCTAACCCTAAACGCAGAGACAGACCGGGACACAGAGAGAGAGAGGACGCTTTGGACGCCTGAAACAAGAGGTAAACTGACCTGACACTTCCCTATCTTTACAGACAAGAGGTCAACTGACCTGACACTTCCTATCCTTACAGATAAGAGGTCAACTGACCCGACACTTCCTATCCTTATAGACAAGAGGTCAACTGACCTGACACTTCCTATCCTTACAGACAAGAGGTCAACTGACCTGACACTTCCTATCCTTAGAGACAGAACCACACTGAGAATAGAGTACCAAATGTACTCCTTATCTCAATCATCATCACTTAGACAAGCTCTGGGCACAGTTTACTGTAAACGGTACAGACATATTAGATAAGACGTTAACATAATCTCTGGTGTTAATACGGTGTTAATACGATCAGCTGTGACGTTGTACTCCAGTACACCCCCTTTTTGTAGATGACTAATTTATTTACATCACTGAAATGAGACAACTTTACCCTCATCACAATTCACGCAACTTTATTCATTAAATGACTTTATGTTGTTAAGGGACATATTAATTCATTAACCAACAGAGTAGCAGCAGTAAGGGAGAGTGGGGTGAAGTTGAGCCCCCCCTTTGTGTTTCTAGGAAACACAAAATTAAATTAAAATTAATAATTTTGACCAAATATGTAGGAAGAGGTGATCATTTCATGGAGTCCGTGAAGGATGAAACCACATGGGAAAAAGTGACCAGCAAGTTAAGTCCAACAAAAACCCTTGATTTTCATCAAGTCAAATGAATTTATTGTGCTAAGAGGTTTCATTATGCTTGTATCTAAACCAAAGTAGATCATTTCAACATTGTTATAAACATCATGTCTCTATTAGCTTCAAAATGAGGTCCTAAACCTAGCATGAAAGTGTAGTATTAAAGTGTAGTATTAAAGTGTAGTAGTAAAGTGTAGTAGTAAAGTGTAGTAGTAAAGTGTAGTATTAAAGTGTAGTAGTAAAGTGTAGTAGTAAATTGTAGTAGTAAAGTGTAGTAGAAAAGTGTATCCTTGTAGCTGTGTAGGCTAATACAGTGTAAATGTTTGACTTGGGGTAAGTTCAGCCAAATATAAGTGTTTTGTTTCCCTAGGGGTAATGCAAAGTGTTATCGCTGGGATATGAGGTATCAACAGGACCTTGACTGGTATTGTGTTGGATTGTGTTTGAGAACTAAAGATAGAAATCGTTTTTAAAAGGTAGGAGTAATATTTAATTACAGAAATGTGTAGGCGGTTTAATTTACCTCGTCCCGTGCCAAGAGACCACTTTTTTTGTTTACGTTGTATTTTTATTTATTTTTTAATTATTAAACCTTTATTTAACTAGGCAAGTCAGTTAAGAACAAATTCTTATTTTTCAATGACGGCCTACCAAAAGGCCTCCTGATGGGGATGGGTTCCTGGGATTAAAAATATATAGGACAAAACACACATCCCAACAAGAGATACATCACAACACGACATAAAGACAGACCTAAGACAACAACACAGCAAGGCAGAAGAGAGACACCACAACATAAAGACAGACCTAAGACAACAACACAGCAAGGCAGAAGAGAGACACCATAACATAAAGACAGACCTAAGACAACAACACAGCAAGGTAGAAGAGAGACACCACAACATAAAGACAGACCTAAGACAACAACACAGCAAGGCAGAAGAGAGACACCGCAACATAAAGACAGACCTAAGACAACACCACAACATAAAGACAGACCTAAGAAAACAACACAGCAAGGCAGAAGAGAGACACCACAACATAAAGACAGACCTAAGACAACAACACAGCAAGGCAGAAGAGAGACACCACAACATAAAGACAGACGGCACCGTTAGGGCACCGTTAGGGGACCGTTACAGACGGCACCGTTAGGGGACCGTTACAGACGGCACCGTTAGGGGACCGTTACAGACGGCACCGTTAGGGCACCGTTAGGGGACCGTTACAGACAGCACCGTTAGGGGACCGTTACAGACAGCACCGTTAGGGGACCGTTACAGACAGCACCGTTAGGGGACCGTTACAGACAGCACCGTTAGGGGACCATTACAGACAGCACCGTTAGGGGACCGTTACAGACAGCACCGTTAGGGGACCGTTACAGACAGCACCGTTACATTGGATTTCAGGGAAAGAACATCTGTGGGCACAAAGGAGTGCTGTACATTTCCTCAATTTCAAACTGTGTAGCAAAACAGGAAGGAAGGAGGAAGGAAGGAGAGGCAGGGAGACGGGGAAAGGAAGGAGAGGCAGGGAGACGGGGAGAGGAAGGAGAGGCAGGGAGACGGGGGAGGCAGGGATGGAGAGAGGCAGGGACGGAGAGAGAGAGGCAGGGACAGAGGGAGAGAGGCAGGGACGGAGGGAGAGAGGCAGGGACGGAGGGAGAGAGGCAGGGACGGAGGGAGAGAGGCAGGGACGGAGGGAGAGAGGCAGGGACGGAGGGAGAGAGGCAGGGACGGAGGGAGAGAGGCAGGGACGGAGGGAGAGAGGCAGGGACGGAGGGAGAGAGGCAGGGACGGAGGGAGAGAGAGGAACGGAGGGAGAGAGAGGAACGGAGGGAGAGAGGGAGGAACGGAGGGAGAGAGGGAGGAATGGAGGGAGGCAGGGATGGAGGGAGGCAGGGACGGAGGGAGGCAGGGACGGAGGGAGGCAGGGAGAGAGGGAGGAATGGAGGGAGGCAGGGACGGAGGGAGGCAGGGATGGAGGGAGGCAGGGATGGAGGGAGGCAGGGACGGAGGGAGGCAGGGACGGAGGGAGGCAGGGACGGAGGGAGGGAGGGAGGCAGGAACGGAGGGAGGCAGGGAGAGAGGGAGGAATGGAGGGAGGCAGGGATGGAGAGGAGATGTTTGCATCTTTCTGGTGTCCACCATCTCATTATTGTTCTTCACACACTGATCTCAGATAGCTGATTGGCTTCAGACTGAGAGCAGTGGTACAGATTAGGATTCTGTGGTTGTTAGGTGAACCAACCTACAGTAACCTTGACTTCCAGACGACATGGCTACAGTGTTTGTGTTTCCATGCTGTTGGTTAGTTTACCCAGAGAGATAAACCTCTGAAAAGGCACCTTGAGGAGGGCAACTCCCGGTCTGACCAGCCCAGCGCATGGAGCTCACAGCTGGTACTGCCTTCCCCTGCCGGGCCGGTACTGCCTTCGCCTGCCGGGCCGATACTGCCTTCCCCTGCCGGGCCGGTATTGCCTTCCCCTGCCGGCCCGGGCCTGTGGTCCCCCTGATCGGTGCTGGGGCTGTGGTTGGCTGACTGGGGGCTGTGGTTGGCTGACTGGGAGTGTGGTTGGCTGATCTGGGGCTGTGGTTGGCTAACCGTGGTTGGCTGACCGTGGTTGGCTGACCGTGGTTGGCTGACCGTGGTTGGCTGACCCCGCAGACCCCTGGACTGTTAGGAAGACCCCAGCAGGTTTCAGGTCGTCCTAACTTGTTGGTTTGTTGATGTAGAAGATGTGTTAGTGGACATAGGAAGACCCCAGCAGGTTTCAGGTCATCCTAACTTGTTGGTTTGTTGATGTAGAAGATGTGTTAGTGGACATAGGAAGACCCCAGCTGGTTTCAGATCTTCCTAACCTGTTGGTTTGTTGATGTAGAAGATGTGTTAGCGGACACAGGAAGTACTCTAGTTAATTTCCTAAGGGACAAGGTATTCATATCTCTCTTTTTCTTCAAGATGATGTACCACACCTCATACCAGTTACTATTCCAGACAGTTTCTCTCTTGGAGAAATCTCTTCACTATGGCCATCCGTTAATACATTACAGTAGCATTTATGATACTTGACTTTGTCAACTCCGCTTTTCACTCATTTTCATTTAAAGAGCAGAACTGGCTCACATGTTTTCCCCCTACAACAGACAACGAGAAGGTGTTTTTTGTGAGGATTGTGGAGAACTTAACCTTTCTGTTCTTCTGTTCCTCCAACTCCTCATTCTCTGTGACCTACTTGCCTACTTCCACAACATTTCCTAGGGGCTAGCGATAGACAGAAAGACTCTAGAGACTTTAGAGGAAGACAGAAGAGATGGAGGAGGAGAGGTCTATCCTACTTTAGCTTTCCACTGAGGACTCCCTCCATCATTACTCCACTGAGGACTCCCTCCCTCCATCATTACTCCACTGAGGACTCCCTCCCTCCATCATTACTCCACTGAGGACTCCCTCCCTCCATCATTACTCCACTGAGGACTCCCTCCCTCCCTCCATCATTAATCCACTGAGGACTCCCTCCCTCCCTCCATCATTACTCCACTGAGGACTCCCTTCCTCCCTCCATCATTACTCCACTGAGGACTCCCTCCCTCCATCATTACTCCACTGAGGACTCCCTCCATCCCTCCATCATTACTCCACTGAGGACTCCCTCCCTCCCTCCATCATTACTCCACTGAGGACTCCCACCCTCCCTCCATCATTACTCCACTGAGGACTACCTCCCTCCATTATTCCACTGAGGACTCCCTCCCTCCATCATTACTCCGCTGAGGACTCCCTCCCTCCCTCCATCATTACTCCACTGAGGACTCCCTCCCTCCCTCCATCATTACTCCACTGAGGACTCCCTCCCTCCCTCTATCATTACTCCACTGAGGACTCCCTCCCTCCCTCCATCATTACTCCACTGAGGACTCCCTCCCTCCCTCCATCATTACTCCACTGAGGACTCCCTCCCTCCCTCCATCATTACTCCACTGAGGACTCCCTCCCTCCCTCCATCATTACTCCACTGAGGACTCCCTCCATTACTCCACTGAGGACTCCCTCCTTCCCTCCATCATTACTCCACTGAGGACTCCCTCCCTCCCTCCATCATTACTCCACTGAGGACTCCCTCCCTCCATCATTAGTCCACTGAGGACTCCCTCCCTCCCTCCATCATTACTCCACTGAGGACTCCCTCCCTCCCGCCATCATTACTCCACTGAGGACTCCCTCCCTCCATCATTACTCCACTGAGGACTCCCTCCCTCCCTCCATCATTAATCCACTGAGGACTCCCTCCCTCCCTCCATCATTACTCCACTGAGGACTCCCTTCCTCCCTCCATCATTACTCCACTGAGGACTCCCTCCCTCCATCATTACTCCACTGAGGACTCCCTCCATCCCTCCATCATTACTCCACTGAGGACTCCCTCCATCATTACTCCACTGAGGACTCCCTCCCTCCCTCCATCATTACTCCACTGAGGACTCCCTCCCTCCATCATTACTCCACTGAGGACTCCCTCCCTCCATCATTACTCCACTGAGGACTCCCTCCCTCCCTCCATCATTAATCCACTGAGGACTCCCTCCCTCCCTCCATCATTACTCCACTGAGGACTCCCTTCCTCCCTCCATCATTACTCCACTGAGGACTCCCTCCCTCCATCATTACTCCACTGAGGACTCCCTCCATCCCTCCATCATTACTCCACTGAGGACTCCCTCCCTCCCTCCATCATTACTCCACTGAGGACTCCCACCCTCCCTCCATCATTACTCCACTGAGGACTACCTCCCTCCATTACTCCCTCCATTATTCCACTGAGGACTCCCTCCCTCCATCATTACTCCGCTGAGGACTCCCTCCCTCCCTCCATCATTACTCCACTGAGGACTCCCTCCCTCCCTCCCTCCATCATTACTCCACTGAGGACTCCCTCCCTCCCTCTATCATTACTCCACTGAGGACTCCCTCCCTCCCTCCATCATTACTCCACTGAGGACTCCCTCCCTCCCTCCATCATTACTCCACTGAGGACTCCCTCCCTCCCTCCATCATTACTCCACTGAGGACTCCCTCCCTCCCTCCATCATTACTCCACTGAGGACTCCCTCCATTACTCCACTGAGGACTCCCTCCTTCCCTCCATCATTACTCCACTGAGGACTCCCTCCCTCCCTCCATCATTACTCCACTGAGGACTCCCTCCCTCCATCATTAGTCCACTGAGGACTCCCTCCCTCCCTCCATCATTACTCCACTGAGGACTCCCTCCCTCCCGCCATCATTACTCCACTGAGGACTCCCTCCCTCCATCATTACTCCACTGAGGACTCCCTCCCTCCCTCCATCATTAATCCACTGAGGACTCCCTCCCTCCCTCCATCATTACTCCACTGAGGACTCCCTTCCTCCCTCCATCATTACTCCACTGAGGACTCCCTCCCTCCATCATTACTCCACTGAGGACTCCCTCCATCCCTCCATCATTACTCCACTGAGGACTCCCTCCATCATTACTCCACTGAGGACTCCCACCTTCCCTCCATCATTACTCCACTGAGGACTACCTCCCTCCATTACTCCCTCCATTATTCCACTGAGGACTCCCTCCCTCCATCATTACTCCGCTGAGGACTCCCTCCCTCCCTCCATCATTACTCCACTGAGGACTCCCTCCCTCCCTCCATCATTACTCCACTGAGGACTCCCTCCCTCCCTCCATCATTACTCCACTGAGGACTCCCTCCCTCCCTCCATCATTACTCCACTGAGGACTCCCTCCCTCCCTCCATCATTACTCCACTGAGGACTCCCTCCCTCCCTCCATCATTACTCCACTGAGGACTCCCTCCATTACTCCACTGAGGACTCCCTCCATTACTCCACTGAGGACTCCCTCCTTCCCTCCATCATTACTCCACTGAGGACTCCCTCCCTCCCTCCATCATTACTCCACTGAGGACTCCCTCCCTCCCGCCATCATTACTCCACTGAGGACTCCCTCGCTCCATCATTACTCTGAAGCACAGTCAGATTCAGAGTGAGACTGATGATATGAATTGATGAACTAACATATAATACTTACCAGAGTTTCTTGACTTGCCAGACAGAGACAGGCTCAGGCTGCATCTTCCCTGCCAACAGCCAAGGCTTTGGTCTACCACTGGAGATCTCTTCCTCGGGCCCAGTAGGGAAAACTGCCCTGACAGCTTACAAACTGTATATGGAATAGAACAGTTTTGGAATTACATGGCTCAGAAAACTATTTATAGGCCTAGATCAGATTCTCATTCATATTGGGAAGTGTTGACTTTACAGACAGATATATTCACACTGGGAAGGGTTGACTTTACTGACAGATATATTCACACTGGGAAGTGTTGACTTTACTGACAGATATTTTCACACTGGGAAGTGTTGACTAAACTAACAGATATATTCACACTGGGAAGTGTTGGCTAAACTAACAGATTTATTAACACTGGGAAGTGTTGACTAAACTAACAGATATATTCACACTGGGAAGTGTTGACTAAACTAACAGATATATTCACACTGGGAAGTGTTGACTAAACTAACAGATATATTCACACTGGGAAGTGTTGGCAAAATAACAGATATATTCACACTGGGAAGTGTTGGCTAAACTAACAGATATATTCATACTGGGATGTGTTGACTAAACTAACAGATATATTCACACTGGGAAGTGTTGACTAAACTAACAGATATATTCACACTGGGAAGTGTTGGCTAAACTAACAGATATATTCATACTTGGAAGTGTTGACTTTACTGACAGATATATTCACACTGGGAAGTGTTGACTAAACAAAACAAAAAAAATGTAGAACCTTTTGGTTATTTTAGTTAAACAGAAAATCTGAGAGAGAGAGAGGAGAGAGAAAGAGAGGAGAGAGAGGAGAGGATACAGAGAGGAGAGAGAGGAGAGAGCGAGGAGATCGAGAGGAGAGAGCGAGAAGATCGAGCGAGGAGATCGAGAGAGGATCGAGCGAGGAGCGAGAGAGAGGAGCGAGAGAGAGGAGCGAGAGAGAGGAGCGAGAGAGAGGAGCGAGAGGAGAGAGAGAGAGGAGATCGAGAGGAGAGAGAGAGGAGATCGAGAGGAGAGAGCGAGGAGAGGAGAGCGAGGAGAGGAGAGCGAGAGCGAGAGGAGAGAGCGAGGAGATCGAGCGAGGAGATCGAGAGAGGATCGAGAGAGGAGCGAGAGAGAGGAGCGAGAGGAGAGAGAGAGAGGAGAGAAAGCGATAGAGAGAGGAGAGGAGAGAGGAGAGAGAGGAGATTGAGAGGAGAGAGCGAGGAGAGGAGAGCGAGGAGAGGAGAGGAGAGCGAGGAGAGGAGAGCGAGGAGAGGAGAGCGAGGAGAGGAGAGAGAGAGCGAGAGGAGAGAGAGCGAGAAAGCTTAGAGACAGACAGATGCCAGGCGTTAAAGAGGTCTGTGAGTAATACCATTTTAACCCTTAGAAAATTGATTTTCAAATTTATAGCCACATGTGCTACAAAGATGTCTGTCTGTCTGTGGCCCCTCAGTACTCCCTACTTAATCATTATTCCTAGCCGTGGATCCTGCCGAGCTGAGTGAGACAAAGTGACAAATTAGAGTTAATCGGCCTCTTCCTGTCCTGAAGGAAACTATGTGAAACTAGTGGAAAGAGCTGAGGGTTGACTGACCCCAACGATCAGACCACATACTGCAATCAGGGAGAGAGAGACAGGGAGGGAGAGAGAGACAGGGAGACGGACGCTGCTGACTCAGCTCCAACTCCTACAAGGCTACAGTTGACGAGCGGCAAGAGGCAGAAAAAAAAATGCCTTTGTCAAATAGACTCATATCTAAATATAATTGTTATATACAGTATCCACATTCACATCCAAAGTGTTTCCTTTTGTAGACAGGATCATTACAACTCTTTAACTCAGATCTCAAGGATCAGACATACAAAACGGACTGACAAGGCAAGTCAGTTAAGAACCAATTCTTATTTACAATGACGGCCTACCGGGGAACAGTGGGCAGAACGACAGATTTTTTACCTTGTCAGCTCAGGGATTTGATCCAGAAACCTTTCGGTTACTGGCCCAACGCTCTAACCACTAGGCTACCTGCCTCCCCCCTCTAACCACTAGGCTCCCTGTCGCCACTCCACTCGAACCACTAGGCTACCTGCCGTCCCTCCACTCTAACCACTAGACTACCTGCCTCCCCCCTCTAACCACTAGACTACCTGCCTCCCCCCTCTAACCACTAGGCTACCTGCCTCCCCTCCACTCCACTCTAACCACTAGGCTACCTGCCTCCGCTCCACTCTAACCACTAGGTTACCTGCCGCCCCTCCAATCTAACCACTAGGCTACCTGCCTCCCCTCCACTCTAACCACTAGGCTACCTGCCTCCCCTCCACTCTAACCACTAGGCTACTAGGCTACCTGCCTCCCCTCTACCTGCATCCCCTCCACTCTAACCACTAGACTACCTGCCACCCCTCCACTCTAACCACTAGACTACCTGTCTACCCCCTCTAACCACTAGACTACCCTGCCACCCCTCCATTCTAACCACTAGACTACCTGCCGCCCCTCCACTCTAACCACTAGACTACCCTGCCACCCCTTTACTCTAACCACTAGACTACCTGCCGCCCCTCCACTCTAACCACTAGACTACCTGCCTCCCCCCTCTAACCACTAGACTACCTGCCGCCCCTCCACTCTAACCACTAGGCTACCTGCCGCCCCTCCACTCTAACCACTAGGCTACCTGCCACCCCTCCACTCTAACCACTAGGCTACCTGCCGCCCCTCCACTCCACTCTAACCGCTAGGCTACCTGCCGCCCCTCCACTCCACTCTAACCGCTAGGCTACCTGCCGCCCCTCCACTCTAACCGCTAGGCTACCTGCCGCCCCTCCACTCTAACCGCTAGGCTACCTGCCGCCCCTCCACTCTAACCGCTAGGCTACCTGCCGCCCCTCCACTCTAACCGCTAGGCTACCTGCCGCCCCTCCACTCTAACCGCTAGGCTACCTGCCGTCCCTCCACTCTAACCGCTAGGCTACCTGCCGCCCCTCCACTCTAACCGCTAGGCTACCCTGCCGCCCCTCCACTCTAACCGCTAGGCTACCCTGCCGCCCCTCCACTCTAACCGCTAGGCTACCCTGCCGCCCCTCCACTCTAACCACTAGGCTACCCTGCCGCCACTCCACTCTAACCACTAGGCTACCCTGGCGCCCCTCCACACTAACCACTAGGCTACCTGCCGCCCCTCCACTCTAACCACTAGGCTACCTGCCCCCCCTCCACTCTAACCACTAGGCTACCTGCCGCCCCTCCACTCTAACCACTAGACTACCTGCCGCCCCTCCACTCTAACCACTAGGCTACCTGCCGCCCCTCCACTCTAACCACTAGGCTACCTGCCGCCCCTCCACTCTAACCACTAGGCTATCTGCCGCCCCTCCACTCTAACCACTAGGCTACCTGCCGCCCCTCCACTCTAACCACTAGGCTACCTGCCGCCCCTCCACTCTAACCACTAGGCTACCTGCCGCCCCTCCACTCTAACCACTAGGCTACCTGCCTCCCCTCCACTCTAACCACTAGACTACCTGCCACCCCTCCACTCTAACCACTAGACTACCTGCCTACCCCTTCTAACCACTAGACTACCCTGCCGCCCCTCCACTCTAACCACTAGGCTACCTGCCGCCCCTCCACTCTAACCACTCGGATACCTGCCTCCCCTCTCTAACCACTAGGCTACCCTGCCGCCCCTCCACTCTAACCACTAGGCTACCCTGCCGCCCCTCCACTCTAACCACTAGGCTACCCTGCCGCCCCTCCACTCTAACCACTAGGCTACCTGCCTCCCCTCCACTCTAACCACTAGACTACCTGCCTCCCCCCTCTAACCACTAGACTACCTGCCGCCCCCCTCTAACCACTAGACTACCTGCCGCCCCTCCACTCTAACCACTAGGCTACCTGCCGCCCCTCCACTCTAACCACTAGGCTACCTGCCGCCCCTCCACTCTAACCGCTATGCTACCTGCCGCCCCTCCACTCTAACCGCTAGACTACCTGCCGCCCCTCCACTCTAACCACTAGACTATCTGCCTCCCCCCTCTAACCACTAGACTACCTGCCTCCCCCCTCTAACCACTAGACTACCTGCCGCCCCTCCACTCTAACCACTAGACTACCTGCCGCCCCTCCACTCTAACCACTAGACTACCTGCCTCCCCCCTCTAACCACTAGACTACCTGCCTCCCCCCTCTAACCACTAGACTACCTGCTGCCCCTCCACTCTAACCACTAGGCTACCTGCCGCCCCTCCACTCTAACCACTCGGATACCTGCCTCCCCTCTCTAACCACTAGGCTACCTGCCTCCCCCCTCTAACCACTAGACTACCTGCCGCCCCTCCACTCTAACCACTAGGCTACGCTGCCGCTCCACTCTAACCACTAGGCTACCTGCCTCCCCCCTCTAACCACTAGACTACCTGCCTCCCCCCTCTAACCACTAGACTACCTGCCACCCCTCCACTCTAACCACTAGACTACCTGCCTACCCCCTCTAACCACTAGACTACCCTGCCACCCCTCCACTCTAACCACTAGACTACCTGCCGCCCCTCCACTCTAACCACTAGGCTACCTGCCTCCCCCCTCTAACCACTAGACTACCTGCCGCCCCTCCACTCTAACCACTAGGCTACGCTGCCGCTCCACTCTAACCACTAGGCTACCTGCCTCCCCCCTCTAACCACTAGACTACCTGCCTCCCCCCTCTAACCACTAGACTACCTGCCACCCCTCCACTCTAACCACTAGACTACCTGCCTACCCCCTCTAACCACTAGACTACCCTGCCACCCCTCCACTCTAACCACTAGACTACCTGCCGCCCCTCCACTCTAACCACTAGGCTACCTGCCTCCCCTCCACTCTAACCACTAGGCTACCTGCCTCCCCCCTCTAACCACTAGGCTACCTGCCTCCCATCCACTCTAAACACTAGACTACCTGCCACCCCTCCACTCTAACCACTAGACTACCTGCCTACCCCTTCTAACCACTAGACTACCCTGCCGCCCCTCCACTCTAACCACTACGCTACCTGCCGCCCCTCCACTCTAACCACTCGGATACCTGCCTCCCCTCTCTAACCACTAGGCTACCCTGCCGCCCCTCTCTAACCACTAGGCTACCCTGCCGCCCCTCCACTCTAACCACTAGGCTACCCTGCCGCCCCTCCACTCTAACCACTAGGCTACCCTGCCGCCCCTCCACTCTAACCACTAGGCTACCCTGCCGCCCCTCCACTCTAACCACTAGGCTACCTGCCGCCCCTCCACTCTAACCACTAGGCTACCTGCCGCCCCTCCACTCTAACCACTAGGCTACCTGCCGCCCCTCCACTCTAACCACTAGGCTACCTGCCGCCCCTCCACTCTAACCACTAGGCTACCTGCCGCCCCTCCACTCTAACCACTAGGCTACCTGCCTCCCCTCTACTCTAACCACTAGACTACCTGCCACCCCTCCACTCTAACCACTAGACTACCTGCCTACCCCCTCTAACCACTAGACTACCCTGCCACCCCTCCACTCTAACCACTAGATTACCTGCCGCCCCTCCACTCTAACCACTAGACTACCTGCCTCCCCCCTCTAACCACTAGACTACCTGCCTCCCCCCTCTAACCACTAGACTACCTGCTGCCCCTCCACTCTAACCACTAGGCTACCTGCCGCCCCTCCACTCTAACCACTAGGCTACCTGCCGCCCCTCCACTCTAACCACTAGGCTACCTGCCGCCCCTCCACTCTAACCACTAGGCTACCTGCCGCCCCTCCACTCTAACCACTAGGCTACCTGCCGCCCCTCCACTCTAACCACTAGGCTACCTGCCTCCCCTCCACTCTAACCACTAGACTACCTGCCACCCCTCCACTCTAACCACTAGACTACCTGCCTACCCCTTCTAACCACTAGACTACCCTGCCGCCCCTCCACTCTAACCACTAGGCTACCTGCCGCCCCTCCACTCTAACCACTCGGATACCTGCCTCCCCTCTCTAACCACTAGGCTACCCTGCCGCCCCTCCACTCTAACCACTAGGCTACCCTGCCGCCCCTCCACTCTAACCACTAGGCTACCCTGCCGCCCCTCCACTCTAACCACTAGGCTACCTGCCTCCCCTCCACTCTAACCACTAGACTACCTGCCTCCCCTCCACTCTAACCACTAGACTACCTGCCTCCCCCCTCTAACCACTAGACTACCTGCCGCCCCTCCACTCTAACCACTAGGCTACCTGCCGCCCCTCCACTCTAACCACTAGGCTACCTGCCGCCCCTCCACTCTAACCGCTATGCTACCTGCCGCCCCTCCACTCTAACCGCTAGACTACCTGCCGCCCCTCCACTCTAACCGCTAGGCTACCTGACTCCCCTCCACTCTAACCACTAGACTATCTGCCTCCCCCCTCTAACCACTAGACTACCTGCCTCCCCCCTCTAACCACTAGACTACCTGCCGCCCCTCCACTCTAACCACTAGACTACCTGCCGCCCCTCCACTCTAACCACTAGACTACCTGCCTCCCCCCTCTAACCACTAGACTACCTGCCTCCCCCCTCTAACCACTAGACTACCTGCTGCCCCTCCACTCTAACCACTAGGCTACCTGCCGCCCCTCCACTCTAACCACTCGGATACCTGCCTCCCCTCTCTAACCACTAGGCTACCTGCCTCCCCCCTCTAACCACTAGACTACCTGCCGCCCCTCCACTCTAACCACTAGGCTACGCTGCCGCTCCACTCTAACCACTAGGCTACCTGCCTCCCCCCTCTAACCACTAGACTACCTGCCTCCCCCCTCTAACCACTAGACTACCTGCCACCCCTCCACTCTAACCACTAGACTACCTGCCTACCCCCTCTAACCACTAGACTACCCTGCCACCCCTCCACTCTAACCACTAGACTACCTGCCGCCCCTCCACTCTAACCACTAGGCTACCTGCCTCCCCCCTCTAACCACTAGACTACCTGCCGCCCCTCCACTCTAACCACTAGGCTACGCTGCCGCTCAACTCTAACCACTAGGCTACCTGCCTCCCCCCTCTAACCACTAGACTACCTGCCTCCCCCCTCTAACCACTAGGCTACCTGCCGCCCCTCCACTCTAACCACTAGGCTACCTGCCGCCCCTCCACTCTAACCACTAGGCTACCTGCCGCCCCTCCACTCTAACCACTAGGCTACCTGCCGCCCCTCCACTCTAACCACTAGGCTACCTGCCGCCCCTCCACTCTAACCACTAGGCTACCTGCCGCCCCTCCACTCTAACCACTAGGCTACCTGCCTCCCCTCTACTCTAACCACTAGACTACCTGCCACCCCTCCACTCTAACCACTAGACTACCTGCCTACCCCCTCTAACCACTAGACTACCCTGCCACCCCTCCACTCTAACCACTAGACTACCCTGCCACCCCTCCACTCTAACCACTAGACTACCTGCCACCCCTCCACTCTAACCACTCGGATACCTGCCTCCCCTCTCTAACCACTAGGCTACCCTGCCGCCCCTCCACTCTAACCACTAGGCTACCCTGCCGCCCCTCCACTCTAACCACTAGGCTACCTGCCTCCCCTCCACTCTAACCACTAGACTACCTGCCTCCCCCCTCTAACCACTAGACTACCTGCCGCCCCCCTCTAACCACTAGACTACCTGCCGCCCCTCCACTCTAACCACTAGGCTACCTGCCGCCCCTCCACTCTAACCACTAGGCTACCTGCCGCCCCTCCACTCTAACCGCTATGCTACCTGCCGCCCCTCCACTCTAACCGCTAGACTACCTGCCGCCCCTCCACTCTAACCACTAGGCTACCTGCCGCCCCTCCACTCTAACCACTAGGCTACCTGCCTCCCCTCTACTCTAACCACTAGACTACCTGCCACCCCTCCACTCTAACCACTAGACTACCTGCTTACCCCCTCTAACCACTAGACTACCCTGCGACCCCTCCACTCTAACCACTAGGCTACCTGCCTCCCCTCCACTCTAACCACTAGGCTACCTGCCTCCCCTCCACTCTAACCACTAGGCTACCTGCCTCCCCTCCACTCTAACCACTAGACTACCTGCCTCCCCCCTCTAACCACTAGGCTACCTGCCTCCCCCCTCTAACCACTAGACTACCTGCCTCCCCCCTCTAACCACTAGACTACCTGCCACCCATCCACTCTAACCACTAGAATACCTGCCTACCCCCTCTAACCACTAGACTACCCTGCCACCCCTCCACTCTAACCACTAGACTACCTGCCGCCCCTCCACTCTAACCACTAGGCTACCTGCCTCCCCCCTCTAACCACTAGACTACCTGCCGCCCCTCCACTCTAACCACTAGGCTACGCTGCCGCTCCACTCTAACCACTAGGCTACCTGCCTCCCCCCTCTAACCACTAGACTACCTGCCTCCCCCCTCTAACCACTAGACTACCTGCCTCCCCCCTCTAACCACTAGACTACCTGCCACCCCTCCACTCTAACCACTAGACTACCTGCGTACCCCCTCTAACCACTAGACTACCCTGCCACCCCTCCACTCTAACCACTAGACTACCTGCCGCCCCTCCACTCTAACCACTAGGCTACCTGCCTCCCCTCCACTCTAACCACTAGACTACCTGCCTCCCCCCTCTAACCACTAGGCTACCTGCCTCCCCTCCACTCTAACCACTAGACTACCTGCCACCCCTCCACTCTAACCACTAGACTACCTGCCTACCCCTTCTAACCACTAGGCTACCTGCCGCCCCTCCACTCTAACCACTCGGATACCTGCCTCCCCTCTCTAACCACTAGGCTACCCTGCCGCCCCTCCACTCTAACCACTAGGCTACCCTGCCGCCCCTCCACTCTAACCACTAGGCTACCCTGCCGCCCCTCCACTCTAACCACTAGGCTACCCTGCCGCCCCTCCACTCTAACCACTAGGCTACCCTGCCGCCCCTCCACTCTAACCACTAGGCTACCTGCCGCCCCTCCACTCTAACCACTAGGCTACCTGCCGCCCCTCCACTCTAACCACTAGCCTACCTGCCTCCCCTCCACTCTAACCACTAGGCTACCTGCCTCCCCTCTACTCTAACCACTAGACTACCTGCCACCCCTCCACTCTAACCACTAGACTACCTGCCTACCCCCTCTAACCACTAGACTACCCTGCCACCCCTCCACTCTAACCACTAGACTACCCTGCCACCCCTCCACTCTAACCACTAGACTACCTGCCACCCCTCCACTCTAACCACTCGGATACCTGCCTCCCCTCTCTAACCACTAGGCTACCCTGCCGCCCCTCCACTCTAACCACTAGGCTACCCTGCCGCCCCTCCACTCTAACCACTAGGCTACCTGCCTCCCCTCCACTCTAACCACTAGACTACCTGCCTCCCCCCTCTAACCACTAGACTACCTGCCGCCCCCCTCTAACCACTAGACTACCTGCCGCCCCTCCACTCTAACCACTAGGCTACCTGCCGCCCCTCCACTCTAACCACTAGGCTACCTGCCGCCCCTCCACTCTAACAACTATGCTACCTGCCGCCCCTCCACTCTAACCGCTAGACTACCTGCCGCCCCTCCACTCTAACCGCTAAGCTACCTGACTCCCCTCCACTCTAACCACTAGACTATCTGCCTCCCCCCTCTAACCACTAGAATACCTGCCTACCCCCTCTAACCACTAGACTACCCTGCCACCCCTCCACTCTAACCACTAGACTACCTGCCGCCCCTCCACTCTAACCACTAGGCTACGCTGCCGCTCCACTCTAACCACTAGGCTACCTGCCTCCCCCCTCTAACCACTAGACTACCTGCCTCCCCCCTCTAACCACTAGACTACCTGCCACCCCTCCACTCTAACCACTAGACTACCTGCGTACCCCCTCTAACCACTAGACTACCCTGCCACCCCTCCACTCTAACCACTAGACTACCTGCCGCCCCTCCACTCTAACCACTAGGCTACCTGCCTCCCCTCCACTCTAACCACTAGACTACCTGCCTCCCCCCTCTAACCACTAGGCTACCTGCCTCCCCTCCACTCTAACCACTAGACTACCTGCCACCCCTCCACTCTAACCACTAGACTACCTGCCTACCCCTTCTAACCTCTAGGCTACCTGCCGCCCCTCCACTCTAACCACTCGGATACCTGCCTCCCCTCTCTAACCACTAGGCTACCCTGCCGCCCCTCCACTCTAACCACTAGGCTACCCTGCCGCCCCTCCACTCTAACCACTAGGCTACCCTGCCGCCCCTCCACTCTAACCACTAGGCTACCCTGCCGCCCCTCCACTCTAACCACTAGGCTACCCTGCCGCCCCTCCACTCTAACCACTAGGCTACCTGCCGCCCCTCCACTCTAACCACTAGGCTACCTGCCGCCCCTCCACTCTAACCACTAGCCTACCTGCCGCCCCTCCACTCTAACCACTAGGCTACCTGCCTCCCCTCTACTCTAACCACTAGACTACCTGCCACCCCTCCACTCTAACCACTAGACTACCTGCCTACCCCCTCTAACCACTAGACTACCCTGCCACCCCTCCACTCTAACCACTAGACTACCTGCCACCCCTCCACTCTAACCACTCGGATACCTGCCTCCCCTCTCTAACCACTAGGCTACCCTGCCGCCCCTCCACTCTAACCACTAGGCTACCCTGCCGCCCCTCCACTCTAACCACTAGGCTACCTGCCTCCCCTCCACTCTAACCACTAGACTACCTGCCTCCCCCCTCTAACCACTAGACTACCTGCCGCCCCCCTCTAACCACTAGACTACCTGCCGCCCCTCCACTCTAACCACTAGGCTACCTGCCGCCCCTCCACTCTAACCACTAGGCTACCTGCCGCCCCTCCACTCTAACAACTATGCTACCTGCCGCCCCTCCACTCTAACCGCTAGACTACCTGCCGCCCCTCCACTCTAACCGCTAAGCTACCTGACTCCCCTCCACTCTAACCACTAGACTATCTGCCTCCCCCCTCTAACCACTAGACTACCTGCCTCCCCCCTCTAACCACTAGACTACCTGCCGCCCCTCCACTCTAACCACTAGATTACCTGCCGCCCCTCCACTCTAACCACTAGACTACCTGCCTCCCCCCTCTAACCACTAGACTACCTGCCTCCCCCCTCTAACCACTAGACTACCTGCTGCCCCTCCACTCTAACCACTAGGCTACCTGCCGCCCCTCCACTCTAACCACTCGGATACCTGCCTCCCCTCTCTAACCACTAGGCTACCTGCCTCCCCCCTCTAACCACTAGACTACCTGCCGCCCCTCCACTCTAACCACTAGGCTACGCTGCCGCTCCACTCTAACCACTAGGCTACCTGCCTCCCCCCTCTAACCACTAGACTACCTGCCTCCCCCCTCTAACCACTAGACTACCTGCCACCCCTCCACTCTAACCACTAGGCTACCTGCCTCCCCCCTCTAACCACTAGACTACCTGCCGCCCCTCCACTCTAACCACTAGGCTACGCTGCCGCTCCACTCTAACCACTAGGCTACCTGCCTCCCCCCTCTAACCACTAGACTACCTGCCTCCCCCCTCTAACCACTAGACTACCTGCCACCCCTCCACTCTAACCACTAGACTACCTGCCTACCCCCTCTAACCACTAGACTACCCTGCCACCCCTCCACTCTAACCACTAGACTACCTGCCGCCCCTCCACTCTAACCACTAGGCTACCTGCCTCCCCTCCACTCTAACCACTAGACTACCTGCCTCCCCCCTCTAACCACTAGACTACCTGCCTCCCCCCTCTAACCACTAGACTACCTGCCGCCCCTCCACTCTAACCACTAGGCTACCTGCCGCCCCTCCACTCTAACCACTAGGCTACCTGCCGCCCCTCCACTCTAACCACTAGGCTACCTGCCGCCCCCTCCACTCTAACCACTAGGCTACCTGCCTCCCCTCCACTCTAACCACTAGACTACCTGCCACCCCTCCACTCTAACCACTAGACTACCTGCCTACCCCCTCTAACCACTAGACTACCCTGCCACCCCTCCACTCTAACCACTAGACTACCTGCCGCCCCTCCACTCTAACCACTAGGCTACCTGCCTCCCCTCCACTCTAACCACTAGACTACCTGCCTCCCCCCTCTAACCACTAGACTACCTGCCGCCCCTCCACTCTAACCACTAGGCTACCTGCCGCCCCTCCACTCTAACCACTAGGCTACCTGCCGCCCCTCCACTCTAACCACTAGGCTACCTGCCGCCCCCTCCACTCTAACCACTAGGCTACCTGCCTCCCCTCCACTCTAACCACTAGACTACCTGCCACCCCTCCACTCTAACCACTGGACTACCTGCCTACCCCTTCTAACCACTAGACTACCCTGCCGCCCCTCCACTCTAACCACTAGGCTACCTGCCGCCCCTCCACTCTAACCACTCGGATACCTGCCTCCCCTCTCTAACCACTAGGCTACCCTGCCGCCCCTCCACTCTAACCACTAGGCTACCCTGCCGCCCCTCCACTCTAACCACTAGGCTACCCTGCCGCCCCTCCACTCTAACCACTAGGCTACCTGCCGCCCCTCCACTCTAACCACTAGGCTACCTGCCGCCCCTCCACTCTAACCACTAGGCTACCTGCCGCCCCTCCACTCTAACCACTAGGCTACCTGCCGCCCCTCCACTCTAACCACTAGGCTACCTGCCGCCCCTCCACTCTAACCACTAGGCTACCTGCCGCCCCTCCACTCTAACCGCTAGGCTACCTGCCGCCCCTCCACTCTAACCGCTAGGCTACCTGCCGCCCCTCCACTCTAACCGCTATGCTACCTGCCGCCCCTCCACTCTAACCGCTAGACTACCTGCCGCCCCTCCACTCTAACCGCTAGGCTACCTGACTCCCCTCCACTCTAACCACTAGACTATCTGCCTCCCCCCTCTAACCACTAGACTACCTGCCTCCCCCCTCTAACCACTAGACTACCTGCCGCCCCTCCACTCTAACCACTAGACTACCTGCCGCCCCTCCACTCTAACCACTAGACTACCTGCCTCCCCCCTCTAACCACTAGACTACCTGCCTCCCCCCTCTAACCACTAGACTACCTGCCTCCCCCCTCTAACCACTAGACTACCTGCTGCCCCTCCACTCTAACCACTAGGCTACCTGCCGCCCCTCCACTCTAACCACTCGGATACCTGCCTCCCCTCTCTAACCACTAGGCTACCTGCCTCCCCTCTCTAACCACTAGGCTACCTGCCTCCCCCCTCTAACCACTAGACTACCTGCCGCCCCTCCACTCTAACCACTAGGCTACGCTGCCGCTCCACTCTAACCACTAGGCTACCTGCCTCCCCCCTCTAACCACTAGACTACCTGCCTCCCCCCTCTAACCACTAGACTACCTGCCACCCCTCCACTCTAACCACTAGACTACCTGCCTACCCCCTCTAACCACTAGACTACCCTGCCACCCCTCCACTCTAACCACTAGACTACCTGCCGCCCCTCCACTCTAACCACTAGGCTACCTGCCTCCCCTCCACTCTAACCACTAGGCTACCTGCCTCCCCTCCACTCTAACCACTAGACTACCTGCCTCCCCCCCACTCTAACCACTAGACTACCTGCCTCCCCCCTCTAACCACTAGACTACCTGCCTCCCCCCTCTAACCACTAGACTACCTGCCTCCCCCCTCTAACCACTAGACTACCTGCCGCCCCTCCACTCTAACCACTAGGCTACCTGCCGCCCCTCCACTCTAACCACTAGGCTACCTGCCGCCCCTCCACTCTAACCACTCGGATACCTGCCTCCCCTCTCTAACCACTAGGCTACCTGCCTCCCCCCTCTAACCACTAGACTACCTGCCGCCCCTCCACTCTAACCACTAGACTACCTGCCGCCCCTCCACTCTAACCACTAGACTACCTGCCGCCCCTCCACTCTAACCACTAGGCTACCTGCCGCCCCTCCACTCTAACCACTAGGCTACCTGCCGCCCCTCCACTCTAACCACTAGGCTACCTGCCGCCCCTCCACTCTAACCACTAGGCTACCCTGCCGCCCCTCCACTCTAACCACTAGGCTACCCTGCCGCCCCTCCACTCTAACCACTAGGCTACCTGCCGCCCCTCCACTCTAACCACTAGGCTACCTGCCGCCCCTCCACTCTAACCACTAGGCTACCTGCCGCCCCTCCACTCTAACCACTAGGCTACCTGCCGCCCCTCCACTCTAACCACTAGGCTACCTGCCGCCCCTCCACTCTAACCACTAGGCTACCTGCCGCCCCTCCACTCTAACCGCTAGGCTACCTGCCGCCCCTCCACTCTAACCGCTATGCTACCTGCCGCCCCTCCACTCTAACCGCTAGACTACCTGCCGCCCCTCCACTCTAACCGCTAGGCTACCTGACTCCCCTCCACTCTAACCACTAGACTACCTGCCGCCCCTCCACTCTAACCACTAGACTACCTGCCTCCCCCCTCTAACCACTAGACTACCTGCCTCCCCCCTCTAACCACTAGACTACCTGCCTCCCCCCTCTAACCACTAGACTACCTGCTGCCCCTCCACTCTAACCACTAGGCTACCTGCCGCCCCTCCACTCTAACCACTCGGATACCTGCCTCCCCTCTCTAACCACTAGGCTACCTGCCTCCCCTCTCTAACCACTAGGCTACCTGCCTCCCCCCTCTAACCACTAGACTACCTGCCGCCCCTCCACTCTAACCACTAGGCTACGCTGCCGCTCCACTCTAACCACTAGGCTACCTGCCTCCCCCCTCTAACCACTAGACTACCTGCCTCCCCCCTCTAACCACTAGACTACCTGCCACCCCTCCACTCTAACCACTAGACTACCTGCCGCCCCTCCACTCTAACCACTAGGCTACCTGCCTCCCCTCCACTCTAACCACTAGGCTACCTGCCTCCCCTCCACTCTAACCACTAGACTACCTGCCTCCCCCCTCTAACCACTAGACTACCTGCCTCCCCCCTCTAACCACTAGACTACCTGCCTCCCCCCTCTAACCACTAGACTACCTGCCTCCCCCCTCTAACCACTAGACTACCTGCCGCCCCTCCACTCTAACCACTAGGCTACCTGCCGCCCCTCCACTCTAACCACTAGGCTACCTGCCGCCCCTCCACTCTAACCACTCGGATACCTGCCTCCCCTCTCTAACCACTAGGCTACCTGCCTCCCCCCTCTAACCACTAGACTACCTGCCGCCCCTCCACTCTAACCACTAGACTACCTGCCGCCCCTCCACTCTAACCACTAGACTACCTGCCGCCCCTCCACTCTAACCACTAGGCTACCTGCCGCCCCTCCACTCTAACCACTAGGCTACCTGTCGCCCCTCCACTCTAACCACTAGGCTACCTGCCTCCCCTCCACTCTAACCACTAGACTACCTGCCACCCCTCCACTCTAACCACTAGACTACCTGCCTACCCCTTCTAACCACTAGACTACCCTGCCACCCCTCCACTCTAACCACTAGACTACCTGCCGCCCCTCCACTCTAACCACTAGGCTACCTGCCTCCCCTCCACTCTAACCACTAGGCTACCTGACTCCCCTCCACTCTAACCACTAGACTATCTGCCTCCCCCCTCTAACCACTAGACTACCTGCCTCCCCCCTCTAACCACTAGACTACCTGCCTCCCCCCTCTAACCACTAGACTACCTGCCGCCCCTCCACTCTAACCACTAGACTACCTGCCGCCCCTCCACTCTAACCACTAGACTACCTGCCTCCCCCCTCTAACCACTAGGCTACCTGCCGCCCCTCCACTCTAACCACTAGGCTACCTGATTCCCCTCCACTCTAACCACTCGGATACCTGCCTCCCCTCTCTAACCACTAGGCTACCTGCCTCCCCCCTCTAACCACTAGACTACCTGCCGCCCCTCCACTCTAACCACTAGGCTACCTGCCTCCCCTCCACTCTAACCACTAGGCTACCTGACTCCCCTCCACTCTAACCACTAGACTATCTGCCTCCCCCCTCTAACCACTAGACTACCTGCCTCCCCCCTCTAACCACTAGACTACCTGCCGCCCCTCCACTCTAACCACTAGACTACCTGCCGCCCCTCCACTCTAACCACTAGACTACCTGCCTCCCCCCTCTAACCACTAGACTACCTGCCTCCCCCCTCTAACCACTAGGCTACCTGCCGCCCCTCCACTCTAACCACTAGGCTACCTGCCGCCCCTCCACTCTAACCACTCGGATACCTGCCTCCCCTCTCTAACCACTAGGCTACCTGCCTCCCCCCTCTAACCACTAGACTACCTGCCGCCCCTCCACTCTAACCACTAGGCTACACTGCCGCTCCACTCTAACCACTAGGCTACCTGCCTCCCCCCTCTAACCACTAGACTACCTGCCTCCCCCCTCTAACCACTAGGCTACCCTGCCGCCCCTCCACTCTAACCACTAGGCTACCTGCCGCCCCTCCACTCTAACCACTAGGCTACCTGCCGCCCCTCCACTCTAACCGCTAGGCTACCTGCCGCCCATCCACTCTAACCGCTAGACTACCTGCCGCCCCTCCACTCTAACCACTAGGCTACCTGCCACCCCTCCACTCTAACCACTAGACTACCCTGCCACCCCTCCACTATAACCACTAGACTACCTGCCGCCCCTCCACTCTAACCACTAGGCTACCTGCCTCCCCTCCACTCTAACCACTAGACTACCTGCCTCCCCCCTCTAACCACTAGACTACCTGCCGCCCCTCCACTCTAACCACTAGACTACCTGCCGCCCCTCCACTCTAACCACTAGACTACCTGCCTCCCCCCTCTAACCACTAGACTACCTGCCTCCCCCCTCTAACCACTAGACTACCTGCCGCCCCTCCACTCTAACCACTAGGCTACCTGCCGCCCCTCCACTCTAACCACTAGGCTACCTGCCGCCCCTCCACTCTAACCACTCGGATACCTGCCTCCCCTCTCTAACCACTAGACTACCTGCCGCCCCTCCACTCTAACCACTAGACTACCTGCCGCCCCTCCACTCTAACCACTAGGCTACGCTGCCGCTCCACTCTAACCACTAGGCTACCTGCCTCCCCCCTCTAACCACTAGACTACCTGCCGCCCCTCCACTCTAACCACTAGGCTACCTGCCTCCCCCCTCTAACCACTAGACTACCTGCCTCCCCCCTCTAACCACTAGACTACCTGCCTCCCCCCTCTAACCACTAGGCTACCTGCCGCCCCTGCACTCTAACCACTAGGCTACCCTCCGCCCCTCCACTCTAACCACTAGGCTACCTGCTATACCCACCTGTACCATAATATTGACAGAGTAAGTCTGATTACCGATGTTGACACTGCCTGGGACTAGTTTTTATATTTAATTTGTGTCCTTTTGTGATCAGCATGCCCCTGTGAAGAAATGTAGAATCAGTGGAAGGGACAATCCCTGGTTTTCAGATAACTTGGCAGAATGAATGAGTAAGAGAGATGTGTCTTGGGGCTCAAGCTAGACAAACAAATTATCCTGTTGACTGGGCCTCCTTCAAAGCGCTAAAAAAACAACAACAACAACAAATGAACAGGAAGTCCCAAATCAGATGACTATCTAAATACAGTCACAGAGCACCTAAAACAACCCTACCAAGTTCTGGAAGCTAATCAAATCAGATTACTATTTAAATGCAGTCACAGAGAACCTAAAACAACCCTACCAAGTTCTGGAAGCTAATCAAATCAGATTACTATTTAAATACAGTCACAGAGAACCTAAAAACAACCCTACCAAGTTCTGGAAGCTAATCAAATCAGATTACTATTTAAATACAGTCACAGAGAACCTAAAAACAACCCTACCAAGTTCTGGAAGCTAATCAAATCAGATTACTATCTAAATACAGTCACAGAGAACCTAAAAACAACCCTACCAAGTTCTGGAAGCTAATCACATCAGATTACTTTCTAAATGCATTCACAGAGAACCTAAAACAACCCTACCAAGTTCTGGAAGCTAATCAAATCAGATTACTATTTAAATACAGTCACAGAGAACCTAAAAACAACCCTACCAAGTTCTGGAATCTAATCAAATCAGTGGCAGGTTTTAATGTATCCTCTGGTCTTCCTGACCATTTAATGATGGATTCTAATGAAGTGAAGGATAAAGCTGATATTGTCAGGGTTTTTAACCAGCTCTTCATATGTGCTGGTTCAGTTTTTGATAATGGTGGGGCCCAGGCCTCTAATGTAAAGCTCTGTTACAGTCAACTACGATATAGACCCTCGTGTGAACCATTTACACTTTGAGCCTGTTTCTTATACTGAGGTCTATAAACCACTAAAGGCTATAGACACTAAACAGGCTGCAGGTCCAGACAACCTGGACCCCAAGCCTCTTAAAGATAGCACCCAGTCAAAAGCATAGACACTATAAAAGGCTGCAGGTCCAGACAACCTGGACCCACTACCTGTTAAAGATAGCAGCTGGTATTATTACTGAACCTGTGGCTCATATTTTCAACGTGAGTCTCTTGACCAATTCCATACCCAGCATTTAGAAATCAGCTGATGTCCTCCCACTGCTAAAGTCTATGAATCCCTAGCGAACTCTATCCTGGCCAAAGTCTACGGCACCCTATTCTGGCCAAAGTCTACGACTCCCTATATCCTGGCCAAAGTCTACGACTCCCTATCCTGGCCAAAGTCTATGAATCTAGTGAACTCACAGTTAAAAAAAACATAATTGAAAAGAACATACTGAGTGGGGTTCAGTCTGGATTTAGATCGGGGCACAGCGCCACAACTGCAGCTATGGCAGTGGTACATGACATCATTAATGGACTTGATTAAAAAACAACATTGTGCTGCTCCGTTTGTGGATTTATCAAAAGGCCTTTGATTCAGTTGACCATGAATTGTTGCTAGTTAGACTCAGAAACTTTGGTCTCAGGGGCAGTAACTTGGTTAAGGAACTATATTAACGACAGAACACAATGTGTATATACTGACAATCACAAGTCTAACTGTCTTGAGATTAATAGACGTGTGCCCCAGGATGTACAGGTAGTTTGTTCTAACCTCTCCTCTCCTCTCTGTCTGGATGTACAGGTAGTTTGTTCTAACCTCTCCTCTCCTCTGTCAGGATGTACAGGTAGTTTGCTCTAACCTCTGTCAGGATGTACAGGTAGTTTGTTCTAACCTCTCTGTCAGGATGTACAGGTAGTTTGTTCTAACCTCTCTGTCAGGATGTACAGGTAGTTTGTTCTAACCTCTCTGTCAGGATGTACAGGTAGTTTGTTCTAACCTCTCTGTCAGGATGTACAGGTAGTTTGTTCTAACCTCTCTGTCAGGATGTACAGGTAGTTTGCTCTAACCTCTGTCAGGATGTACAGGTAGTTTGTTCTAACCTCTCTGTCAGGATGTACAGGTAGTTTGTTCTAACCTCTCTGTCAGGATGTACAGGTAGTTTGTTCTAACCTCTCTGTCAGGATGTACAGGTAGTTTGTTCTAACCTCTCTGTCAGGATGTACAGGTAGTTTGTTCTAACCTCTCTTCTCTCTCTGTCAGGATGTACCAGCAGTTTGTTCTGTCAATCCTGCTTGCAGGCATCCTGTGTGCGGTGGGCGGCGACACCCGCAAGACCCGCCTCCAGGGCTCCATCCCCAACCCTTTCAAGGGGAAGGGCAACACCTCTGACAAACGCACCCGTAAACAGGAAATACTTGCTTCCAGCCAGGAAGCTCTCGTCGTCACAGAGAGGAAGTACCTGAAGAGCGACTGGTGCAAGACCCAGCCGCTGCGTCAGACCGTGAGCGAGGAGGGCTGTGTCAGTCGTACCGTCATCAACAGGTTCTGCTACGGCCAGTGTAACTCCTTCTATATCCCACGGCACGTTAAGACGGAGCACGATTCTTTCCGGTCCTGTGCTTTCTGTCGGCCGCAGCGGTTCACCACGCTGACCGTCGAGCTGGACTGTCCCGACCTCCAGCCACCCTTCAGGCACCGTAAGATCCAGAGAGTCAAACAGTGTCGCTGTATATCGGTCTCCGTCAGTGACTCTGGGAAGCAGTGATACTCGTCTCCCTCCTGCTTCTCTCTCTTTTTAAAAAAAAAATCATCTTGGACAATCCTTAGATACTATCCAGATGTTCATCGCACCACACAGGAAACTGTTTGTACAAGACTTGAGTACATGAGGGTGTAGAACATGCCTTTTACTGACGGGCACATAGAATGAATACATAAAACCTGAAGGGGCCTACTCTTCTTTAGAAGTACTGAGCATGAGACATTTCTATGGAGCAGCTCTGCGTTGATCTTTTTATTTTACCTTTATTTAACTAGTCAGTTCTGAACAAATTCTTATTTTCAAATGACGGCCTAGGAACTTGGGGCAGAACGACAGCTTTTTACCTTGGTCGGCATGGGGATTCGATCTTACAACCTTTCGGTTACTAGTCCCAACGCTCTAACCACTAGGCTACGCTACCCCCCCCCCCCCCCCACATGAGACAAACTTGACATTTCTACAACCCAGGCCGAATTAACCCATGACTATATACACTCTGCAGTTCAAAGATGGTGGATAAATGATGTCTTACTCAGGCATTTTACTTTGTAAAAAAACAAAACGGTCACAGTTCCAGACTGCTTAAGAAGGTGCCTCTCCCATAGACGACAATGCGATAGCAGCTCGTTCTGGTCTACTTTGTTCATTGACTGTATATGAACCAGAGGAAGAAAAAAAAAAAGCAGAGTGAGACATCTCACTTCCTCTACCATCTCTGCAGAAACAGATTTACCTGGACCACAGGTCTCCTCCTCAGCCTGTCGGTGAGCGGGGTCATATTCAAATGGAAGAAAACTGACAAACAAAAAGGGACTTGTCCAATACAAAATGCTACATTTTCAACTACAAAACGTGTTGCTAATGTATGCCCTAATGAATATGAGCATATTCCACAGAGGGACTCTGGGAGATAAGTTGTTGGAGAGACTGACTGGGTTAGTAGCTGACCTACTGCAGCACCAGACTACCTGGGGGTTCCACAGAGGGTAGGAAAGACTGACTGGGTTAGTAGTAGACCTACTGCAGCAACAGACTACCTGGGGTTTCCACAGAGGGTAGGAGGTTGTTGAATAGAGACTGACTGGGTTAGTAGTAGACCTACTGCAGCACCAGACTACCTGGGGGTTCCACAGAGGGTAGGAGGTTGTTGAATAGAGACCGACTGGGTTAGTAGTAGACCTACTGCAGCAACAGACTACCTGGGGTTCCACAGAGGGTAGGAGGTTGTTGAATAGAATGACTGGGTTAGTAGTAGACCTACTGCAGCACCAGACTACCTGGGGTTTCAGAGGGTAGGAGGTTGTTGAATAGAGACTGACTGGGTTAGTAGTAGACCTACTGCAGCACCAAACAACCTGGGGTTTCAGAGGGTAGGAGGCTGTTGAATAGAGACTGACTGGGTTAGTAGTAGACCTACTGCAGCACCAGACTACCTGGGGTTTCAACAGAGGGTAGGAGGTTTTTGAATAGAGACTGACTGGGTTAGTAGTAGACCTACTGCAGCAACAGACTACCTGGGGGTTCCACAGAGGGTAGAAGGTTGTTGAATAGAGTGACTGGGTTAGTAGTAGACCTACTGCAGTAACAGACTACCTGGGGGTTCCACAGGCAATATATCATTCTGTACAAATAAATATCACATTATTAGATTTAGAGAGATTATATCACTACAATGTTACATTATAATAACATTTATCATTACCTAAATTAATAAATGATATGCTAAATCTATACCGAAGTTGAAACAAGTGGTGTTGTTTTGTGTTTTCATTGTGGTTTTGTTTTAACTTTTTTGTCAGTATTGTAAAAGGTTAAGATGGAAGTTAACTGCATCTCAACAACACTGAGTCTGAAGACTGGTTTTACGTACGTATCTTTCAGGACACCATTCTGATTAGAACGCTGGCCTTCAAAAAAGAGAGATTACAAATCAACCTGCAAACCACAACAAAACTCTGAATTTATTCCTTTTATTGTAGATAAGTGACATTGCTGCTCCCAGAAACAAGCAGAGATCCAGTAAGATACGAACACATTTTACAATAATAAACCTTATCCAACAACTCCAGGATGATGATTTAACATGCTGGGGGACAGAAAATAAAAATCTTTACAAAAATATGTTACATAAAGAATACAATACTACTTTACATTGATAAAAGCATTTTTAAATATATTATTTTAGTAACCAAGTCAATTATTTGAATGCACTTTTCAATGTAAATGAACATTCCTTTAGGACTGTTCACTATCTTACATTAACAAAATGTTTATCAAACCAACACACTACATTTCCCATAACCCTCTCTGTCCTCACATACATTAGAAATGTCTTCTTACCGACTAACATGGCATCACTTCAGATAAATGAAAACAGGGAATAAGTTATACATTTACAGTTTTACACCCAAAAAATTGTCATTTATTTTTCCCCCTTCGATAAGAGTAGAAATATGTATTTGAAGTGATGTTTTTTTTGTTAAGTGAGTAAAACATGCCCAGAAGTCTATTCTACAAGCTGTGTCTTCTAGACTGAGTGAACAGGGATCAGAGAAGAGCTTCAGTGGGTAAACCTCTCTACTCGTCAGGAAGGATACAAACAGCTCTTCTAAGCCGGACACACGAATCAAGTTGAGCTCAACGTTGGACATCATGTCCGTATGCCAAACGGCTCCCTATATAGAACACTATACTATGGGCCCTAATGCAAAGTAAATGTACTTAAATAGGTTAATAGGGAGCAGTTTGGGACACAAGTCCATTACTCAAGGTTATTATGTTGCTCTAAGAACACTCAGCTATGGGTAACAAGCTGATTCCCCACCCCCCAAATACCACGTTTAATTTCCAATGCTTGTTGAGAACATTCAAGGCGACTTGGTTGCTGCCATCCATTTGGGGATTAAGAAGGGTCAATAATTACTCTCTCTGTGAGATCAACGGCCTAAAACCAACATCACCAAACATCAACCTGTTAGAGGCTTGCATCCCAAATGGAACACTACATAGTGCGCATAGGTCCCGGTCAAAAGTAGTGTACTATATATATAGGGAATAGGGTGCATGGGCCCTGTTCAACAGTAGTGTACTATATATAGGAAATAGGGTGCATGGGCCCTGGTCAACAGTAGTGTACTATATAGGGAATAGGGTGCATGGGCCCTGTTCAACAGTAGTGTACTATATAGGGAATAGGGTGCAATTTGGGACGTAACCTGGACAACGGCTGTGTTCGTTTTCCTTCTAGAACGTTCTGCTGTTTCTCTTCACATACACAGTCCAATGAGGTTGTGTTTTTAATATGTATATACGATCACCGTTTCAGTGAGACATACACATTTATATTGCTTTGGAAAACACAAATCTTGTCATGGTATGTAGTAAGCTTAAACAGGCAACATGTTTGGTATTTACAGGTGAGTACCTCAACTGTAGGGGGTAGGGACTGGAGAAGATGGCTTCTAGGTATCTCTGAAGTAGGGGGTAGGGACTGTGGAGAAGATGGCTTCCAGGTATCTCTGCAGTAGGGGGTAGGGACTGTGGAGAAGATGGCTCCCAGCTATCTCTACAGTAGGGGGTAGGGACTGTGGAGAAGATGGCTCCAGCTACCTCTACTGTAGGGGGTAGGGACTGTGGAGAAGATGGCTCCAGCTACCTCTACTGTAGGGGGTAGGGACTGTGGAGAAGATGGCTCCAGCTACCTCTACTGTAGGGGGTAGGGACTGTGGAGAAGATGGCTCCAGCTACCTCTACTGTAGGGGGTAGGGACTGTGGAGAAGATGGCTCCAGCTACCTCTACTGTAGGGGGTAGGGACTGTGGAGAAGATGGCTCCAGCTACCTCTACTGTAGGGGGTAGGGACTGTGGAGAAGATGGCTCCAGCTACCTCTACTGTAGGGGGTAGGGACTGTGGAGAAGATGGCTCCAGCTACCTCTACTGTAGGGGGTAGGGACTGTGGAGAAGATGGCTCCAGCTACCTCTACTGTAGGGGGTAGGGACTGTGGAGAAGATGGCTCCAGCTACCTCTACTGTAGGGGGTAGGGACTGTGGAGAAGATGGCTCCAGCTACCTCTACTGTAGGGGGTAGGGACTGTGGAGAAGATGGCTCCAGGTATCTCTACGGTAGGGGGTAGGACTGTGGAGAAGGTGGCTCCAGGTATCTCTACAGCAGGTATCCTTTAGTATGTCCCTGTGGAGAAGGTGGCTCCAGGTATCTCTACAGCAGGCATCCTTTAGTATGTCCCTGTGGAATCACACTATAAATATAGTTCTGGTATAATGACATCCTCTGACCTCATGGTGATTCCCTCTTCTTTCTGATTGGATGTTGATGTTTGTGTGTCTGACGAGCTAATAACAGAAGCCTGCAGAGTCGGTCCCATAGAGCAGGCAGGAGGACGGGAGATGGACAGACTGACAGCTGCTTGGAGTAAAAAAAAAAAAAAAAGTAGTATCTTATGTCCCAAATGGCACCGTATTCCCTATGTAGTGCACTACTTTAGACTACAGCCTTATGGACCCTGGTCTAAAGTAGTGTCCTATATAGGGAAAAGTGTGTCATTTGGTTCTTGTTCTAAAGCCTAAGTGATTCATCTGTAGTAGTACATGCAGTCCAACTTGGTTGTTCCTCGTCTCTCTCGCTCGACAGTAAAAATGGACGTCCACCAATCTTAAATCTTCATGCCCAGCTTGGCTTTCTGTGAAAAAAAACTATAATTTAAATGGTCAGATATACTTTCTTCAGGTTTTAACTGTGAGTAAGACTCAATCAAGTCAAAAGTCATTGTATAATAATGGCCAATTATATTGTGAGGTCGATCACTTACGATTCCCGAGGCATGCTTGGGTTTGACACTGTAGGTAGCCTTCTCCTTGGCTTGTCGGAAGCACTCCTCTGCCTTCTTCAGTCTGTATCGCAGAAACACAACGTCACACAGCAGTCATATGATACACAGCAGTCACACTAAATGACTTAAATGACATGACACACTGCAGTCACATGACACACTGCAGTCAGCTACCATTTACATCTGGGTCATAGGTGAAAACCCACAATGCTCTCCTGATACCAGCTCCATCATCTAGCCAACCTTCCACCACCTTCATACAACATTTGGGGCACCATGGACAGTATATCCCAAAAAACAGTATAATCCCCCTTAAAAGCTCCTGCCGGCCTTCAGCCATGGCGGGCCGACACGCTGATCCTTCAGCCATGGCGGGCCGACACGCTGATCCTTCAGCCATGGCGGGCCGACACACAGGCCTTCAGCCATGGCGGGCCGACACACTGATCCTTCTACACAGGCCTATGTATTCAAGGTCATGAGCCGGGGGGCCCTGTGTGCTCCTGGATAATGATTGGTTGTAACAGGATCAGGGAAGGAACTCCATTCCCATCAGGAACAGGGGCTCCCCATTCCAGAGCTGGAGTGGTAAAGACAAAAGGCAGACAGACCATAATAGGAGTTCTATTAACCAGCCCTGTAATGACAAAATTCTGGTGAAAGGCATAGCATAGAAAAAAGGTTTTACCAGATATTGTTCATCCTGATCAGACCAGTTTTTTTTTTCTCCCATGGACAATATATATATTGGAGATAATATACAACAATTACTTGAAACAATTGAATATTATAAAACATCGAAGATACCAGCAGATTTTATTAAAGTACGCCTAGAATTTATATTTAAATGCGTGGATTACTTTAATTTATGTGATTCTCTTATACAGGAGAGAGGGGTGAGGGGGTTAAAGTTATGTACAGCAACCCCAGATGTAAAATAGTAAATAATGGTTACTTCTCATAAAGTATTGAGCATTTAAGAGGAGTAAAACAAGGCTGTCCGTTGTCTCCATATCTATTAATTAAGGCCAATGAAATACTAGAAATCTGGATCCCTGCATAGTCTCAAGATTCTGATTACTTTTCTGGACTAAAACCTAATTATAACAAGTGTACCATATTACGTATTGGATCGTTAAAATACAGTGTTTACCAATAAAATGGGTGGATGGTGAAGTAGACGTACTTGGTATTCACATTTCAAAAAATATAAAAATACTTAACTAATTTCAATAGAAAGTTACCCTTTTTTTTAAGATTCTGCAACCATGGAGAGGTAAGTACTTGTCTATTTAAGGAAAAATGACATTGATTAACTCTTTGATCCTATCACAGTTACTTACCAACTAATGGCTCTGCCTACTCAAGAAGACTTGTTTTTTAAATCATATGAGCAAAAAATATTTCACTTTATTTGAAACTAAACGTCCATGTTAATATAATGAATAGGAGTTTGGGGGGCTAAAATTATTAAATATTAAAAGCTTCACTCATACATAAGTTATACTTAAATGGTTCTCCAGTCGATTATTAAGAAAGGCTCCTCCTTTGTTCAAACATTGCCTTTATACAGATTACAACTTCTCATTTCCGACTAATTGAAAATAAAATGTTTAAAATACAGTATAGCCCTTAAACAAGCCATACAGGGTGGTCTATGGTGATAGGTGGGATGGGCTGAGAGGGTGGTCTATGGTGATAGGTGGGATGGGCTGAGAGGGTGGTCTATGGTGATAGATGGATGGGCTGAGCATGGCTGAGGGGTGGGATTAAAGAGCTGAGGTCTATGGGGATAGGTGGGATGGGCTGAGAGTGGCTGAGGGGTGGGATTAAAGAGCTGAGGTCTATGGTGATAGGTGGGATGGGCTGAGCGTGGCTGAGGGGTGGGATTAAAGAGCTGAGGTCTATGGTGATAGGTGGGATGGGCTGAGAGGCGGGATTAAAGAGCTGAGGTCTATGGTGATAGGTGGGATGGGCTGAGCATGGCTGAGGGGTGGGATTAAAGAGCTGAGGTCTATGGTGATAGGTGGGATGGGCTGAGAGTGGCTGAAGGGTGGGATTAAATCGTTTATGTTTGGAAATGTATTATTGTTATGTGACCGCTTTATATAAAAGTACCATATATGTCAAATGTATATGTAGCAGAAAAGCTGTAATTTTTTTAAAATAAAATAAAAAAAAAATAAGAGATTTGTCATCCAAAGAGGAGGGGGGTGGAAGGGTTAATAATGAAGGCCGTAGGGTTTCCACTGTGGAGGGCTGATGGACTCAACCTGGGCTAGTAATATTCTCACAATATTCAGTCAAACTGCCACAACCGGATATCATGAAACTGAACTACTCTTCCAGTGTGCAAGCAGCAGAGAAGGAACAGAGAGAGGCAGCAGTACGAGAGAGAGAGAGAGAGAGAGGCGGAAGTACGAGAGAGAGGCAGCAGTACGAGAGAGAGGCAGCAGTACGAGAGAGAGGCAGCAGTACGAGAGAGAGGCAGCAGTACGAGAGAGAGGCAGCAGTACGAGAGAGAGGCAGCAGTACGAGAGAGAGGCAGCAGTACGAGAGAGAGGCAGCAGTACGAGAGAGAGGCAGCAGTACGAGAGAGAGGCAGCAGTACGAGAGAGAGGCAGCAGTACGAGAGAGAGGCAGCAGTACGAGAGAGAGGAGAGAGAGCGAACGTCAAGAGAGAGGCAGCAGTACAAGAGAGAGGCAGCAGTACGAGAGAGAGGAGAGAGCGAGCGGCAGCAGTAAGAGAGAGAGGAGAAAGCGAGCGGCAGTAGTGAGAGAGGAGAGTGAGTGAGCGGCAGCAGTAAGAGAGAGGCAGCAGTACAAGAGAGAGCGCGAGCGGCAGCAGTAAGAGAGAGCTGCAGCAGTACGAGAGAGAGAGAGCGAGTGGCAGCAGTAAGAGAGAGAGGCAGCAGTAAGAGAGAGAGGAGAAAGCGAGCGGCAGTAGTGAGAGAGGAGAGTGAGTGAGCGGCAGCAGTAAGAGAGAGGCAGCAGTACAAGAGAGAGCGAGCGGCAGCAGTAAGAGAGAGCTGCAGCAGTACGAGAGAGAGAGGAGAGAGCGCGAGCGGCAGCAGTAAGAGAGAAGCAGCAGTACGAGAGAGAGAGGTGAGAGAGCGAGCGGCAGCAGTAAGAGAGAGTGAGAGAAAGAGTATCCTCTTCTTGACAGATTTTAAATTGTAGCCAGATGTTAAATCTCTGTGGTTGGAAGTTCTTAACTCTGACACCCTCTCTACCCAGCACCTGTCCACAAGCCCCGCGCTTCCCTTCATTAAGTACTGGAGGAGGGGGACTATCCTGCCACCAAAACTCTGACACCTTCTCCCACTAGAGGAGGGAGAGGAGAAGGGGAGAGAGAGGGGAGAAGGGGAGAGAGAGGGGGGCAGGGTAGAGGAGGGAGGCAGGGTAGAGGAGGGAGGCAGGGTAGAGGAGGGAGAGGAAAGGAGGAATGCTGTGCATTTCATGTCTAATTTCCTTGACCTCCAAACCATCAACAGAATCAGTGATTGTCTCCAGGACCATAAATGGACATGTGTTGTTGTAATGAGGCTCTTCTTGACACATTGCCTGCTTTATGAGGGCTGGCTGCCACACCAGAGGACAGCAGTGATTAGGGAAGGGAGCGTGTGTTTGGTGTTTACATATTCTGGGTGGTGAAAGATAACTGATCTGATATATCTAGAATATATTCCAAGAGGCAGAACAATGTATTAATATAAACCCTGAAAACAGAGTATGGAACATGGCTGAGTAAGTAGGGCAAATATTCATAAACCTGGGAGAAACCTTCCTAACCTGGACACGTCCCCTGGGAGAAACCTTCCTAACCTGGACACGTCCCCTGGGAGAAACCTTCCTAACCTGGACATGTCCCCTGGGAGAAACCTTCCTAACCTGGACACGTCCCCTGGGAGAAACCTTCCTAACCTGGACACGTCCCCTGGGAGAAACCTTCCTAACCTGGACACGTCCCCTGGGAGAAACCTTCCTAACCTGGACACGTCCCCTGGGAGAAACCTTCCTAACCTGGACACGTCCCCTGGGAGAAACCTTCCTAACCTGGACATGTCCCCTGGGAGAAACCTTCCTAACCTGGACATGTCCTTCTGTAGCTCAGGAGGTCTGAAGGCCAGGGGTTCTATGTATCAGCCATAGGGTTGCAAAACTACCAGTAGTTTACCAAAGTTACCACAATCTTCAGTAATTTTCGTAATTGACAGAAAATCTGTGACAATCTATCGCAACTTTCTTAATTTATATTTCAATAACAAACGTTTTCATAAAGATTTCCTTTTAAAATAATAATAATAATAATAATAAGTCCATATTGCCCATGAGTCTCTAGTAGATAGACCAATATGGTTCAAGAGAAAAGAGCCTGATTAATGAAAAGATGTAAATCAACATTTAGATTTCTTAATGAACTCAGCACCTCATCCTAACGATAACATGTCCCGATTGCCTACCAGTCTAACGCCAAAACAACCACAAATACGCACCGACAGTAGTCAAAGAAGAAGATATTTCATGTTGAAACCCTTTTTATTAAAACACCAATGTTTATTCACCAACCCGATGGTTTAGATTTAGGATAAATGTTGTACAGCTTTTGTAACATTCTTTTGTTGTTGAAAATCTTATTTTAATGATTTCATATATTGGACGTGTGATAAGGCCACACACACACAGAGGGCCAGAGAGACACTATTTTTTATTTTATTTAACCAGGTAGGCTAGTTGAGAACAAGTTCTCATTTACAACTGCGACCTGGCCAAGAATAAAGCAAAGCAGTTCGACACAAACAACAACAACAGAGTTACAGATAAACAAGCGTACAGTCAAGCGTACTACATGACCGGGACGATGGTGTTGATGTGTGACATAACTTTTAAAGCATTTCCATGGTGACAGACGTGATTGCTACAGGGACGACAGTCATTTAGGCAGGTTGCCTTGGAGTTCTTCGGAACAAGGAAAATGGTGGGAAAATGGCAGGGAAAATTGACAGACTAGAACAAGGAGATGTTGAAAAATGTCAACGAAGACACTTTCTAGCTGGTCTGCACATGCTCTGGAAAAACGACCCCTGGTATTCCGTCTGGCCCAGCGGCCTTACGAGTCTTACACACACAGTCGGCCACGGAGAGAGAAAAATCACACAGTCGGCCACGATGAGTCAATGTGAGTCGGTGAATGCAGTACAGGGATCAGAAGTGTTACCTATTATAATGCAGTACTGGGGTCAGAAGTGTTACCTATTTTAACCTGTTGGGGCTAGGGGGCAGTATTTTCACGGCTGGATAAAAAAACGTACCCGATTTAATCTGGTTACTAATCCTACCCAGTAACTAGAATATGCATATACTTACTATATATGGATAGAAAACACCCTAAAGTTTCTAAAACTGTTTGAATGGTGTCTGTGAGTATAACAGAACTCATTTGGCAGGCAAAACCCTGAGACATTTTCTGACAGGAAGTGGATACCTGATGTGTTGAATTACCTTTAAGCCTATGTCATTGAAACACACAGGGGCTGATTAATGTTTTGGCACTTCCTATTGCTTCCACTAGATGTCACCAGCCTTTACAAAGTGTTTTGAGTCTTCTACTATGAGATCTGACCGAACAAGAGCCTTGGAACGGTGATGGCCGATTAGACTCTGGCACGCGAGGTCATGTTGGGTACCCTCGTTCCAATACGTTTTAAAAGAGAATGCATTCGTCCACCTTGAATATTATTCATGTTCTGGTTAACCTGTTTAGGATAGGGGGCAGTATTGACACGGCTGGATAAAAAACATACCCGATTTAATCTGGTTACCACTCCTACCCAGTAACTAGAATATGCATATACTTATTACATATGGATAGAACACCCTAAATTTTCTAAAACTGTTTGAATGGTGTCTGTGAGTATAACAGAACTCAAATGGCAGGTCAAAACCTGAGAGATTCCTTTACAGGAAGTGGCCTGTCTGACCATTTCTGGAACTTCATTTCCATCTCTATCATTTACTAAGGATCTCTGCTCTAACGTGACACTTCCCACGTCGTCCATAGGCGCTCAGAGCCCGGGAATAAACAGAATGTCGTCATTCCAGCCCCAGGCTGAAACACATTATCGCCTTTCTCAAGTGGCCGATCAAGGGACACTGGGCTCATGCTCGTGACCCGACCGCCCCCGCCTTTGGGATTTTTTCCTCTGTTTGCCGAAAAGGAGATTCCCTGTCGGAATATTATCGCTTTTCTACGAGAAAAATGTCATAAAAATTGATTTTAAACAGCGGTTGACATGCTTCGAAGTACGGTAATGGAATATTTAGAATTTTATTGTCACGAATTGCGCCATGCGCAACTTCTTTACTATTTCGGATAGTGTCTGGAACGCACGAACAAAACGCCGCTATTCGGATATAACGATGGATTATTTTGGACCAAACCAACATTTGTTATTGAAGTAGCAGTCCTGGGTGTGCATTCTGACGAAGACAACAAAAGGTAATCAAACTTTTATAATAGTAAATATGATTATGGTGAGTGCTAAACTTGCCGGGTGTCTAAATAGCGAGCCCGTGATGCCTGGGCTATGTACTTAGAATATTGCAAAATGTGCTTTCACCAAAAAGCTATTTTAAAATCGGACATATCGAGTGCATAGAGGAGGTCTGTATCTATAATTCTTTAAATAATTGTTATGCTTTTTGTGAACGTTTATCGTGAGTAATTTAGTAAAATGTTAGCGAATTCCCCGGAAGTTTGCGGGGGGTATGCTAGTTCTGAACGTCACATGCTAATGTAAAAAGCTGGTTTTTGATATAAATATGAACTTGATTGAACAAAACATGCATGTATTGTATAACATAATGTCCTAGGGTTGTCATCTGATGAAGATCATCAAAGGTGAGTGCTGCATTTAGCTGTCTTCTGGGTTTTGGTGACATTATATGCTGGCTTGAAAAATGGGTGTCTGATTATTTCTGGCTTGGTACTCTGCTGACATAATCTAATGTTTTGCTTTCGTTGTAAAGCCTTTTTGAAATCGGACAGTGTGGTTAGATTAACGAGAGTCTTGTCTTTAAATAGCTGTAAAATAGTCATATGTTTGAGAAATTGAAGTAATAGGATTTTTAACGTTTTGAAAATCGCGCCACAGGCTGCCAGTGGCTGTTACGTAGGTGGGACGAATTCGTCCCGCCTAGCCCAGAGAGGTTAAAAAAGGCACTAATGATTTATGCTATACAATGTTTGACATGTTTGAACGAACGTAAATATATTTTTTCCCCTCGTTCATGAAGTGAAGTCCGGCGGGCTTAGATCATGTGCTAACAACACGGAGCTTTTTGGACATAAATTATGAGCTTTTTTGAACAAAACTACATTCGTTATGGACCTGGGATTCCTGGAAGTGACATCTGATGAAGAGAATCAAAGGTAATGGATTATTTACATAGTATTTTCGATTTTAGATCTCTCCAACATGGCCGTTTGTCTGTATCGCAAAGCGTATTTTTCTGGGTGCAGTGCTCAGATTATTGCAAAGTGTGATTTCCCAGTAAGGTTATTTTTAAATCTGGCAAGTCGATTGCGTTCAAGAGATGTAAATCTATAATTCTTTAAATGACAATATAATATTTTACCAATGTTTTCTAATTTTAATTATTTAATTTGTGGTGCTGACTTGACTGCCGGTTATTGAAGGGAAACGATTTCCTGAACATCAACGCCATAGTAAAACGCTGTTTTTGGATATAAATATGAACTTGATAGAACTAAAAATGCATGCATTGTCTAACATAATGTCCTAGGAGTGTCATCTGATGGAGATTGTCAAAGGTTAGTGCATCATTTTAGCTGGTTTTATGGTTTTGGTGACTGCTGTCTTTGAATTGACAAAACACTACACAAAGCTATTGTCAATGTACTCTCCTAACATAATCTAACTTTATGCTTTCGCCGTAAAACCTTTTTGAAATCGGACAACGTGGTTAGATTAAGGAGATGTTTATCTTTCAAAGGGTGTAAGATAGTTGTATGTTTGAAAAATGTGAATTTTGACATTTATTTGGTTTCAAATTTGCCGCTCTTGAAATGCACCTGCTGTTGATAGGGTGCACCACGGGTGGCACGCTAGCGTCCCACATAGCCCCAAGAGGTTTGCAGTATTGGGGTCAGAAGTGTTACCTATTATAATGCAGTACTGGGGTCAGAAGTGTTACCTATTAGAATGCAGTACTGGGGTCAGAAGTATTACCTATTATAATGCAGTACTGGGGTCAGAAGTGTTACCTATTAGAATGCAGTATTGGGGTCAGAAGTGTTACCTATTAGAATGCTGTATTGGGGTCAGAAGTGTTACCTATTATAATGCAGTACAGGGGTCAGAAGTGTTACCTATTAGAATGCAGTATTGGGGTCAGAAGTGTTACCTATTAGAATGCAGTATTGGGGTCAGAAGTTCCCTCTGCAATTATGGGAAAACAAACAGTTAATTTGCCTGAACAAACCAACCCAATGGGAACAAGATGATGATGTGAGTGACTCCTGATGTTTTCTTTTCAAACTGCTTCCCGCCTCTCCAGGTTAATGCCCTGAAACCATGAGCCCAACATCTGTACGTCTCTCACAGGGCACCGCGGTGTCACACACACACACACACACACACCTCTTGTACTGCTGAGCAGCGCAAGGGACGTACTCTAGGCATTCAGGGTAACCTGAAACTAGACATTATCGTACCAAATCCAGACAGACAGACAGAGAAACGATACATTATCGTGCCAGACCCAGACAGAAACGATACATTATCGTGCCAGACCCAGATAGAGAGAAGCTAGATGTGTGTGTATGTGTGTGATCTCTTGTCCTTTAGTGGTTGGTGGTTTGTAATGTATAATGTAACAAATAGTACCCTGGGGTCTGGGCCTCATTTCTACTTTGTTGACTCTGTATTATCAGGAAACCTCATCGAACCACTGGAAGCTAACCGGACCAGTCTAGGCTCTGTCCCAAACGGCACCCTACTCCCGAAAGGACACCTGGTCAAAGGTTGCGCACTATATAGGGAATAGGGTGCCATTTGGGACACAGCCTTTAGTATTTTTAATATTGGGGTTGAATACAGAGATGTGGTTCAGTGGACAGGTTTGCCTGCTTTTTGAATGGATTTTAAATGAGAGATATTATCTGATATTAAACATAAGGGGCACGTTATGGGAGATCACGGTTCAACCAGGGGTGTAACAACAGTGATGGAATACCAATGGAACAGAATAGGACACACACACACACCAAGACCACTGAAAAACAAATTCACAAAGATGTGTAGGTTATAGATCTGTCATTCTCGTTGAAAACAAGTCTTAAGAAGCGGTAGATCTGCTCTATGTGCACTATTTCTATGCTTCCATTAAGTTTCATTTTCGCGTCAGACTTTCGCGTTTTTAAAACACCAGCTTCAAACAGCTGAAAGTACAATATTTTTGTTAGGAAAAATATATTTAATTCACGGCGGTTTAGATGGTAGGATGATTCTCTACACTGAAGACCGAGCAGAGTCAAGCTGGTAGAAAGGCCAGCAGTGATGACAGAGTAGAAATCAACCTCTTAGAAGATAAATACACTTCAAGTGCAAACAGTATAAAGCCCCTATAAAGCCCTGGGGAAAACACATTTATCTGTAACATTTCTTCTTTTAAAAACAGAGAAGAAAATCATGTATCCAACAAGTTAATCCTGATGCCTTTCTGATTCCTGGAAAGTAACCAAAACGGTCTCAATGAGTTTCAGTGAGACGAAGCACCAGTCTTCAATACCATCTACTGCATCTGGCCTATGCTGTTCGGCCATCACTCATTCATATGTTTTTATGTACATATTCTTATTCATTCCTTTACACTTGTGTGTATATTCGGTAGTTGTTGTGAAATGGTTAGATTATTTGTTAGATATTACTGCACAGTGAGAACTAGAAACACAAGCATTTCGCTACACTCGCATTAACCTCTGCTAACCAGGTGTATATGACCAATAAAATATGATTTTGATTTGAATTCTTACACAGTAACCTGTACATAATAAACTCATGATCGAATTTTAAAAACATCTGGGTGTTGAAAAAAATATACAAGACTGGTTGGTACCTTTCCTGTAGGATCATTTTGTTCTCCTTCTTCCACAGGTCTTTAAAGTCGGAGGAGAAGTCGTGCCACACAGAGAAGAAGGTGTTTGGGGAAACCTCCTTCTCTCCCATCTTAGTCTTCACCTGGTAGAACACTGTTAGCTCCAAGAATCTACAACAAAACACCATTATGGAATAACCAATGCAGACGGACGGTATAGAAACACATACATAGAACTTGTTTAAGGATGTGGAAATAAATACTTTACGCCATTTCATATTTCAAATGAGGTATTCATTAAAAAAGGGGTTTCCCAAAACATAGAGCTTTACTACCTTAAAACTCAACTTTATTCCAAACTGTCAGACTACGCTGCTACATTGGACGGCGACACTGTCCCTCATAACTACGTTGGACGGCGACACTGTCCCTCATAACTACGTTGGACGACGACACTGTCCCTCATAACTACGTTGGACGACGACACTGTCCCTCATAACTACGTTGGACGACGACACTGTCCCTCATAACTACGTTGGACGACGACACTGTCCCTCATAACTACGTTGGACGACGACACTGTCCCTCATAACTACGTTGGACAACAACACTGTCCATCATAACTACGTTGGACAACAACACTGTCCATCATAACTACGTTGGACAACAACACTGTCCATCATAACTACGTTGGACAACAACACTGTCCATCGTAACTACGTTGGACAACAACACTGTCCATCGTAACTACGTTGGACAACAACACTGTCCACCATAACTATATTAGACAACATAACTATGCTGCTCTTTTTGACAACACTAATTGCTTAAACACAGAAGAAAAAACAGACCAAAAAAAAATTAATTGCTACCCACTGGGCATAGATGTCAATTCAACGTCTATTCCACGTTGGTCACACGTCATTTCAATGATTCAACAACGTTGATTCAACCATTGCCCAGTGGGTATAGAATGTGTGAATATCTGTTAAAGTGGCAGGTCCAGGTGTTATGACTGCATTGAAACGGTTCCTTACAACTTGTGAGTGTCGCTGAGCTGCATCTCCTGGACCTCCAGGTCAGATTTAGCTGCAAGAGAGAAAACATGAAAGACAACAGTGGTTATTATAAGTAGGAATTCTCATCTCTCAGTCAGGGTTGTAGTTGGGTAGTTAGTTGGGTAGTAAGTTGGCAGGTCTCAGAACAGCCTGGTCTCTCAGTGAGGGTAGTTAGTTGGGTAGTTTGTTGGGTAGTTTGTTGACAGGTCTCAGAACAGCCTGGTCTCTCAGTGAGGGTAGTTTGTTGGGTTGTAGTTGGGTAGTTTGTTGGGTAGTTTGTTGACAGGTCTCAGAACAGCCTGGTCTCTCAGTCAGGGTAGTAGCTGGGTTGTAGCTGGCAGAGAATGCCAAGAGTGAGCAAAGCTGTCAAGGCAAAGGGTGGCTACTTTGAAGAATCTAAAAATATATTTTGATTTGTTAAACACTTTGTTGGTTACGACATGATTCCATATGTGTTATTTCATAGTTGTTCACTATTATTCTACAATGTAGAAAACCGTAAAAATAAACTAAAATCCTTGAATGACTTGGTGTGTTTATACTGTTGACTGGTGCTGTACAGTAAACAATATGACCTCTGTGGTCCCTCACTAAACCATCCGATTGGTCTACAGGTGGAACCTATTGCTTTACACAGAGACCAAGTTCAAATGGACCCCTATTAGTGCACTATATTAGATGAGAGTCCTGGATAGAAGTAGTGCACTATATTAGATGAGAGTCCTGGATAGAAGTAGTGTACTATATTAGATGAGTCCTATGGACCCTGGATAGAAGTAGTACACTAAGGAACAGGATGAATTCTGCGATGCCTCCTAACCGTTCAGCAGAGCAACAGTTTTAGACCCGTTGTTACTACTTTGTAACGGGCGTGTAACTAAAAGGTGTAATTAAAGCCGGTTCATTAAATCATAATACGATGACGTTAGACAGGAACAACATCTCTTACAGCAACATGAGTTCCTCCAGTTCTTAACGGCAGGATGTGATGTCATTCTAATTAGCGTGTATTCTTTGGAAGTGCTATTGCCTGCCAGGTATTACACTAAATGTCCAGCTCCAATGGAAAACCCTTTAAAAATCATAAACAACGTGTTCCGGAATCTTTTTGTGACGGTTGAGAATTGACTTCTATCCCTGTGGTTGGTTGCATGGTCAGATAACCCGTTAACACAGTCTGGTTTAACCTCATATTACAAACAACCACCACATGCAAACAAGCTTCTAAGACAATTCTATCTGGACACGAGTCGGTCTCTTCTTGTCACGGCTTCAGACAGACAACCTTCACCTCCCAGTCAGAGAGACCTGCACCGAGACAACCTTTACCTCCCAGTCAGAGAGACCTGCACCGAGACAACCTTTACCTCCCAGTCAGGGAGACCTGCCCCGAGACAACCTGTACCTCCGTCAGGGAGACCTGCCCCGAGACAACCTGTACCTCCCAGTCAGGGAGACCTGCCCCAAGACAACCTTTACCTCCCAGTCAGGGAGACCTGCCCCAAGACAACCTTTACCTCCCAGTCAGGGAGACCTGCACTGAGAGAAAACAACCATTTAGATTGCCATTTCAATGTAAAGTGTGTGGGTGCTGTCATACATCATAGCCTACAACCCGCTTGGAACTTCCTGAATAACTGTACGTTAGAGTGCAGTCAGCTACGCGACCGGTGGCTCTGGTAGGGCCCACCTTCAGGGGAGCAAGTAAGGGCCCTCCTTCAGGGGAGCAAGTTAGGGGCCTCCTTCAGGGGAGCAAGTTAGGGGCCTCCTTCAGGGGAGCAAGTTAGGGGCCTCCTTCAGGGGAGCAAGTTAGGGGCCTCCTTCAGGGGAGCAAGTTAGGGGCCTCCTTTAGGGGAGCAAGTTAGGGGCCTCCTTCAGGGGAGCAAGTTAGGGGCCTCCTTCAGGGGAGCAAGTTAGGGGCCTCCTTCAGGGGAGCAAGTTAGGGGCCTCCTTCAGGGGAGCAAGTTAGGGGCCTCCTTCAGGGGAGCAAGTTAGGGGCCTCCTTCAGGGGAGCAAGTTAGGGCCTCCTTCAGGGGAGCAAGTTAGGGCCTCCTTCAGGGGAGCAAGTTAGGGCCTCCTTCAGGGGATGAAGTAGGGCCTCCTTCAGGGGATGAAGTAGGGCCTCCTTCAGGGGCATCAGGGGTTGCAGTGGGGTATCAGGGGTCAGTGCCCTGGGTGCTCTCTGACAAATTGATCCCAGTTGTGGGTAAAAAAAAGAGAAATTCCACCGTGAAGCTGAAGGGACTGGAGAGTGACCCAGCAGCCTGCAGCAGTGTGGTTCTCGGCGTGGGAGGTGGAAGGAGGGGAGGTGGTGGCAGAAACCCTGACATCTCAGACCTCCAGGCAGACAGACAGCTCAGGGATTAAACCTTGACACCCCAGACCCTGAGGTCCTCATGGGTCACAGGCAAAGATGAACGGCCATGGAAGGTTACCAAAATCTCTCCAGGTGGACGGAACGTCAACGGTCACGAGGCATTATCCACTGTGTTAAAGGAAAACGCTATCCAAAAAAAACCTCTTTGGGTATTTGTTTCATTAGTCCATTGTTGACATAAGCAAAACATTTTGGGACTGTCAGCCAGCACCCAAGTTTTCAAAATATGTAACTTTCCAAATACAGAAACCATCCTTGTATAACCTATTTTGATTCATATGATGCAAAACACGGCATCAAATTATGCAAAAAAATGCATCATACGGGGATGATTTCTGTATTTTGAAAGTTAGGTATTTTGAAAACTTGGGTGCTGACAAGCATTTACATTTTAAGTCATTTAGCAGACACTCTTATCCAGAGCGACTTACAAAACATTTTGGGACTATGTCAACAATGGACTAATGAAACAAAAACCAGAATATTTTTTGTTGGGGTGGAGTTTTCCACCTTTAAGTGTCGCTGGGTTCTTACTGGTCTGGGCTAAATCACAACCAGTTAACCCAGACCCTAACCAGACCCATGACAGCTCTGAGCCCGGAATAGTCTGCCACGACAATCAAGCAGGATGCCCTGAGTCACTTTGATTTATAATGCCTCTCAATAGGTGAAATTACTGCTCAATGAAATTGCTGCTCAGTGATTTTGCTTTCAACTGGGGTCGACATCATTTCCTTAAGAAAACAGGGTGGTTGGGTAATGAATGTGAGAAATTTGGAATTAGCACATTTCAGGGGAAGATCATCAAGAAGTGAATAATGTGAAGTCCACTGGGTGAGATTAAACCACCAGTACAGATCAGTATCTCCACTGAACCCCAAAAAATACCAATAGAAATCAGTATCTCCACTGAACCCCCCCAAAAATACCAATAGAAATCAGTATCTCCACTGAACCCCCCCAAAAATACCGATAGAAATCCAATGTTTCTCCACCATAAGCTGCAGTATGTCCAAGTGACCTCACAACAGCAGAACGCGTGTAACTCGCCCGCCCGGTACGTCCACGTCCAACTTCCTCATCAGCGGGATCATCTGAGGGGGGTTGGGGGGGCCCCTGGCTCCCCAGCGGGTTGGGGCCTGGCTCCCCAGTGGGTGGGCCTATGCCCTCCCAGGCCCAGCCCATGGCTGCACCCCTGCCCAGTTATGTGAAATCCAGAGATTAATTTACATTTACTGATTTCTTTATATGAACTGTAACTCAGTAAAATCATTACACAATGAAAGTCTCTCTCTGCCCCAAAACAGCCAGCCCCCAAAACAGCTGATTGTTGAGTTGCAGCGGTCAGTGAAAAGCAGTCAAACACGCCTACCACAATATTTCAAAATACAAAATCGTAGGAAAAACATTGTTTAGGAAGCAAATGGCTTAAAACAGACTGGATTTTTGTTGTTATGTCTCTCACTGTTCAAACAAACCTACCATTAAAATTATAGACTGATCATTTCTTTGTCAGTGGGCAAACGTACAAAATCAGCAGGGGATCAAATACTTTTTTCCCCCGCTGTATGTGTGTCCATAGTAGTGTGTGTGTGTGTGTGGGTGCGTATGTGTGTCTATAGTAGTGTGTGTGTCCATAGTAGCGTGTGTGTGTGTGTGTATGTATGCATGTGTGTCCAAAGTAGCGTGTGTGTGTGGGGGTGTGTATGTGTGTCTATAGTCGTAGTGTGTGTGTGTGTGTCCGTTCATAGTAGTGTGTGTGTGTGTGTGTGCCCGTTCATATTAGTGTGTGTGTGTGTGTGCCCGTTCATAGTAGTGTGTGTGTGTGTGTGTGCCCGTTCATAGTAGTGTGTGTGTGTGTGTGTGTGTGTGTGTGTGTGTGTGTGTGTGTGCCCGTTCATAGTAGTGTGTGTGTGTGTGTGTGTGTGTGTGTGCCCGTTCATAGTAGTGTGTGTGTGTGTGCCCGTTCATAGTAGTGTGTGTGTGTGTGTGTGTGTGTGTGTGTGTGTGTGTGTGTGTGTCCCCGTTCATAGTAGTGTGTGTGTGTGTGTGTGTCCGTTCATAGTAGTGTGTGTGTGTGTGTGTGTCCGTTCATAGTAGTGTGTGTGTGTGTCCGTTCATAGTAGTGTGTGTGTGTGTCCGTTCATAGTAGTGTGTGTGTGTGTCCGTTCATAGTAGTGTGTGTGTGTGTCCGTTCATAGTAGTCTGTGTGTGTGTCCGTTCATAGTAGTGTGTGTGTGTGTGTGTGTGTGTGTGTGTGTGTGTGTGTGTGTCCCCGTTCATAGTAGTGTGTGTGTGTGTGTGTCCGTTCATAGTAGTGTGTGTGTGTGTCCGTTCATAGTAGTGTGTGTGTGTGTCCGTTCATAGTAGTGTGTGTGTGTGTCCGTTCATAGTAGTGTGTGTGTGTGTCCGTTCATAGTAGTGTGTGTGTGTGTGTGTCCGTTCATAGTAGTGTGTGTGTGTGTGTGTCCGTTCATAGTAGTGTGTGTGTGTGTGTGTGTCCGTTCATAGTAGTGTGTGTGTGTGTGTCCGTTCATAGTAGTGTGTGTGTGTGTGTCCGTTCATAGTAGTGTGTGTGTGTGTCCGTTCATAGTAGTGTGTGTGTGTGTGTGTGTGTGTGTGTGTGTGTGTCTATAGTAGTGTTTGTGTCCGTCCATAGTAGTGTGTGTGTGTGTGTGTGTGTCTCTGTAGTAGTGTGTGTGTGTCTATAGTAGTGTGTTCTCTCCTACCTTGGCTGAGGAATTCCTCCATCTTGTTTTTGAAGGGCTGCAGGTGATCCTCAGATGACACTTTACACACCTTCTCCACCTCTGTGTTGCATGCTGGAATGACAAGATAACTCTAAACTGTTTACAAAATGGCTGATGGCCACAGAATGGCAATACAAATGGCTGATTTCAAGAGGGGGAAAAAAAAAAAAATAATCACAATTGACATGTTTTTTAATTAACCTTTATTTAACCAGGCAAGCCAGTTATTTTAACCTAGCTATAGTTTCACATGAACCCAGACCCCTTCTCCAAAATCCCCGAAATGGGCCCTCTACTTAGAGAGAAACTAACCTTTCTGGGTCAACTATTACCCAGACCCCTTCTCTAACATCCCTGAAATGGGCCCTCTACTTAGAGCGGAACTAACCTTTCTGGGTCAACTATTACCCAGACCCCGTTCTCTAACATCCCTGAAATGGGCCCTCTACTTAGAGCGGAACTAACCTTTCTGGGTCAACTATTATTCATTGATAAATGTGACTCAGCACAGACAAGAGCTGCCCTGTGACACGAGCCTACCAGACGAGCTAAATAACTTACTTCTATGCTCACTTCGAGGCAAGTAACACTGAAACATGCATGAGAGCACCAGCTGTTCCAGACGACTGTGTGATCATGCTCTCTGCAGCCAATGTGAGTAAGACCTTTAAACAGGGCCAGACGGATTACCAGGACGTGTACTGCGAGCATGCGCTGACCAACTGGCAAGTGTCTTCACTGACGTTTTCAACCGGTCTCTGTCCGAGTCTGTAGTACCAACATGTTTCAAGCAGACCACCATAGTCCCTGTGCCCAGGAACACTAAGGTAACCTGCCTAAATGACTACCGCCCCGTAACACTCAAGTCTGTAGCCATGAAGTGCTTTGAAAGGCTGGTCATGGCTCACATCACACCATTATCCCAAAAACCCTAGACCCACTCCAATTTGCAGATGGCCCCAACAGATCCACAGAAGATGCAATCTCTATTGGACTCCCCACTGCCCTTTCCCACCTGGACAAAAGGAACACCCATGTGAGAATGCTATTCATTGACTACAGCTCAGCATTCAACACCATAGTGCCCTCAAAGCTCATCGCTAAGGACCATGGGACTAAACCTCTCCCTCTGCAACTGGATTCTGGACTTCCTGACGGGCTGCCCCCAGTTGGTAAGGGTAGGTAACAACACATCCTCAACGCTGATCCTCATGGGTCTGGGTCCGCAGATCCTCAAAAGGTTCTACAGCTGCACCATCGAGAGCATCCTGACAGGTTGCATCACTGCCTGGTTGGCAACTGCTCAGCCTCCGACCGCAAGGCACTACAGAGGGTAGTGCGAACGGCCCAGTACATCACCTAGGCCAAGCTTCCTGCCATCCAGGACCTCCATACCAGGCGGTGTCAGAGCCCTACAAATTGTCAAAGACTCCAGCCACCCCAGTCATAGACTGTTCTCTCTGCTACCGCACGGCAGGCAGTACCGGAGCACCAAGTCTGGGTCCAAGAGGCTTCTAAAGAGCTTCTACCCCCAAGACATAAGACTCCTGAAAAGCTAATCAAATGACTACTCAGACTATTTGCATAGGCAGTTAACGTCTACGCTGCTGCTGCTCTGTTATCTATGCATAGTCACTTTAATAACTCTACCTACATGTACATACTACCTCAATTACTTTGACACTGGTGCCCCTGCACATTGACTCTGTACCGGTACCCCCTGCATATAGCCTCCACATTGACTCTGTACCGGTACCCCTGCACATAGCCTCCACATTGACTCTGTACCGGTACCCCCTGTATAGAGCCTCCACATTGTTATTTTACTGCTGCTCTTTAATTATTTGTTATTATTATCTCTTATAAAACTTCACTATTGGTTAGAGCCTGTAAGTAAGCATTTCACTGTAACCTGTTGTATTCAGCATTTCACTGTAAGGTCTACTACACCTGTTGTATTCAGCACTTCACTGTAAGGTATACTACACCTGTTGTATTCAGCATTTCACTGTAAGGTCTACTACACCTGTTGTATTCAGCATTTCACTGTAAGGTCTACTACACCTGTTGTATTCAGCACAGGTAACAAATACAATTTGATTGTAATTTTGGGAAGTTCTGTCAAGGTACTGCATGTGGCTGCGAAGGCAAATCATCCAACAACATTCTGACCCCATTCACCTGTCGCCCCTGGTAACCCCTGAATGTAGACTGATGCTGTGGAATTCTGGAATCTATTCTAAAACTTCCGTGAAGCTCCGAGAGTCATGCACCAATCAGTGGGCCAAAATGAATTAGTCAGAGTGTCAGCGTCCAATCTAAATCCCAGCTGGACTGTCACCGCCCTCTCTCTACCTGACCTTTATAGCCTGTGTGAGGGAGGGCCATGTTGTTCTTTCCAGAGCACACTGGGTTGAGCACATCTCAGTAGGCTCGACACCATCTGTCTGTAATACAGACCCAGCCTACAGTCACCTCTGAAGATCACCAATATAACAGAGGGGGATGGATGGAGAGACCCCGGGTTATTCTGGTACTGTAACAACCAAATATCCTCCTCTGCTGTAGCACAACACCACCGTTTAAACCCAACAGAACTGGTTCTGTCTGACGGGGAGCAAGCACCGCAAGGTCGCCCGGCCAGCAACACGCTGGAGGGAGAGGGGAAAGTGCAGAAAGAGTTAGAGACGCCCGCTGCCCAGCTGAACCAGGCCCTTAACTAACATTTATCTGAGCCTCTTGACTTACTGTAAAGAGAGAGGACCATATAGCTACAGAACAGAGAGGGCTTACTGTAAAGAGAGGAGACCATATAGCTACAGAACAGAGAGGGCTTACTGTACAGAGAGGAGACCATATAGCTACAGAACAGAGAGGGCTTACTGTACAGAGAGAGGACCATATAGCTACAGAACAGAGGGGACTTACTGTAAAGAGAGAGGACCATATAACTACAGAACAGAGACAGCTTACTGTAAAGAGAGGACCATATAGCTACTGAACAGAGAGGGCTTACTGTAAAGAGAGAGGACCATATAGCTACAGAACAGAGAGGGCTTACTGTAAAGAGAGAGGACCATATAGCTACAGAACAGAGAGGGCGTACTGTAAAGAGAGAGGACCATATAGCTACAGAACAGAGAGGGCTTACTGTAAAGAGAGAGGACCATATAGCTACAGAACAGAGGGGGCTTACTGTAAAGAGAGAGGACCTTATAGCTACAGAACAGAGAGGGCTTACTGTAAAGAGAGGGGACCATATAACTACAGAACAGAGAGGACTTACTGTAAAGAGAGGGGACCATATAGCTACAGAACAGAGAGGGCTTACTGTAAAGAGAGAGGACCATATAGCTACAGAACAGAGAGGGCTTAGTGTAAAGAGAGAGGACCATAAAGCTACAGAACAGAGGGGGCTTACTGTAAAGAGAGAGGACCATATAACTACAAAACAGAGGGGACTTACTGAGGCTGAAAAATGAGGGTGTGTTTGGACCATGGAAAATCCTTGGCGACGTGGACGACAAGGAACTTAAAGCTATCGACCCGCTCCACAACAGCATCGTCGATGTGGATGGGGGCCGGTGATCTCCCCTCTTTCTCCTGCGGTCCACGATCAGCTTCTTGGTCTTACTGACGTTGAGGGAGACGTCGTTGTCCTGGCACCACACTGCTAAGTCTCTGACCTCCTTCCCTGTAGGCCGACTCGTCGCCGCCGGTGATCAGGCCTTCCACCGTTGTCGTCGTCAGTAAAACTTGATGACGGTGTTGGAGTCATGTATGGCCAACGCAGTCGTGGGTGAACAGGAAGTACATGAGGGAACTAAGCACGCACCCCTGAGGGGGACCCCTGTGTTGCGGGCCAGCATGACGGAGGTGTTGTTGCCTAGCCTCACCACCTGGGGGCGAACTGTCAGGAAGTCAGTCGCAGAGGGAGGTGGTTTAGTCTCAGGGACCTTAGTTTAGTGATGAGCTTGGAGGGGCACTATGGTGTTTAACTCTGAGCTGTAGTCAATGAACAGCATTCTCACCTAGTTATTGCCCTTCTTGTCCAGGTGGGAAAGGGCAGTGCGAAGTGCAATTGAGATTGCTTTATCTGTGGATCTGTTAGGGCGGTATACGAATTGGAGTGGGTCTAGGATGATGGTGCTTCATGACCAGCCTTTCAAACCACTTCATTATTATACACGAGTGCTACAGGGTGATAGTAATTTAGGCAGGTTACCTTGGAGCTCTTTGGGAACAGGTACAATGGTGGTCAGTTTGACACATGTTGGGATTACAGACTTGGACCAACGAGAGATTGAAAATGTCTGTAGACACCTGCCAGCTGGTCAGCGCATGCTTGGAGAACCCACCCTGGTATTCCGTCTGGCCCCGCGACCTTGTGATTGTTAACCTATTTAAAATGTTTTGCTCACATCGGCCACAGAGAGCGAGATCACACAGTCGTCAGGAAAAGCAGGGGGGGAGGTTTTTCCACGCAAGGCACAGTGTTATATTCCTGGAAGCAAGCGTAAAAAAATACATTTGGCTGGTTTGGGAGTTTTGTGTCGCTGGGAAGTTCATGGCTGGGTTTCCCTTTGTAATCCGTTATCGTCTGCAAGACCCAGTCGCATACGACAAGAGTCATAGTCTGTAATATCATTCCGATTGCCTTTTTGCAGGCTCGAAGACTCGGAGGTCGTAGATTTCTTGTATGCGCCTGTGTCCACGTTCATTGTAAGCGGGTCTGCTTTGTCCGACCACTTCTGTATTGAGTGCGTCACCGGTACATCCTGTTTTAGCTTTTGTTTGTAAACAGGATGCAGGAGAATGAATGGAGTCATGGTAAGATTTGCCGAAGGGAGGAACGAGGGAGTGCCTTGTATGCGTTTCTGTGTTGTAGAATACAGGTGGTCTAGAGTTTTAGTGCCCATAGGGGCACAGGAGATGTGTTGGTTATGAGTGAGGTGGGACGGTTTGAAGGTCACCCTGCATTAAAAACCATGTGATCAAAAGCACAAGATTTCCTTCAAAACTTGAAGCAGCACACCAGTTTTTTATGGGGAAAAAACAAAAAAATAAACTTTGTTTTTCCTGAAGCCACGGTCCAATCCTGGAGAATCCACCGAGTACGACGTGCATCCTCATCCAGCCACGTTTCACTAAGACATTATATTGTTCAAGTTTCTCTGATAGACGACGCTCATCCGTCTTGTTATTGAGTGACTGGACATCGGCCAATAGAACGGAGGGGAGCGCCATTCGGTTCTCTTTGCTCGTGGAGCAAAGGATTATGGTTCAGGTATGAACAGATGAGTCGGAGATAAAGTCTAAATCAAGGTCAGTGATAATAATATAACTATTAAAAGATAAAAACAATATAAGTCACTAAAATGGTCAAGATGGGTTGGAAAACTTAAGATGTCGCCCTTCTCCGTCGGGACCATGTGACCCCCCCCCCTGTAATTAAAGTGTAAATGGTCTCTCCGGTGGTTGAGGCCCGAGGACAGGGGGAGAAACATTGTCTCAGCCCTGACAGAGCGATAGCTGCCTGCGATCAACATGTAGAATGTAGAACTTTATAAAAAGGTACAGCCGGCTACTGAAACACATTAGGTTGAATGAAGGCAACGAGGTCTAGCCACTCAAAACGTCCATCTACAGCCTGATAGTGTCTCTAAGAGCTAACTGACTCGAGTTAAGCACGGTGGCCATTTTGGCGGCATCTAGCACGGTGGCCATTTTGGCGGCATCTAGCACGGTGGCCATTTTGGCGGCATCTAGCACGGTGGCCATTTTGGCGGCATCTAGCATGGTGGCCATTTTGGCAACGAGCATGGCTGCTCTCCCTCTCCCGCTGTGTCCCAGATGGCACCCTATTCCCTATTCCCTATATAGTGCACTACTTTATACTACAGCCCTATTCCCTATATAGTGCACTACTTTATACTACAGCCCTATTCCCTATATAGTGCACTACTTTATACTACAGCCCTATTCCCTATATAGTGCAACACTTTATACTACAGCCCTATTCCCTATATAGTGCAACACTTTATACTACAGCCCTATATAGTGCACTACTTTATACTACAGCCCTATTCCCAATATAGTGCACTACTATATACACTACAGCCCTATTCCCTATATATAGTGCACTACAGCTCTATTCCCTATATATAATGCACTACTTTATACTACAGCCCTATTCCCTATATAGTGCACTACTTTATACTACAGCCCTATTCCCTAAATAGTACACTACTTTATACTACAGCCCTATATAGTGCACTACGTTATACTACAGCCCTATTGCCGGGTTTGGAGCGAGTAGTCGCACTTCGCTTCGCAGGTAATATTACATTTCATTACAACGGTTTGATTTGTTTGATCTGAGCAATTTTTTTTTAGCTAGCTACATAGCCGTCTTTGTATCAAAGATAATTGTGTAGTTTAGAGTAATTATCGAGGTTAGCTAGCCAGCTATTTTCGTCCTCCTCGACGCGTTCTCCTAACTTAGTCAACACTGCTAGCTAGCCAACTTCTACCGACTAGCAGCACTGTAGAAACTATTACATTACAACGGAACGACTTGATTAGTGTAGTGTTAGCTAGCTACATAGTTGTCTTTGCTGTCTTTGTATCTAAGATAATTGTGTAGTTTAGAGTAATTATCGAGGTTAGCTAGCCAGCCGCGCCGCGACGTCATTCTCCAGACTCCAGACTTAGTCAACACACCTAGTCATCATCAAACCCACTGCTAGCTAGCCAACCTTTACCGACTAGCAGCACTGTAGAAACTAATACATTACAACGGAACGATTTGACTAGTGCAGTGTTAGCTAGCTACATAGTTGTCTTTGTCATAGTTTGATAATTGTGTAGTTTAGAGTAATTATCGAGGTTAGCTAGCCAGCTATTTTCGTCCCCCGCGATGCCATTTTTCCAAACCTAGCCAACTATTACCGACGAGCAGCATTGTAGAAACTAAATACACAGTTCTGGGTGACTTTAACCTCCCCACGTCTACCTTTGACTCATTCCTCTCTGCCTCCTTTTTTCCACTCCTCTCCTCTTTTGACCTCACCCTCTCACCTTCCCCCCCTACTCACAAGGCAGGCAATACGCTTGACCTCATCGTTACTAGATGCTGTTCTTCCACTAATCTCATTGCAACTCCCCTCCAAGTCTCCGACCACTACCTTGTATCCTTTTCCCTCTCGCTCTCCTCCAACACTTCTCACTCTGCGCCATCGCAACCTTCGCTCTCTCTCTCTCCCGCTACTCTCTCCTCTTCCATCCTATCATCTCTTCCCTCTGCTCAAACCTTCTCCAACCTATCTCCTGATTCTGCCTCCTCAACCCTCCTCTCCTCCCTTTCTGCATCCTTTGACTCTCTATGTCCCCATTCCTCCAGGCCGGCTCGGTCCTCCCCTCCTGCTCCGTGGCTCGACGACTCATTGCGAGCTCACAGAACAGGGCTCTGGGCAGCCGAGCGGAAATGGAGGAAAACTCGCCTCCCTGCGGACCTGGCGTCCTTTCACTCCCTCCTCTCTACATTTTCCTCTTCTGTCTCTGCTGCTAAAGCCACTTTCTACCACTCTAAATTCCAAGCATCTGCCTCTAACCCTAGGAAGCTCTTTGCCACCTTCTCCTCCCTCCTGAATCCTCCTCCCCCCCCCCCCCTCCTCCCTCTCTGCGGATGACTTCATCAACCATTTTGAAAAGAAGGTCGACGACATCCGATACTCGTTTGTTAAGTCAAACGACACCGCTGGTCCTGCTCACACTGCCCTACCCTGTGCTTTGACCTCTTTCTCCCCCCTCTCTCCAGATGAAATCTTGCGTCTTGTGATGGCCGGCTGCCCAACAACCTGCCCGCTTGACCCTATCCCCTACTCTCTTCTCCAGACCATTTCCGGAGACCTTCTCCCTTACCTCACCCCGCTCATCAACTCATCCTTGACCGCTGGCTACGTCCCTTCAATCTTCAAGAGAGCGAGAGTTGCACCCCTTCTGAAAAAACCTACACTCGATCCCTCCGATGTCAACAACTACAGACCAGTATCCCTTCTTTCTTTTCTCTCCAAAACTCTTGAATGTGCCGTCCTTGGCCAGCTCTCTTGCTATCTCTCTCAGAATTACCTTCTTGATCCAAATCAGTCAGGTTTCAAGACTGGTCATTCAACTGAGACTGCTCTTCTCTGTGTCACGGAGGCTCTCCGCACTGCTAAAGCTAACTCTCTCTCCTCTGCTCTCATCCTTCTAGACCCATCTGCTGCCTTTGATACTGTGAACCACCAGATCCTCCTCTCCACCCTCTCCGAGTTGGGCATTTCCGGCGCGGCCCACGCTTGGATTGCGTCCTTCCTACCAGGTGGCGTGGCGAGAATCTGTCTATGCACCACGTGCTCTCACCACTGGTGTCCCCCAGGGCTCTGTTCTAGGCCCTCTCCTATTCTCGCTATACACCAAGTCACTTGGCTCTGTCATATCCTCACATGGTCTCTATCATTGCTATGCAGACGACACTCAATTAATCTTCTCCTTTCCCCCTTCTGATAACCAGGTGGCGAATCGCATCTCTGCATGTCTGGCAGACATATCAGTGTGGATGACGGATCACCACCTCAAGCTGAACCTCGGCAAGACGGAGCTGCTTTTCCTCCCGGGGAAGGACTGCCCGTTCCATGATCTCGCCATCACGGTTGACAACTCCATTGTGTCCTCCTCCCAGAGTGCTAAGAACCTTGGCGTGACCCTGGACAACACCCTGTCGTTCTCCACTAACATCAAGGCGGTGACCCGATCCTGTAGGTTCATGCTCTACAACAGTCGCAGAGTACGACCCTGCCTCACACAGGAAGCGGCGCAGGTCCTAATCCAGGCACTTGTCATCTCCCGTCTGGATTACTGCAACTCGCTGTTGGCTGGGCTCCCTGCCTGTGCCATTAAACCCCTACAACTCATCCAGAACGCCGCAGCCCGTCTGGTGTTCAACCTTCCCAAGTTCTCTCACGTCACCCCGCTCCTCCACTCTCTCCACTGGCTTCCAGTTAAAGCTCGCATCCGCTACAAGACCATGGTGCTTGCCGACGGAGCCGTGAGGGGAACGGCACCTCCGTACCTTCAGGCTCTGATCAGTCCCTACACCCAAACGAGGGCACTGCGCTCATCCACCTCTGGCCTGCTGGCCCCCCTACCTCTGAGGAAGCACAGTTCCCTCTCAGCCCAGTCAAAACTGTTAGCTGCTCTGGCACCCCTATGGTGGAACAAGCTCCCTCACGACGCCAGGACAGCGAAGTCAATCACCACCTTCCGGAGACACCTGAAACCCCACCTCTTTAAGGAATACCTGGGATAGGATAAAGTAACCCTTCTAACCCCCCCCCCCCAAAAAAGATTTAGATGCACTATTGTAAAGTGGTTGTTCCACTGGATATCATAAGGTGAATGCACCAATTTGTAAGTCGCTCTGGATAAGAGCGTCTGCTAAATGACTTAAATGTAAATGTAATAGTGCACTACTTTATACTACAGCCCTATTCCCTATATAGTGCACTACTTTATACTACAGCCCTATTCCCTATATATAGAGCACTACTTTATACTACAGCCCTATTCCCAATATAGTGCACTACTTTATACTACAGCCCTATTCCCAATATAGTGCACTACTCTATACTACAGCCCTATTCCCAATATAGTGCACTACTCTATACTGCAGCCCTATTCCCAATATAGTGCACTACTCTATACTGCAGCCCTATTCCCAATATAGTTCACTACTCTATACTGCAGCCCTATTACCTATGTAGTACACTACTCTATACTACAGCCCTATTCCCTATATAGGGATTCAACCAAGCTGGGATTCAACCAAGCTGTCAGAGTTCAGGGTAGGAACTAGGATGTGTTTATACACAACTCTCTCCTGCTTCCTCATATCATTTAATGAGCTGCTTGGAACCACATTAAACGAAGAGAAACGGAGAGAAATTGGCCCAATTACTCCACATGACCCTGATATGGTTATGCTCTGAAACAGGCCAGCCGCCCGCCCCCCGAAACAGGCCGCCCGCCCGCCCCCCGAAACAGGCCGGCCGCCCGCCCCCCGAAACAGGCCGCCTAGCTCTGAAACAGGCTGCTGCCCTGCCCTCTCCCTGGCCTGCGCGAGGGGCTCTGACAGCAGTCACCCCAGTGCTTTCTAGACGAGTCAGGTTTCATCTGGTGGATTGATAAAACAGACGTGTGGATTTAAAAAAAATCTAGCGGGAAGACGGTGAGAAGTCTTTTCTTTAAAAAAAATTTTTGAGAGAAAGAGAGAAAGGGAGCGAGTCACAGAGAGAGAGAGAGAGAGAAAGGGAGCGAGTCACAGAGAGAGAGAAAGGGAGCGAGTTACAGAGAGAGCGAGAGAAAGGGAGCGAGTTACAGAGAGAGCGAGAGAGAGCGAGAGAGAGAGGGAGCGAGTGACAGAGTGACCTTGAAAAAGAGAGAACGATCTGTTTACCATTTCCAATGTGTTAACAACTTCCAGCCTTCTAAATGCTTGACCTTCAGGAAAATGACTTGTAGTTAACACACTGTGTTCAAAGCCCTGTTCTCTGCCAGTGCTGTACACTACATTTACATCAATATTTACACATGGAAGTGGAGTCCTTTTGTCTGAAGCTCCCTGGATAATTTGAATAATAATTCAAGCAACCCCTGTATGATGAGCAATCACGAGAACAAGGTAACGGTCAAACAGAGAAAGGGCCTACAGAGAAATACACAGGTATGGTGAAGGATTAGGCTTTTCAGAGAGGGAGGGGTAGAGGGCATAGAAGAGACAGGGAGGGGTAGAGGGCCTAGGAGAGGCAGGGAGGGGTAGAGGGCCTAGGAGAGGCAGGGAGGGGTAGAGGGCCTAGGAGAGGCAGGGGGGTAGAGGGCCAAGGAGAGGCAGGGGGGTAGAGGGCCTAGGAGAGGCAGGGGGCCTAGGAGAGGTAGTAGGTAACGTCTAGGAGCAACAACGGCTCAGGCGCGAAGTGGTAGGCCACAAAAGCTCACAGAATGGGACCGCAGAGTGCTGAAGCGCGTAAAAATGATCTGTCCTCAGTTGAAACACTCACTACAGCGTTCCAAACTGCCTCTGGAAACAACGTCAGCACAATAACTGTTGGCCGGGAGCGTCACCAAATGGGTTTCCATGGCCGAGCAGCCGCACACAAGCCTAAGATCACCATGCGCAATGCCAAGAGTTGGGTGGAATGGTGTAAAGCTCGCCGCCATTGGACTCTGGAGCAGTGGAAACGCGTTCTCTGGAGTGATGAATCACGCTTCACCATCTGGCAGTCCGACGGATGAATCTGGGTTTGGCAGATGCTAGGAGAACGTTACCTGCCCCGAATGCATAGTTCCAACTGTAAAGTTTGGTGGAGGAGGAATAATGGTCAGGGGCCGTTTTTCATGTGTTTTTTTAGGCTCTTAGTTCCACTGAAGGGAAATCTTAACGCTACAGCATACAATGACATCGAACACCTTTGGGATGAATTGGAACGCCGACTGCGAGCCAGGCCTAAATCGCCCAACATCAGTGCCTGACTTAAATGATTGAGGCTGAATGGAAGCAAGTCCCCTCTCGGCAATGTTCCAACATCTAGTGGAAAGCCTTCCCAGAAGAGTGGAGGCTGTTATAGAAGCAAAGGGGGGACCAACTCCATATTAATGCAGATGATTTTGGAATGAGATGTTCAACGAGCAGGTGTCCACATCCTTTTGTTAATGTAGTGTATCTGTGACCAACAGAAGCATATGTTATCCCAGTCATGTTAAATCCATAGATTAGGGCCTAATTAATTTATTTCAATTGACTGATTTCCTTGTATGAACTGTAACTCAGTAAAAATGTTGAAATTGATGCGTTTATATATTTTGGTTCAGTACAGTTACCTCGGAGGTCCTTCTTTAACTTGGTCAGGTCCTTCTGAAAGTCCTCAAACTTCATCTGTGAAGCCTGGAACAGATCCTGGGGCTCAGGGAGAGGGTAGAGGCACGTCTCCCTGCCGGCATCCTGAGAATACATGACATGACCTTTGTCCTTAGAGAACAGAGTATTAGACACATCAGCGGGGTTAGGGTAGTAACAGAGTTAGATCATGTAGAGTGGGTTAGGGTAGTAATTTACTATTTTCAACAGTGTAAAATAATACCGAAGACATCAAAACTATGAAACACATATGGAATCGTGTAGTAACCAAAAAAAAAGTGTTAAACAAATCCAAATATATTTTAGAATCTTCAAAGCAGCCACCCTTTGCCTTGATGACAGCTTTGCACACTCTTGGCATTCTCTCAACCAGCTTCATGAGGAATGCTTTTCCAACAGTCTTGAAGGAGTTCTCACATATGCTGAGCTGTTGGCTGTTTTTCCTTCACTCTGCAGTCCGACTCATCCCAAGCCATCTCAATTGGGTTGAGGTCAGGTGATTGTGGATGCAGCACTCCATATCTCTCCTTCTTAGTCAAATATCCCTTACACAGCCTGGAGGTGTGTTGGGTCACTGTCATGTTGAAAAACAAATGATAAGACCAAACGAGATGAGATGGCGTATTGCTGCACAACGCTGTGGTAGCCATGCTGGATAAGTGTGCCTTGAATTCTAAATAAATCAGTGTCACCAGCAAAGCACACCCACACCACCTCCTCCATGCTTCACGGTGGGAACCACACATGCAGAGATCATCCGTTCACCTACTCTGCATGTCACAAAGATGGTGGTTGGAACCAAAAATCTCAAATTTTGACTCATCACACCAAAGGACAGATTTCCACCGATCTAAGGTCCATTGCTCGTATTTCTTGGCCCAAGCAAGTCTCTTCTTCTTATTGGTGTCCTTTAGTAGTGGTTTCTTTGCAGCAATTCAACCATGAAGGCCTGATTCACACAGTCCCCTCTGAACAGTTGATGAAACTTTCAATTGACTGACCTTCATGTCTTAAAGTAATGATGTACTGTTGCTTGTCTTTGCTTATTTGAGCTGTTCTTGCCACAACATGGACTTGGTCTTTTGCCAAATAGGCCTATCTTCTGTATACCACCCCTAACTGGTCACAACACAACTGATTGGCTCAAACGTATTAAAGAAATTCCACAAATTAACTTTTAACAAGGCACACCTGTTAATTGAAATGCATTCCATGAAGCTGGTTGAGAGAATGCCAAGAGTGTGCAAAGGGTGGCTACTTTGAAGGATTTCAAATATAAAATATATTTTGATCTGTTTAACACTTTTTTGGTTACTACATGATTCCATAGATGTTATTTCATAGTTTTGATGTCTTCACTATTATTCTACAATGTAGAAAATAGTCAAAATAAAGAAAAAAAACCTTGAATAAGTAGGTGTGTCCAAACGTTTGACCGGGCTTCGCCTCGCTCAACGCCTTACCGGGCTTCGCCTCGCTAAACGCCTTACCGGGCTTCGCCTAGCTAAACGCCTTACCGGGCTTCGCCTAGCTAAACGCCTTACCGGGCTTCGCCTAGCTAAGCGCCTTACCGGGCTTCGCCTAGCTAAGCGCCTTACCGGGCTTCGCCTAGCTAAACGCCTTACCGGGCTTCGCCTAGCTAAACGCCTTACCGGGCTTCGCCTAGCTAAGCGCCTTACCGGGCTTCGCCTAGCTAAGCGCCTTACCGGGCTTCGCCTAGCTAAACGCCTTACCGGGCTTCGCCTGGCTAAACGCCTTACCGGGCTTCGCCTGGCTAAACGCCTTACCGGGCTTCGCCTAGCTAAACGCCTTACCGGGCTTCGCCTAGCTAAACGCCTTACTGGGCTTCGTCTAGCTAAACGCCTTACCGGGCTTCGCCTAGCTAAACACCTTACCGGGCATTAGTTACCACTGAGGGAAAATAAATACAATTTAAAAAGGTCAAGTCCTGGTCTTCCCTGTGCCAAGACAGAAGAGAGTGATTAGAACAGGATTCAGAATAAACAGGATATCCAACGTACCTCGTCAAAGTGTCTCAGATAGTAAGCAACTATGTAGGACAACAGACTCCGTGTGTTATCCTGTCAAAAGGAGGAAAGACAAAAATAAAATGAGCTTCAGTTCATGGAATTCATGTTTGGTTTTTATGACACTTTCTCACACAAAGTGTTCTGCAAAGCTTTTACAAAATTAATATATAGAGATTATAATCCACATCTGTATCATCAAAAGACATGGTAGGAACAGTAACTACAGTCTTCCAGCACAATATAAAACCCTGACAAAATAGACAGCCATGTTCGACAGTGTAACTAGAGGTATAACTAAAAGCTGGGTGCCAAATGGCTCTCTATTGCCTATAGATTGGACTACTGTTGACCAGATGGACTCTACATTAGGGAATAGGGTGCAGGTCCTAGTGCCCTAGTAGTGTCACTCACACTGCTCTTCACATCCTTCAGCTTGGGCAGGATATCCAGGTTAAAGCCGTCAGCCTGTCCTCTGGTTCGGTTGCCACCATTCATGAAGTTACCAAAGGCCAAGACCAGACCCAGCACCTGCATCACACACTGGCCACTCTGCAAGGTCTGGAGAGGAGGGAGGGGGACAGACGGAGACAGAGAGAAGGGAGGGGGACAGACGGAGACAGAGAGAAGGGAGGGGGACAGACAGGAGAGATGGAGACATAGAGAAGGGGGGGGGACAGACAGGAGAGATGGAGACAGAGAGAAGGGGGGGGACAGACAGGAGAGATGGAGACAGAGAGAAGGGGGGGACACAGACAGGAGAGATGGAGACAGAGAGAAGGGGGGGGGGGACAGACAGGAGAGATGGAGACAGAGAGAAGGGGGGGGACACAGACAGGAGAGATGGAGACAGAGAGAAGGGGGGGGGGGGGACAGACAGGAGAGATGGAGACAGAGAGAAGGGGGGGGGGGACACAGACAGGAGAGATGGAGACAGAGAGAAGGGGGGGGACACAGACAGGAGAGATGGAGACAGAGAGAAGTGGGGGGACACAGACAGGAGAGATGGAGACAGAGAGAAGGGGGGGACAGACAGGAGAGATGGAGACAGACAGAAGGGGGAGACAGACATTCACCAGGCTTCAACATAAACTGTTCTCTGAACACACTTCATCCAGAACGGCTGTTAATATCAAGCTATGCCCATGTTCCCGTTTAAAACAACTTCCACAGTGGAAGGACTGAGACGGTATTTACTCAGTAATACGATAGTGTCTGGTAAAACTGTCCAGAGGACAAATCCTTAGCAAACCACCTCTGATTTCTACTGAGGTGAGAGACACAGACAGGTCTATACGCACACACACATACCAAAACACGTCACAATCAATTAAATCAAACTTATTTATAAAGCCATTTTTTACAATCAGTCGATATCTCAAAGTGCTGTACAGAAACCCAGCCTAAAACCCCAAACAGCAAGTAATGCAGGTGTAGAAGCACGGTGGCTAGGAAAAACTCCCTAGAAAAGGCCAGAACCCTAGGAAGAAACCTAGAGAGGAACCAGGCTAAGAGGGGGTGGCTAAGAAAAACTCCCTAGAAAGGCCAGAACCTAGGAAGAAACCTAGAGAGGAACCAGGCAGTGAGGGGTGGCCAGTCCTCTTCTGGCTGTGCCGGGTGGAGATTATAACAGAACATGACCAAGATGTTCAAACGTTCATAGATGACCAGCAGGGTCAGATAATAATTGGCACACCCACAGACTCACCGTGCACACTCTCTGCAGGATGTCCAGTTTGCGCAGGATAGAGGAGATCCATTCAGAGAAGGTGGACTGAAACAGGATACAGAACACCCGGCCTGAGAAGTTGGGGATCTGATGTAACTGGAATAGGAACCTGGAATAGGAAGGAGACAAGAGATTGAAGGATGGGTTTGAGGCTACCACTTCATGGCGTAACTGGAACAAGAACCTGGAATAGGAGGAGACGAGATCGAAGGATGGGTTTGAGGCTACCATTTCATGGTGTAACTGGAACAAGAACCTGGAATAGGAGGAGATGAGATTGAAGGATGGGTTTGAGGCTACCATTTCACGATGTAACTGGAACAAGAACCTGGAATAGGAGGAGACAAGAGATCGAAGGATGGGTTGAAGTCATTTTCTACCTTTTTTGAACATGATTGGTTGTTTGAGTAATTGACTGATCCTCTAGGAAACCTACTGTTCAGGTTTGTCCAGTGGTTTGGCGTTGTCCTTGTCTTTAGATGACTTGATGTGCTTATCGATCTTCTCCATCTCATCCTGCTGTGCTCTCTGGAAAGACAACATGATCAGCTTAGACACGACATACACACACACATACATACATCCGATTAGTTCGACACCACTCTCAAATTTAGAGATTCAAATGTGTGCTCATCACATATTCTCTAATTTCCAAGAATTCAGAGCAGTGACGTCAAAGACCACAATATGAAAACTGTGTTCAGCATTCATAGCAGTAGTACTGTAGTAGTAGTCGTAGTACTACTACTGTAGTGGTGAAATATTACTGAAATAGTACACTACTACTGCAGAAGTACTAGTATTTCAGTAGTAGTAGTACTAGTATTTCAGTAGTACTAGTATTTCAGTAGTACTAGTACTAGTAGTAGTAGTAGTAGTAGTAGTAGTAGTAGTAGTGAAATACTACACTACTACTGCAGAAGTACTACTGCTATTAAACCACTACAGTAGTAGTATTTCAGTAGTAGTATTTCACCACTACAGTAGTTTAATAGTAGTATGTTATTCTGGTACATGGAATCAGACCCTTGTTTACATGGAAAACTAACAAGTGTCTCCTAAACTGGTGGTGCCTTGAGGAAAACCAAACCAAGAAAACACAAAAGCCACACTGTCTAAAACATTTCCTCCACTTGCATTTTACATTTGAGTCATTTAGCAGATGCTCTGATTCAGAGTTATTTACAGTTAGTGAGTCATTTAGCAGACGCTCTGATCCAGAGTCACTTCCAGTTAGTGAGTCATTTAGCAGACTCTCTGATCCAGGGTCACTTACAGTTAGTGAGTCATTTAGCAGACTCTCTGATCCAGGGTCATTTACAGTTAGTGAGTCATTTAGCAGACTCTCTGATCCAGAGTCATTTACAGTTAGTGAGTCATTTAGCAGACGCTCTGATCCAGAGTCATTTAGCAGACGCTCTGATCCAGAGTCATTTACAGTTAGTGAGTCATTTAGCAGATGCTCTAATCCAGAGTCACTTCCAGTTAGTGAGTCATTTAGCAGACTCTCTGATCCAGAGCCACTTACAAGCGCAATTAGGGTTAAGTGCCTTGCTCAAGGGCAGACAGATTGTTCACCTAGTCGGCTCGGGGATTCAAGCCACCGACCTTTCGTTTACTGGCCCACTGCTCTTAACCACTAGGCTGCATGCCACCCACATACTGTTCTACTGGGATTAACCCCTAAATTACTCAACATTTGGGGTTGTGGAACAATGTCAAAAAAGGGCCAATTTTACCAGGGGCTTCTGGGACTGCGATGCCCCCTCTGACTGACACTCAAGTTAACCATGGGAAATTGCACAGCGTGTGTTTAAAATGCTCAGTAATATTTGCGCTGAGAACTTATTCTAAAAGACCAACTCACTGTATATGCATCAGAACGTAGCGTATTCAAGCAGCTAGGATGGCATTTATTGTCATGACTCTTGCCTTGGAGGCAGTTCTGCAGAGTGGTCACTAACTGGCACAGCCACAAAGTCATAAAAATCTGTTTTAACTTAAACCACACTGCTAACCTTAATGCCTAAGCCAAACATGTTTTTTTTACGATGTACCGTAGCCAATTTTGACTTTGCAGCTGCCCCATCGCTCAGTTCTGCCTCCAGGGCAAGATTCATGCCAATAAAATGTCAACCTGCATATACAAACATCAGCACATCAGCCGATACAACATCGACAAATCAACTCAACGTTGGTTATCGTTGTCCATCGTGCCGGATTATCATTTATATAGGGTAACGTTCAATGAATAAAACGACACAAAGCTGGTGAGTGAATCTCTCCAAAACGTTCCTAGATATAAAGATATTAAACATGGCAGCAGTTGAGAACCATCCACAGAATTAACACCTTGGGTAAACAACCCTGGGTAAACACCCTTGGGTAAACACCCTGGGTAAACAACCCCTCCTCCCTCCTTTCAGTTCCACATCAAAAAGACGACACAGCCAGATGTCCAGACAGACGCCATCTTTAACCATTTCTAATGCTTACAATAAGACGTCTGATCAAAGAGGAAGAAGGAACCACAGACAAATCAGTGAGAAGGAAATAAAAACATGGAGGAATGAAGGCCTGCCGAGTGGCGCAGGGGAGGGGTCTAAAGACACTACAATCTCAGTGCTTGGAGGCGTCACTACAGACATCCTGGTTCGAATCCAGGGTCCCGTAGGGAGGCGCACAATTGACCCAGCGTGTTCCGGGTTTGGCCGTCATTGTAAATAAGAATTTGTTCTTAACTGACTTGCATAGTTAAATAAAAAGGTTAAATAAAAATAAATGAAGTGATTGAACACCATTATGGTTGCCTCCCAAATGGCACCCTATAGTGCACTACTTTAGACCAGAGCCCTATGGCTCCCTATTCCCTATATATATATAGTGCACTACTTTAGACCAGAGCCCTATGGCTCCCTATTCCCTATATATAGTGCACTACTTTAGACCAGAGCCCTATGGCACCCTATTCCCTATATAGTGCACTACTTTAGACCAGAGCCCAGAGTCGTAGTCATGAAAAATAGTGCACTGTATAGGGAATAGGGAGCCATAGGGCTCTGGTCTAAAGTAGTGCACTGTATACTCACCCTTCCCGGATGGCTACAAGGCCTGAAGCAACCAGAACCCATTGTTCTAACAAGGCCTGAAGCAACCAGAACCCATTGCTCTAACAAGGCCTGAAGCAACCAGAACCCATTGCTCTAACAAGGCCTGAAGCAACCAGAACCCATTGCGCTAACAAGGCCTGAAGCAACCAGAACCCATTGCGCTAACAAGGCCTGAACAAAGTGATACTGTAAATAAATTATTTCTTACAAAGCCTCTTCTGTTTCTTACTGAACAGCCGTTGGTGAATGAGATCTATAGTGATATGCCAGGTACTGTGGCCAGAACTAAGAGGAGTCCATTATAGCCTGGATACATGACATTGACAGCCAACAATAAGACTAAGGCCAGGATTCAAACCAACACAGATTAGCCACACAGTGTGATGCTCATTTATTTGCATGTGTTTGAATCCTGGCCCAAGACACACCTTCCTTTGGACTCAGGGATGAGAGATCAGAGCCTTACATTTTCATAGAGGGCTTGTAGAGTCTCCAGGTCCACCACAGTATTGTCCAGGTTCAGGATGGCTGGAAGGGACAGAACACAGTGAGCGGTTATTGAGCATGGCTGGAAGCGACAGAACAGTGAGCGGTTATAGAAGATGGCTGGAAGGGACAGAACACAGTGAGCGGTTATAGAGGATGGCTGGAAGGGACAGAACACAGTGAGTGGTTATAGAGGATGGCTGGAAGGGACAGAACACAGTCAGCGGTTATCGAGGATGGCTGGAAGGGACAGAACACAGTGAGTGGTTAATAAACACACATTATATATAATTCCTGACATTTAATCCTAGTAAAAAAATCACCTGTCTTAGGTCAGTTAGGATCACCACTTTATTTTAAGAATGTGAAATGTCAGAATAATAGTAGAGAGAATGATTTATTTCAGCTTTTATTTCTTTCATCACATTCTCAGTGGGTCAGAAGTTTACATACACTCAATTAGTAATTGGTAGCGTTGCCTTTAAATTGTTTAACTTGGGTCAAACGTTTCGGGTAGCCTTCCACAAG